>NW_022170663.1:25759792-25789602 GCF_008802855.1 Photinus pyralis
TGTGGTGGTAACTCAGCTGTATTTGAGCGTATTTGTTGAAAAACAGTCAGTTTTGCCGTTATCGGAGGTTTTTGAAGGGACGGTCAGTCTTGTTTGAATGTAAAGTTTTTGTAGAAGAAAGTTAAATGGTGCGATTAGAGATCTGTATTTATTTAAGTGAACGTTATAAGTCGCGTTTGAGCGGAAGCGTATGCGATTAAGAAAAAGTTTTTGCACCATAAAAGGGTCATTGTAATTACAATCTAAGTCGAGATTCAAGTGCAGTCAACGAAGTGAAGTTTAGAAGCATCATCAGCTTAGTTTTTGGTTTATGTCTTAGTGGGCCTGTTTGTTGAAAAGCGCAACTTTATTTTTTGGTTTATTTATCGATCGCTTGTTGCGTGGTACATGTGTTATCGGGCCCTGAGTGGCTATTTTTATTTCAGTTTCGATTACATTTTGTTTTGTCTGTAAATTTATGCGTGTGTTTAATCGAGCCCAAATTACAAACCAGATAAGAGTTCTGAAGTTACATTTGCTCGTAGAAGGCGACTAAACAGCAGCAAGTCGGCCGGTGAGGTTTTCAGAGCAACGGGTAATTGGGGTTTGTCATGATTTTTAGCAATCATGATTTCTTTTCCAATTCGTGACGGTTAATTTAAAAGATTTTAGTCTCACACATGGCGAGTAACAGGGGGGAACCGGAGGGCCACTTACTTTACTTACTTACTTACTACTTACTTACAAGCACGGAAAAAGCATTTCTGGACGTGTAATGAACGATATTTTTTATTATACCTACTTCTTTTAAATCGATAAAAAAAACAACAAACTCGCTAACATTTTTATTTTGTAACAGTTATAGAACATGCGTTTTCATGGTTACTCTCAAATCATTTCAAAGGCGATTTGTTTAATTAGTTTATTTCAGATAAGTTTGACGAAACGTCAAAAAATGTCACAAATTCTCAAAGAAGTTTTATCTAAATATTCAAACATCTACGAATTAAAACGCAAAATGCTTACATATAAAACATTACAACGCATATAGATTTTCTGAAAATTAGTTTACTTCCTTGTAAATTTGTAGCAATAATTTGGGTAATTATATTCAGCGCACGGAAAGAATCAAAGGGACCGGGAATAGTATATTCTATAACGAGTATGGATAGAGTGTATTCCGCGCGAGTGGAAAGTTCGTCACACGAGCCGAAGGCGAGTGTGACGGTTCCACGAGCGTTGAATACCTATTCCTTACAAGTAATAGGTAGACATAATTTTTTCTACTACTACGACGAATTTTTGCAAAATATGTATAAAACAAGCAGGGCTAACGATAGACAATTCACACATTAGTAGGTACGTCTATGTACGGTGGGTTGGTATAGCAGATCCCTGTGGCATATTTGACAGATTCTAAATGGCTGTATAAACAATTTTCTCGACAATTTCTCTTCGCTCAATATTATCCAGAAAAGGGATACTAACTTTTCTGTGATATTAATTACAAATGTGCACATTTGTTGAATGTGTCCTGTCCTGCGCAGTGTATGAATCGGCGTGGATCATTTAGATTTAGATAAACGTAAACGATAAACGTATTCGATGTGTGCGACCGGTATGTAATTCATGATGTGCATTCAAATACAAAATGCTACAAAGAGGACGTTATGGATGCAAATCAGAAATAAACTCGAAAAAGTTGTATGTAAGTATCTACCGAGTGTAGGTAACATTTTAGTGAGCATTATATTTTAGGTTAGTTTTAAAACTTCCTGGAGGAAATGTGTTCTGGATGACCAACAATGTTAACTGTTTGGATCTGGATGTTCTTTTTGTATAGTGCAGTGAGGTATATTAATTCATTGTAGCAATATGCAACTTGATGTTTGGTTGTAGGTATACCAACGTGGGTCCCCCGTAATTGTAAACTTTCGTTGTACGTTAGTTTTCGTATTGGGTATTCTAATTACAGTTCTACAGTTCCACCTAAGTCTTGTATGTGGTCGATTTTTATGTTCCACGAACACAATTCGTGCTTACGACAAGCACCACTAATGCCAACTATAAGAGCAACCTTTAAATGTAAAATAGATATGATGTAACGAGTAACGATTTGAATGTGTAATGTTATAGTAGATATAAACTGTCGAGGGGGCTTTTTGAATAAACATTTTTACTTTGCTCGTTGATAGAATTTTTGAGCCGCTGGATTGCATTTTTAAGGCCTGCAACTTAGCATGCATAGCTGCTTATATCTACATAAATTGTTCAAAAGTATCGTAGACCGCACCATGGAATACGTTTTCCACAATGTGAATGCTTTAATTTCCTGTGATAGTTCGCTAAAGTAAATTAAGTAGCACTACGTTCTCTGAAAATGAGTTGGTTTTTTTCTTGATCCTCCACTCCAAAAATTTGCTGTATGTATGTTCCTACACTTTTGGTTTGTCATGAAGTAAATTTTTTTGCGTGTTCTGCTTCCGCGGTGATTTCCGGGGGAGTATTTGAAAGTTCCATTAAATCCTCACTGGCCACTGCTATTCATTTTCGTGCTACCGGCCCTTAAAATTCAAAATCTGGCGCAAGCGTAATTAAAATTTTGACAGTTTAAGAATTGTGCTTTAGGATGTCCTGTATTAGATGTCGCCACATGTGCTCATTCCACATAGATATATAAATACCTAGATACAGCCATCCTTAACAAACGTACCTCGGTTTTTAAAAAACATATCAAAGAAATTTGTACATCTCTCCATTACTTTCTAACCAAGAAGGAACATGTTCTATCTCTTTTTATTGCATTAACCACTATGTCGTACGCGAATCGGACGCTTAAAACAAACTTAGCGCGTCCCATAAGTCATGTGACAGTTGACACATTTCACGATCGCGCAAAATCAAATCTAACTAAAAATATTCGCCCTAAACATGATGGGCGGTTTTTTCACTAAATATTATGTAATTATTGCGTTATCAATTGAATACGAATAACATTAGTGCTTGCCATAATGATAGACACGTCCATAATTGTTATTCCTGAAATAGTTTTATTACATCGAACTACGCCATTCAAATTTGGGATAATGTTTACCCTGTTTGGCATGATGTGCTGCATTGAATTTATTGCTGGCTTGCAGAATATCAAAAAAACCGTAAGTAAGTAAAGTTTATGTTCAACATTTTAATTTTAATTGCATGGTTTTAGGCGTAATGGTAAAGGAAATTGTTGCGACAGGAAGTGAATTCGTTTCCAATTATTATTTTGGCCTATATGATGTTGATGCAGTGCGTTTGTATCATGATCACAAAGAAGGATCCGTCCAATATTCTTAGGAAAACGAGTTTTTAGACTGTGTGTGCGTGCAATATCAAATTTTGGTCGCTACGCGTCTTGCCTACCTTTCGGCATATGTCCATTCGGTGGGGTTTCTTTTTGAAATTATAGTACTAATTGTAGTAAGTAAGCTACACGTGTACATTTATTTAAAATAAATACAACACCTTAACAATGATATCCAATTGGTGATAATACTCATTTAGTGAACATTCATTACGTTTGTAAAAGCTCACAATCCGAATCATCGTCAGATGAAATTGACAAATTTGAATCATCACTGTCATTATTAACACTTAGGTATTATAAAGTTCAGCAACATCAACCAAATATAACTTCTCTTTTAAATTAATCACTTTCCACATGTTCACACACTTTCTTCCAGTTGTCAGCTGTAATTTTTTCAAATTCTTCATTTGCCAGCTTTATAAGTAACATCTTCCATTTTAAATGTAACATTTCTTGCTGCTATGCGATTTAAATAAATAAAAAGGCGGTTTATTTATGTTGTAAAGTTTCAAATCTGATAATTTTCTGTGTGATTTGTGCTAACAATTTGATTGACAGTTATAATAAATAATGCGAATCTTGTCTTCCATGCTCAGGGTACCTCTATAAAGGATAGCGCTATACGTAATTAATGTACCGAAAGTGATGGTAATAGATGGTACGTCCTTTTGAACTATGTTGGGGTATGGCTGTATCTATGTATTTATATATCTATGTCATTCCATCACAGTGTTTCCGTGCGCTAGCCTGGAAAAGTCCAGATACCATTATTTCTAATACAGGTGTAAATAAGGTGATTTCAATTAAGTATAATAAAAAAAAGTTTTTCCAGTACCTGTTAAAGAAGTTTGTTCACCATAAAAGGGTCATTGTAATTACAATCTAAGTCGAGATGCAGTCAACGAAGTGAAGTTTAGAGAAGCATCATCAGCTTGATTTTTGTGTTATGTCTTAGTGGGCCTCTTTGTTGAAAAGCGCAACTATATTTTTTGGTTTATTTAACGATCGCTTGTTGCGTGGTACATGTGTTATCGCGCCCTGAGTGCCTTTTTTTATTTCAACTTCGATTACATTTTGTTTTGTCTGTAAATTTATGCGTGTGTTTAATCGAACCCAAATTACAAACCAGATAAGAGTTCTGAAGTTAAATTTGCTCGTAGAAGGCGACTAAACAGCAGCAAGTCGGCCGGTGAGGTTTTGAGAGCAACGGGTAATTGGGGTTTGTCATGATTTTTAGCAATCATGATTTCTTTCCCAATTCGTGACGGTTAATTTAAAAGATTTTAGTCTCACACATGGCGAGTAACAGGGGGGAACCGGAGGGCCACTTACTTTACTTACTTACTTACTACTTACTTTACTTTCGAACCGTGTTGAGAAGGGATTAAAACTCCTTATTTTAGATTGAATTAACAAAACAATTGCGCACTATTAAGTAAGCACTTTATCGACAGTATCCGCGACTTTTCTTTAACCTACCGAACACGGTCGAGTGTGGTACAATCGTTACTTGATGCGACACCGTTGCCTTCTCACCTTGAACGAAACACGTATCTTTGTACCCATATACGAAAACATAAACATTTCCAATACTAAAAGTGCTGTTTGTGGGGTTCCAACCTCAGTTAGATTTACTCCCTATAAGCACTCGAAATCGTGTTCTTTATTTAAAGACTTTTAAGCCGAATACAGGACCTAAACGAGGAAGAAAATAGAAAGGACGTTTGCACCGGAAGTACATTTTACGAAAACAATCTTGTTAAAAAATACATAAGATACCTAATTAGACCGTAAATAATGAAGGAGAACGGAGTAGGAGGCAAGAAAGAACGTAAAGAGGTGTTAACCCCTAATTTCAAATTATAATCCACCACTAGATTTTAGGCTTAACGCCAACAAGGGGCCGTAATTAATTAATGGATGGGTATAATGCACCAATTTCCGCGTAGACAAGAACGCCAGTAAAAATCGAATTCACTCTAAATGTCAAACGTTCCCATCAGACATATTCTTAAATTTTAATTTCGGACGACTTAAGATTTTTTGGATTGATGGCGTTACTTATTGGAAACTTGGGAAATGAAATGGAATTGGTATTGTAGTGATAATAAATAGGTTTTAAAATCCGCGCTATCCTGAGGGAGAACACTAATAAAATGTCACCTAAATCAAGTTTAATAAAAAATGCGAAATAATTTACGAATTTTTCAATGTAGAATAAATTCTAATTTCCCGCATTCGGGTGAATTACAGCCAGAAATATCTTTTAACACAGTTAAAATTCCAGCTACACAAATCATTGCGTCGGCCTTAAACGGCATTGTGTTTCAATTCGGATTGGGTCACTGTTATTATTTTACACTGTATTGGGAAGCGGACGGTGGCCTAGCGAAAGAATAGAAGTTCATTAAAGTCAAATTTAGATATGAAATATTGACGTCCCTTTACCGAAAATTCTCATTATTTTTGCAATATTCATTTTTGACGTCTTCTTTTTTTTATTATTCTGTGTTCTTTGAAGGAGAAACATTCATTATATACGACCGAGTAAAACTTTCTCTCTGATGTAGAAAAATGCTAAACTAAACATTTTGCGTGATTAGTCAATTACAATTAGCTCAATGAAATCCCGGATGTGTTCAACTTGTTCATGTAAAAACAATTATTTTACTCCTGTGTAATTTTCAGTTGCTGCGTCTGCTACAAAAAATCCCAATATTGACTATTGACAATATTCCAAAGAATTAACAACACAAATTTTTATTAAAGTACCATTCGTGGACAAGAACAGAAAAATTTGCCATGAAAAGTCTATCCGGGTCGCACAAAGGATTCGACACTTAATTAATTGACGATGACAAAAATTTATTCCAAACACATGAAATGAAAAATTAAATCAAAGTTTCTGAAAGAAAGCTTACAACGCTTGGTTGGACAAATTAACCCGTACGCGGGCGTCCGAAAAATGAAATAAGATCTTAATAGTTATTTACGTTATAAGTCCGGTAGGTTACTTGTAACAGTACGAGTTCGACATTATGGACGAGGCGACGTCAGGAGCCGAGTCAAGAATGTCTTAAACGAGTACTGTTACAAGTACTACCGGACGTATATCGTAACGTATTTTATTTCATACTGTAAGTCTGTTTTGTATCATTATTTCATTTCAAAGATTACAAAATTTCATTATATTGTAAAAATCGCATTACCTTGTTTCTGTGGCAACGGCCGTTGCTATAGTTTGTGCTTTGTTGACATTGAATTTTTTTCACTGAAAAAATGGACGCTATAAACGTTGTGGGATGTTCCACTGTTCCCGATACAATCCTGTCGAAATCTCATGAAGCAACCGAAAAGTTGGTTCCTAAGAAATCGGCCGCAAGGTATGAAAAAGAGTACTAAGTGGTTTGCCAATTGAGGAACGAACATGGGGCGAAACAAGTAGAGGAAAACGTCATGTTGGCATACTGTTTGGATGCAGTAAGTTTTTGAATTGAGATTTTTTTGCCTGGGTTTCGGTGTTAAAGCGTCATGGGGCATGGAAAAGCTCATCGACGGCAGAAAAATATACATCGAAGGCTCGGTAGAAGGAAAAGTTAAGATTGGCCGTATGATACATACAACTGATACAAGGCGGCGAAAATTTCATTGAAGTTCTACAGCAGAAGGGATCAAACATTACTAACTCGACATCCAGTAATAACCCAGGCGTTAGTGTTGAGGGCAATACAAATTGTTTCATTACAATCAATGTTAATGTTTGAAATAAAGAATTACAGCCAAATTTATGTTGGGGTTTTTAATTAATTGTGTGAAGATGTCAAATTTGATGTAAACAAGTAACAGTCCGGTAAGTGTTGCTTAGCGACACTTACCGGCTCTGATGCTGTAATAACTCACCTACCGGACTCAAAATGATAGTGTAATCGAACATCTACCGGACAGTATGAAATAAAATTACTTAAATTTTTCATGGCCGTACAAAGCTGTTCAGATTGTACAAACTTTTAACTGTAATAACAGGAGAACCTTAACAGAATACTACTTTTCAATGGACAAACCGCTTTTAACTTCTCACACAACTTTAGTGAACTTGCTGCTGCACAAAGTGATTAAAATCAAGACAAAACACGTCTTCAACTAGCGTAAAGAAACGTATACGCTTTCCAACCGTCGCGAACCAGCCAACTTCTTTTTTAGGTTGAGTCTAGTATTTAACGAAACGCTTCCACAATAAAATAATCTCCTTCTCCAGGACTTTTAAATAACACCACCAATCATAATTCCACTTGGTAACGCGAGATTTGAAAGAACCGATCCCCACTTACTGCATCTCCGCTATCTCTTCTAACAGCGATAAGAACAGGTGCGTTAATTAAATATCGTCCGATAATACTCCTTATCGCAAAACAACCAGATGAGACCTTTTATAAAGTTGGCGCAAACTTGAACAGATGTGCCTATACCTGTATATTGTCATATACAGGATGTTCCGTCATTATTTTTGATGTTTAGACCGAAACAACGCTGGTGACACCGGATTGTAAGGAGGTTATAGGCAGACGAAGCGAGACTTTCAAAGAGTTAGCACGTACGATTTAATGTGTGAGAATTCCAATACTTTGCGGTGATATTTTTTGTTTATTAATATAGTGGCGCGTTAAAACAAGCTTCGATAACGTTATTGGGAAATATTTAAACGAAATCAAATGCGAGTTACCGACGAGTTTAACTTACGTAAAAAGTATAGAGAAAAAAACTGACCGGCAGTCCGATTTGTAGCAAGCCCTTTTATTTACGAGTGATAAAATTTACGCGAGGGAACAATTTCGAATCGGATAACCATTTTTCAAATAACACATTTTTTCGCAGCCAGCTCTTTCACTTGTCGATTTTTTTACTTTGTTGGAAAATTTTCAACCAAGAACGTCGCTGGTATATATTTTTGTCAATAGCGTAATTAAGAACGAGTGCAATAGACTTTCCTGGGGAGTCCGCGCAAATCGGTAGCTTTAAAATGAAACGGTATAGTTAGTGAGATTAAAAACAAATTAATTAATAATGAAAACAAAATCACAATTAATCATTAAATTTAACTTAAACGTCGACAGCTTCAGAAGCCGCCGGAACGGGACGGTAACTCGAGCGCCACCAGAAGGTTTTATCCTTGCTCTTGGTCAAGGGTCGGCGGTAGGAGCGGATAAATCATGCAACCAAACGGAAGCTCCACGGCGGTCACAGGCGTAGGATCTAGAAGCAGAACTACGGCACACAGCCAAGCATAAATTAATTAGCGGAAGCTACGCGAAATCAAAAGCAGGAAAGCAAAACAATGCAATTCCCTTATAATTATTGGCAGAAAAGTAGCCTTTAAGCGCCTTTAAAATTATTGGTACGGTGTCGTAAAATTTAAAAGAACTAAATCGGTCTCGAAATATACGCGATTGCAGTGAAAAATGCCAAAAGATCCTCCTAAATCGTGCTGTTACTTATATTGTTGTGAGACCTAACCTACACTTCTGGGAATCCCACGATTTCCCTCTAACTAGCTCAGTTTTAATTAAAATGAAAACAAAATTTTTATCCGCATCTCAAGGTCCAGCTGGATTCTGCCACCCTACAGCATTCCAACAATGACATAAATAGGTGGCTTAACCCAAATCCTTAAATTCCAATATGAAACTTTACCCCCAGATTTAATCAACTTGAAACAAAGTAAGAGACGCCGACAATTACCTCTCCTTGACTCTAAATAACAAAACCTGGATTGCAATAACTGGTTTAATTTCAAACAAAAAATTGCGTAAATTTCTGTTTTACAAATTGTTACAATTTTAAACAGATAAATGACACACAAAAAAAAAACAAATTACTCAAACATTACAAAAAAAAACAAGACAAAACAAAACACTAACTACTACTTACTTTTAAAATTAGTCCGAATAACGTATTCCGATAAAAAGAGAGGTATCCGTAAACAATCACGCAAACCAAACACTCAAACACCGACGTCTTCTCTCTTCGGGTACCCACAAATTCAAAACTTCCGTGTTTCCGCAAAATAAACCAAACAGGACGGCGAACAAACTTCTTAAACTTCTCAATAATTCTTCTTAAAACGGCAGACACAAAATTCTAATTAAACCTGGATCCAACTACGCAGGAAAACTTCCACAAAATTCAAAAATAACGTAACCGAAGAAACGCCGGTTGGCTTTGTAACGACCAAAAAGCCCCGCTCTCATCAAAAATTTTCTATTTAAGCCAAAAGCCCTTCTCCTTTCTTCCACACCCCGTCCGCCAATCACGCGAAGCGTCGATTTTTCAACTTCTTGCTAAACGGCACGTACGCCCGGCAATTCTGCGAAGAACCTTATCTCTACTTCGCGCTATACCTCGTTAACGGCAAATAAAATTTAAAAAGAAATTTACATCGAAAAAAATTCTAGGAATAAAATAAAAAACAGAACACTTCTAAGAAATTGAACCAAAACTATAACATGAAATTTACGCAATCCTGTGTCTCAAATTATTAATAACCCCCCCGGTTAATTAATTGAACTAAACAAAATTGTCACATCCAGACGCTCTATAATTTCTTTCAAGTTACAACTAAAACAAAAATAACACAACAATATAAACGTCCTAAAAGATCTGCAAATGAAATTTGGAATTCCTAGCCGTGTGGTGTATTCGGTTGTTTACAACCAAAAATTAAAACTAATTTAGTTAATTGTACGGCCTCCGATATATATAAGAATCTGTAATTGCGCTTCTATTATGCTTTACTGTACTACACCTAATTAACTACGGTTAATTATACTCATTTAATTTGCCGGATTAAAATCTCCAAATTCGATAGCGCAGAAATACTCATTATTGCCTGGAATTTAGGTTCTATTGCAGAAGGTCTGCGATACTGAAATATACTGCAGCTTTAATGCTTGTTTTAAATATTTTGGATCAATTAGAAACTTCAAAATTATGTTCGGCAGCTGGTTTTCTTAGCAGTTACACGGTTCTACAAATGAAAACGTTACTTTTACCTTTTATTTCTCGCTCCTAGAAGAATTAAGTAAATCGGTCAAACCAATATTCTATATACCGGAGCAGGTAAAGAAAAGTATAACTTGATCGCCTTTGTGTTTATTAATAAATTCAATTAACTAAAGTGACATGCGTATTTATTAGAGTTCTGTCGAACCAGAACATTAGACTTTTAATTTCAGATCTTAGAAAAAAAATTACAAAATCAGTGATACTAAACACTTAATATTTCATTTGGGAATCAGCTTCGCATTTTTGCCTCGCAGTTTACAATGTGTATATTTCTTATGGCAATAATTCCATGGCTGATTACGATTGAAACCAAATTCATTTGTTTATTGTCTCGCATAGGCACCATCGACACGGCCGTGGAATTATGGTCATAAGAAATATGAGGTAAACTTCGAGGCAAAAATGCAAGGTTGCTTTCCAAATTAAATACTGAGTGTTTAGAATTGCTATTGAATGACATAAAAATTCACTATGGCGTCCATAATAAATAAGAAAGTTGAAGAAATTCACAAGTGATAAACATTTTGTTTTAGAACCATCAGAAAGCTGTGAAAAAGTCACTAGGGTTTGTTAAAATTATTTGTTGATATCTTTGGAAATAAATGAACGCCAGCGCATTTTCGAAAATGATATTTTTCTGTCTTTTGGCCATAACTTCGTTTTTTGTAGAGCTACAAGGACCTCTGAAGGGAAAACTTAATCTACATAAGATTCTGGAATTCCTTGCCTATTTAAGCGATTTTGTATCCCTTACGGTTTACGAAATCCCCACCCCATACTAAACATCGGAAAAAACTCACCCTGTATAATATAAACCATACAGTTCACGTTCTACGTTGATAATACTTATACAAATAACCGTTTTTAGCATTCGTTTAATAAACGTATATAACACCCCTTTAATATACGCATATACGGATATAAATCGTATATCAGTGAGAAATAATAAACGCACAATATTCCTCCAAGGATATAGCAATATCCACCGAACATTTATGCATATTATAATATAGTAGGGTTTAACTGCTATATAAAAGGCAAATTAAATACAGAATTTTAAAAATAAATAATAAAACATAGTGCAGTACATATGATATAACCGTTGTACAATATAATCAAATAGAGTCCTTTAGTTAGGATAAAAGGGTATATTTTTTTGTGGTAACCGACAACTCGAGCATGTGCTCCCTTGGGGAATACAAAGTTCCTGCTTCTAATTTCAATGTAATTTAAAAATTCCGACAGACACGCGGATGCTTCCAACGAAAATATTTCGCAACCAAATTTTTAAGGTAATTATAAAATTTGGATGACGCTGCGAGATTTCCGAATTAGAAAATGAGGTTGAACGTAAAGGGAAACAGGCGGATCGTTCCTCGTGTACTCAGTAGGATGAAACTCATAGCAACCTTTTATATAATTTGTAAATACTTGTTTGTGACAAAGAGGAAACTAGCGACCAATTCTGAATTCCGTCACTATAAATTGATCGCATTTGAAAGTGGCATTCCTCTAAGACGGAAATAACCGTCTTTCGGTAGTTTGCGTAGGTACATTTTGTAAACAGAGTAACAGGTAAACATTGCAAATTAAAATTGAGTGAATTAGAGAGAATTGGCAATAGTCCAGGAGCAATTGTAGAGAAGTACTGGACGAGGAAGCATTCTGAGATAATTTTCTTGTAGTTGTCCGGCCGGATTTGCCTTCACAATTTTTTGTGTGGATTTGCGATCGTTATTACTTGAATATTCATCTGTTTTACCTGTTTGAGAGAACTCGCCCTCGACGTGCCCCATCCATCCGTTACAATTTTGCTGCTTCCTATGTTTGTATTTTTTGTATGTTTAGATCCCTGTTTTGCCATCTTTTTGTTTTGCACTATCTCTATATATAGTATTGAATCTATCGTCTTTTGAAAGTGTGCTTTCCTTTCAAATTCCCTCCTTTCCTTAAGGTTAATATATGGCAAACAAAGGTGGTAGTTGATCGACATAGGAAACTAACTGCAGGCAGTCCTCTATAAAAATTGCCACGTCAATCTCTGGTTTTAATCTTTGTGCTCTATACAGTTTTCGCTTCACTACTTGATAGACGAGTGTGAGGCCCAACAGTGCTTCCATGTCAGATGCTCAAGCAGACTATCCTCTGTATGTGCTGCAAGTGTTTTTTTTTGCTGTTTTCTCTTCAGATTTTGGTCACTATAAAATTGGTACTTTTATTGTTTGTTTCTGGTAAAATGTACCACCACTGTTCACCTCCATAGTTGACATTTCTACACATTTGATTGGGGTAAGGAAACGAAGTCGATTGGTTAACGATTAGAGATGGTCGACCCAACTTATTAACGCCATTTTGTAGGCGTGTTCGAAAACTAAAAAAGAGTAGGGACGCGTCCAGGAGAGATAGCGGCAGGACCTTCGGTTTTGGACCACCAGAGTGTCAAATGCGAGTTCAGGCACTAAGCGTGACGCCGTCAGCGGGTAAACCACGTTAATTCAATTCGCATCTGAGGTTTGGTGGAGCTCAAGTAAAAGAAACCCGTCTTCCTTCTGAAACACATGGGACTAGTCCGAAATGCGCCTTTTCTGATTCCTTGACGCCGGTGCGGCCTTAATGTATCAGCTGAGCCTTTCCGAAAAGGACGTAGGGTAAATTTCTGTGTAGTTCGAGGTGGTGAATCCCCAAGCACCCTGAGCGTCGTTCCATACAACATCTGCGCTGAAGAAGCTTGCAGATCTTCTTTAAAAGGCGTGCGCAGACCTAGGAGGGCCAATGGCAGGCGATCGTGGTGTTTTTGGGTCGCATATGAAAACGTTTGGGTTCGCGTCGCACCCCTAGCCAGGTGTCAAAATATAACCGGGCACCCCAGGCAAATTGCTAAAATTTGACCTTGCACCCGAGCCAATTGTCAAAATGTGATCTTGCACTTTCGGCCAACTGTCAAAATTTGGTGGTTTCCAGAATTTTCCCAACTGTCGCTATATCTACTCTTGCTGGTGTGGCGGATTCGGTGCACGTTGAAGGCGATTTCGACCTTTTTGTACCAAAAGTAAACCGAATAGGTGTCACTTAGTCTTTAATAAATATCCAAAGAAGAAAGAGAGTACTTACCTAAACATAAACAATAATTGACATCACAATTGAGGGTGATTTAATAAATGATCTCAAAAATATTACAAATAAGACACTGTAATATAAAGATATGCAATGTCAACATTTAAATTTACATTTATTTCTAGTAAAAAGGCGACCGACACGTAGTCAGAGAAAGTATTAAAATCAAAACAGGCTTCTACAGAACACAACTCAGCTATAATGGATAAATGAATATCAAACAAAGTAATAATTACAATTCGATAATATCGAAAACCAGTATGTAATCAAACGTTATATCAAGGAGTCGTCGAAAATAAAAAAATTACCTTTGAATTTCAGGTAGCAACCTTGTGAGCTCAATAGGGCACGCTCTGCCTAATCTGTAGCAGTTAAAAACACAAACAAACAAATAAGCGGGGTAGTGAATAGCGCGGCACAATAATATTGCGAAAGCATTTCTAACACTGAGGCCACTCGGGTACTAAACCGATAATTCAACTTACGTAAACCACCCAAAAGCAAAATTCTGACTCAACCACTACTTGCAATCAAGTATAAAAGCATAAACGTGACGTTAAATTCAAGAAAACGATTTTACGATGCTGAAATAACTAAGTTTCTATACAACAACAATACAATCTAATTAATTCAAAAATGTAAATCAGGCAGTATGAGCCAATTTTTCGGAGTACAACAAATAACGTAACCAAATAGTATATATCGGCATCAAACAAAGTCTCGGTAACTTCAAAAACTAATTTACAAAGCAATGGTACAACGGAGCGACTTATAACAGTAATACTCTCCAAGGTTTCGTAATACTTGCAGTTAGGAACTATATTGTAATCTCCAGGTATAAATTTCGATCTAAGTGGGTCACCTGGTAATGTTTGTATCACGGGACTAATTTTCAAGTAAGAAGGCGGTGGGATTTTGCCAATGAACTTTCCTTGCGTAACATTGAGAAAATCCAATATAATCAGGTAATATAATGAAGAAAAGAGTAAATCAGAAGTACATAAGAACACAAGAGAAAAACTTCACCAAACTTATACAGCCACATAAATCTCTTTAACAGGCAGACAAAAATGTCGAGTCACCAATATGGCGTGTACGTTCTTCTCACGAGTAATATTTGAATTTGTCGGTAATGTAGAAATTGATTTATAGCCGGTGAAGCAAAAAACTATTGTATTAAGAAATCTATAACACTTGCATGACCTCTAGTGGTAACAATATAGAACTAGATAAAAGAACTGCTCTACAAGAATCATTTACATCTTAAACTAGTGAATTACAAAGGACACTAGAGTAAAGATCAAAAAGTTACTTAAATGGATATCAGGAATATCAGTTGGTAAGAAAAAAACGAAACAAAATCAATGGTAATTGAATGATTCGTCACAGAGTTAAATTTTGTTGTAGACACGATCATTGGACATTATGAAAATTTATTCACGTTGAAACTGTATAACATAAATATCGCCCATTTAAAACGAGGTGTAAGGACCCGCAATGCCCGATTAACCTTTTAACACATTAAATTGAAATTGGAATTTATGAAACCGTATAAGTTACAGTCTGAAATTATAACAGCGCAAAATGATTTCTTATCCACACAAACCAGCACGTTACTAATACAGAATTTCCCTAAAAGTATAAGAAAAAAATTGAGGAGTTCATACTGGGGGTTGGTGTTAACTTCGCCCCCAACTTGACCGGACCGGATTTGTGCGGTCAAATTCAAGACACTAATTTTGTATAGGAAGAAAAGGAAATTAAAATATGGGGGGAGGGGGACATGACCTGCCAATGAAATCGAAATTGCTCGCCGTATGTCACCAAACTGCGATTGCGTGTGGAATTTTATAGGGTTACTGAGATATCTTCAAACGTGCATTATCTAACTCTTTGGCGCACAAAATAGCAACAATAGGATACACATTTGTCGAAAACTGAAAAGACGCGTCTTAAATTTCGAAGCGAACGAGCACAGCAGCCCACAGTTTATTGTTAGCGTTCTCGCCCTTCCTAGGGTAGGTACGAGCAATTTCCCTTTAAATTTAAAAAGTCTACACCACGTCTGCCATTTACAAATTACTCTACTTTGACCTAAAGATACTAAGCATTCCGAATAAGTAGAGAAATACAGGGGGAATCATAAATAAAAATTCTAATGGTTTTTTAGTTGCTGCCTAATGGAGCGTATATTTTAAAAGTAGGTGTAAAGTGTTCGAAATATAAAATGGAATTTATCAGAATGGTCTCGTATGATTTTTCAAGGGGGGTTGCTTGTGCTGCGTCATTTAGAAGAAATCATTTTAGTAACGCGCCGCGCGGCATATAAAGCTTTACGGAATATCTACCGCTTTTCTTTGCGCGTTTTTTGCGTTTTATAGGACTATTATTAGCGTATTTAGATTAAGCGTGTCGCGCACCTTTAGCTCGTTACGATAAATCAGAATTTACGGTGAAAATGTGTTCCAACGGCTGAATCATCTCATGTTGACAATTAAAGTTGAGCTTGCCAAGTGTGTCAAGTTATACGTATATTTGATCCCACGCAAAGGTGCTAAAAACATGACGACGGTTAATGCTCTTACAACATATTAACGTATTTTAAATTATGATTAGTGGAAGAAAGACAAATTTTTCCTTCGTGAAAGAAATGTCCGCAATTCCTAATGGTTTATTGCCAACTAGATCGCGCATATTGAGCATCCTCCAATTTGAATTAAACAGTAGTTGCAGGGAGTTTTTTTTTCGTTTTCATTTCGATCGATTTGCCCTACGGCGTTCTACATTCTGGTCCGAGCGAAATGGTTTCCTGACGACAAATTGAGTTTTGTCAGAAGTTATCAATTTCGTTTGGTTCTTATTTCGTGATTCAGAAAATGCAATTATATTCATAGTAGCAATAAATACACACACAATTTCCTTTGGCACATTATAGAGCTAAAATTAAAGTTTTATTTGCAGTAAATCAATTAGTGTGCGGTACTGTAATAACGG
Organism: Photinus pyralis; assembly: GCF_008802855.1. Classification (NCBI taxonomy): domain Eukaryota; kingdom Metazoa; phylum Arthropoda; class Insecta; order Coleoptera; family Lampyridae; genus Photinus; species Photinus pyralis. The sequence goes on from NW_022170663.1 coordinate 25,776,285, forward strand.
AGTTACTATACTAGTTTCAATAGGAATCTGTCATTTCATTTCTGTAAATAATTTTTTTGGTATAATCCACGCAACGAATGTTTAATTAAATGATTTACTTATTTACAATTAATTAGAAATAACTTTATAAGTCTTGAAATGAATTGATCTATAATAGTTAAAATATTATTTATCACTCATACGTACAACGTTATAACAACTCGAACTATTTATTACTTCGGCGTTGAAATTGGAACTGAACTCAAACGCAATTCGATTTGCTTACCTATATAGCAAACGCCAGTGTTCTCGAATGCTTCCGAACATTCTAGAATATTCTCAAACAAATACGTCATATTTCTCGGAAAGAATGCGCCACGCCCGCTTTTGTTTCACTTCGCTGACGATTAATCTTTTGGCTGGATATGTATCTATTTTTTATCATAAATTTTATCATAAATGAATGACACTTAGATAAAAGTTTATTCAACATTTCCACAGTTATATTGCCCTGATCTTTTACAATATTGGTAATTTCCTTTTTTTTCGTATATCCTATTTAATTGGGGCACATGACTTGAATTCCAGGGCATATTGACAATTACCGAAACTAAAACGCAACCTCGTTGAAAGCGCCACACATTGTACACGATAGAAACATGAAGAGGATAAGTAAATAGCTTGATGTTTTACATTTTTGGCATCTGCTACTAAAAAAATTCCAATAAATATTGGGAGAAACAGTGGCCTCGATCAACTTCCGAAAATTAAAATTTGAACCTGAAACCTGAAATAAATCTTGGATACGAAAAGAAAAATTTGACATGAAAACTTTATCCGGGTCGTACAATGAACTCGAATGTACAAAATTAATTGATTAACGACAAAAATATATTCATTACATGAAATTTAAAACGAAATCTTTAAAACGCTTATTTAAACAAATTACCTCGCACTCCTGACAGCTTGAGGAAACTTCCCTTTGTTTTTAAAACAACTGGACTCAATGGCCCGTATGAATAAAAATAAGCAAATGCTTATACTTGCAAAATTCAAAGTAAATACTCGTAAGTGCTCCTTCGCACTGGGCGACTTAGCAGCGCTTCTAAGCAGAAGGACAGGACGCAGTACAGCGCTGCTAAACCATGCTAAACAGACCAGTATGAAGGGGCAGTTACGAGTATTTACTTTGAATTTTGCAAGTATAAGCATTTGCTTACTTTTATTCATACGGGCCATTAACTCGACCTAGCTAGTTATCAGCACCAGAACACGTAACTAATTAAATTACGCCCGATAACAAAACTTCTTATCGCAAACAACCAGATAAAACCTTTTATACCGTACGCAAACTTGATCACATGTTCCTACGTTTTAGCACACAATTTTACATTTTACAATTTCAAACGATTCTAAAAGGAAACACAAATCCGGAAATTCACGCTCAAATGAAATAAACCAACTCCGTGCTTATGTGTAAACATGGGGACACACAAATAGAAATAATCTTATATACGGGGTGTCCCGTTATTATATTCGTTGTTTAGACCGAAATAACGTTTACATGACGTTGACACAATATTTTAACGTTTATGATTTATTTTTCGATGACAATTATAAACTAAAGGTTACTCTCCTTATTTCGCAGAATTTTAGTTGAATTTTTTCCATTGTGGGCGAGTGGTACTTTAGTACTTAAGTACGGTCCTGACTCTGTAAATGCGTTTGAAAGTTTAGGGCCACCGGTGAGATGGTGCAGTAATTTCGAATTACAGGGCGATTTTGATTATTTTGCAGTCATCGTTATCGAGGGTGCTACGTGTGTGAGTTTAGTTATTAATTTATGTCCAGGGATCTAATGGGATGAAAGAGCTTTAATTGGTGGAAAAAGTTTGCGTCCCGGAATAGGTGTTAAAAAGGTAAAATAGTGGGAGGTGGGATGCGCGTTGAACCATGAGCTGAGTCACATCAATCCCCTGTAATTTACCATAGAGTGGATTTCATTTTGTGAGAGCGTTGGCAGGAAGCAGTCAGCGTAGTTGAGTCGCTCATCTGTAATTTAGCGCGGGATATATTCAATTCGTTATTCATGTTGAATCGCAAGTGAAATTAATAGTTTCGAAGTTCGCGTGAATTAAATTTTTAGGGGACGTTCATATTCAAATGATAGTTTGCGAATTGTAAACTATTACGATAAATACGAGCAATAGCGGAAGTTACACGCGATATTAAATTATTTGACCATGATAACTAGAAGAACTAGCGCTTGGGCTTTCAATCATCACAGTTTGCTGTTCAAGGCAATTTTTGCTAAACATTCAGACACCTCTTAACCACCGATAGGTCCTTGAGTTACTTGGGATTCAGAAAGTCACCTTACAGGGACAAAGAAGCAGATTTTTCGGGACAACTTCAAGGCCTGCCACCTTTCACAACGGTGGGAGATCGTAAGTATTTGATTAAGGTGGTCGTCTGCCATTTTGGAACTCTTTTTAGTAAATGTGATGAGTGGTAGAGGGCGCGATGTGACATTAACATGAACTTTGCAGTTATTTTTGAAAATTTCAAAGGGAACGATATAATTATTACACTCGTGTGATATTATCAAATAACATGAAAAAGTGATCATATCAGTGAAAACCGCATTTTGATATCTGTTTTCTAAGCAGAGATATGGCGAAAATACGAACATTCATAAGTGTTGATTAAAAATTAATTAAAAATCTGATCTCCCACCCCTCATATGAGCTAGAGCAATTTGTGCTGCATTAAAATGATGCAAAATTGATACATTTTTTATGCATGTTTGTTAGGTATGTTTTAGAAAAAAAATCATTTCTCTTGAATCGTACGCCATCTAGCGGGGAAGCTAGAAACTTGAAAATAATTTCCAGCGATTTCTCTTGGCCCCTTTTGTTAAAAAAATTTTTTCCCCAAGCTGTGCAATTAACGGTTCCATAGATATAGCCTGTGACCATTATTAATGGAACACCCTGTACAGCTGTTCTATACGAGACCGTTATGGATGTTCTCGATGGCTCGAGATCGCCTATCGGAGATCCGGACTACCGTCCCTAGATGATCTTTCGAGCTCGCGACGTATCCACTGGAGAAGTTGTATCAAATCAATTGACTGAATTCTGTGAGCGGTCCGTGCGTTTCCACGAAAGGGCAGATTATATAAATTGTTTATTATTGAGATTATATTTCCAATTATAGACTTTCACTATTGTACTGCATGAAGGCCTTTTACTTTTTCGCAAAATTTTTTGCACTCGATTTTAATTGATATTGTGTACCTTTACCGTGTCTCTAGGTAACTTTTGGTTACTTTAGTTTGCATTATTGTTCCTTATCGTTTGGCAAATGCAACTGTGATACCGTTACCCTATTGGCGGGACACGAATTAGAAAGTTTGTAATTACATATTATAATACTACGTTCAAACGTAATGTCCTGATTTAGTTGTTATGTAACCCAACTGTAAAATTAAAAAGAAATATAAACTTCTAGAATCAAAAATCTCGCGAGAAACAGGAAACCAATTAAATTACAGACATAAATTTCAGGATTACTCGTAAAATGGTTTCAGCTCAAATAAGATGGTATACACAATACACGTTTATGACCTTTTTGAAACGCTTAAATCTCATTAAGACTTACACATTCTTTATTCCAAGTGAATCAAACGAAGTGCGTTAAATCATTTATAAGAGTTAACCAAATTGAAGGAGGAACTGCATTTAAACAACGTAAATATCGTAGACCGCAATCAAATTATGTACTCCAGTAGCAATCTTATTTCGTTTTTTTTTCGAATAGAATATGTTAGTAATTTCATTACGAACCAATCTTCCACGTAATTCTTCTATTCTGTTCCGGATACCATAATTTCACTAGCATATTGCATAATTGAGGAGGGAATTCGAAATTGATGAACGAAACTTCGACGGTATATCGGTCGCGATTTGCCAAATTTCCCTCAATTTATAAATTTTACACACGAAACAACATGTATTATAATTTCGCCGCTATCGATGCCGACATTAAAATATTATTCGACAATTAGAATACATTAGGACGAGTTTTAATAGCGTGTATTAATTCATTATCGACCGATAATAAATTATTCCGTCGCGCCCCCGTCCGGGGACTTAAACAGCAGTTTCGAAATGTAAATGAGATGAATTGTAAAATCTTTTTCGGGATATGTTATATAAGGGAGAAATGAGTAGCGCTGAAAAGGTCAGTCGAGTAGAAATAATATGAACCAATATAACCTTGTCATTGTAGAGAATGGATAAGAATAAAGTTAAATGGAGCAAGGGAGTTTGCATTTCGCCGACAAATACCGTCTATTACGGAATTATTACAGTCTCTGGTACGATAGTGAGTGTCCCTTTATGAAAGAAATTTTAAGCTCCGTGCAATTAAAATTGAAATCGATCGCTTTCCGATTCCTCTTTCTGTTTGTTATCGTCTCGAGTGTCTTTTATTTAATCTTACAATGCTGTATCTTCTGGCCATTTTCCGATAAGTTGGAAAATGCGACGCGTTTCAAGAAACGATTTAAGGAACTCGCAAGGTAGAACCAAAACCGAGAAAATTTCACCGTTTCAATGACAGCTATGACAAACTGCGCACTCTACTGGTTGAAAAGAGCACTATCAGTGGAATCAGTAGAGGGTTCTGAATGGACTATGCGTGTTTTAATAATAATAAGAACAATAATCTACTTTACTAATATTTGCAATGCATAGTATAGATTATATAGATAAAGGCGAATACATGGGTTTAGGATGGCCATGCCATGTATTTTGTTTATTTAAATGTAAAGAAATTAAGTGTATTCTTTTGTAAAAGTGTTATCTCCGGTGATTGAGATAACAAAAACACAGGTGTTTAATTTATTTGAAGACGCAGTTGGAAGTGAAACGAAAAAGGAATTTGTTTTAAATAGAAGAGACGGACGTTAACCGTTGTTTTGATGTAGGCGATGAAACGTAGACTCTTATTGTTTTGGTGGTTGGCAGATTTTCTGATATTTGAGCGTATTACTGGAAATACAGTCAATCTTTATAATCGTAAAGTTATTATTATAAAAGCGAGTTAGTTGAGTGCTACCAGTATTAACTCGTCGTGCTAGAAGTAAATCTCAATCTAAAAAAGTGAGGTTTACAAAGAAATAGTTTTTCAGTACACGTTAAAGGGGGTCTATCCGTCATTAAAGAGACAAATTTTAGATCCTTTACAACGAACCCAGCGTCGTCTATATCGGGAATCAGGTGCTATAATTACAGTCTAGGAGTGAAGTTTTGAAGCATGTTTGAACTTTGCGATATTCATTTCTGTTCTTGGGACGAAGCATAAGCATAAGAAGATAATATTATGGTAAGCAGTTACCTGACATTTTAGAGGCTCATTACGAAATTGCAAAATACTCAGTTCACCAAATCACGAGAAAAAATTACGAGAGGAAAATAGTTGTTTCCATGTACCGGGTGACCCAATAAGACTGCTCCTCGGCCATATCTTGGGAACCGTTCGTCGTATGACTACTTAGGGGTAAAAAAATTATTGGGTAAATCGGTTATGAAAAATCTCTGGAAAATATTTCAAGTTCTAAAAATGGCCACCAGAGGGCGTAACAGCCATCTTAAATTTTAAAATTGCATTTTCTTTAAATTTCGCATAATAAACTAAACATTCTTTTTTCACATTTTTAAAGAGAACCAGTTTATCTATCATTTTCGTAAAAACAAAAACTCAGTTATTTCAAAAACAAAAATGGCGTGGGGCGTTCAATTATTTTTGCAATAACCTGCTTTAACTTCTTAACCGTTTGACCGATTGTAACAAATTTGGTATCGTTGAAAGGAGCATTCCTTGGGCAACAAGAATCAACCATAATATAGTTAATTTAGTTAAATCCTTCTCCGCCAGGGGGCTATTTTTGACAATATGAACCAAAATCCTAAAAAAAATCGAAAGGAATTATATGACTTTTCTTTATGAACAAATAGCCAAATAACATTCAAAGAGGCCAGTGAAAACAGTTTTTGTAAATCTCGTTCCTAACCTCAAATATTGGGAAAATGAGATTAATTAATAAATTAATAAAAATGCTTAAATTGTATCCTAAATTTACTTTTGACGTATTTCCGGTATTTGTCGATGGCGCGAAAGATTGTTTGGAAAAGCACCCTACACTTTTAGGTAGGCCTTGGAAAATTAAACCAATGAAACACGATGCATTATAAAACAATAACAGCCGTAATTTGTAAATTATTCTGCTGTTTACATTCAGAAAGTGCAGTTTTTTGAATTTGTAATATTTTCTAAAATGCTGGTTTCTAACCAAGAAGCATTTAATATGCTGGCGGCGATGGTTCGTGGTCGATCCGGATAACGCAAATAGAAGGTGTGAGCAGCGATGGCCGCATTATCAAAATACACAAAATATATCGCCAGCGTATTAAATGCTTCTTGGTTAAATCGGGATTTTAGAAAAGATTACAATTTCAAGAAACTGCACTTTCTGAGTGTAAACACAGCAGAATAATTTACAAATTACGGCTGTTAATATTTTATAATGCATAGTGTTTCATTTGCTTAATTTTCCAAGGCCTACCTAGAAGTGTAGGGTGCTTTTCTTTCGCGCCATCGACAAATACCGGAAATACGTAAAAAGTAAATTTAAGATACAATTTGAGCATTTTTATTAATTAATTAATTAATCTCATCTTCCCAATATTTGAGGTTAGGAACGAAATTTTGAAAAACGGTTTTCACTGGCCTCTTTGGATGTTATTTGGCTACTTTTTTATAAAGAAAAAGTCATATCATTCCATTTGATTTTTTTTACGTTAGGATTTTGGGTCATAGTGTCAAAACTAGCCCCCTGGCGGAGAAGGATTCGACTAAATTAATTATGTTCTCATTGGCCAAGGAATGCTCTTTTCAACCATACCAAATTTGTTAAAATCGGTCAAACGGTTAAGAAGCTAAACTAGGTTATTGCAAAAACAATTGAACGCCTCGCACCATCTTTGTTTTTGAAATAACTGACTTTTCTCTTTACGAAAATGATAGATAAACTGGTTCTCTTTAAAAATGTGAAAAAAGAATGTTTAGTTATTATGCGAAATTGAAAGAAAATGCAATTTTAAGATTTAAGATGGCCTCTGTTGGTTATTTTTAGAACTTGAAAATATTTTCCAGCGATTCTTCATGACCGATTTACCCAATAACTTTTACGTCATATGCCGAATGGTTCTCGAGATATGGCCGAGGAACAGTCTTATTGGGTCACCCGGTACGTATATCTACGAGAAGAGGGATTCGAATTAAAAAGTACCGTCGAGTGAACAAAAGTTAAATAAATTTCTGATATCCTAATACAAAACAATTTGGGGGCAATTATTTTTGAAAGAAGATCCAAAAAACATTCTCGGATGTAAACCGGATTCAGTTCGAAAAATAACCTTTTATACAGGTTGATTCAAATTCTAGGGTCACCATGGGGATCTCGGGAACTGAAAGAGATGGGTATGTAGGTAGTTTAAATTTGGCAAAGTTGCGTTGATGCTTAACAAAATGCAGTTTTGAAACTGAAAAATTTCCGACTACTTTCGGAGATTTCTTAAATAAAACGAAATTTTGCACAAATGCTCATTGTACCACCCGTATTATAAGATCACAAAGGCGCACAAAAATAACTTGCTTTTTGATCTGTTTGCGCCTGTACAGATGCGAAGCAGCGGCGCAGCGGCAAAGAATAAACACATTTCACGGAACAATTTTACTGTAAAAGCAGAACGGTGTATTCCAACGTTCTTCTTTTCTTGTATTACTTTCCCAGTACGAGTTCCAAAATGATAGAGATGGTCGAAATAATGGCAGCTGGGGTACAAAAATCTGACAAATTTTTTTTCACTTTGATAACGTCCTCTTAACAGCATTTCTTAATTGATTTACGCAAAAACACAATAAATTATCTACCCAGATGTTGCTTATCTACTACGTCTAGCTGGGTTGCAATTTGTTCCATTTTCTGCTGCTGATTACGCTAAAATCAATCAATATAATTTTTGTTTCTACAATTTTCACCGATTTTGAGCCTTTGGCAGCTAACGGACTAGACCTCCTACAATAAGCACAAGGAGAGCATATTCTACGTATTGATTAAAATTTTCTTCCAAGTATAGAGAGATATGTATCATTTTAACTGCAATGGTCAATTTGAATGACAGGCTTCAATGAATGTATTCATAATCCTGACGTCAAAGAGCTCTTTAAGCATTTAACAGCCGTACACCGTCTAATTACTAATATCATTAGTAGCATAACCGTTTGGTTTCAAGACCGGAGAGTGAAAGGTTGTCATCGCAACTTGGAGATAGACATCTAATTAAAAATCTTCGGCAATACGTCATGTTCAATGAACACACACGTGGACAGAATATAATAACATGAGGCAGCAAAGTTTAATGCGAGATGATTCGAAAACCCATTAAGATATCGAAATTAAAGTGTAATGAAGTATTGCCCTTGCTACCACGCTGACGTAACGTGAGACGATTTCCTCAAAATCTTGTAATGTTATCTGACATTTACTAAAATTACAGCTCCAGTGTGCAAATTGCCTTCGTCACTCGAAGCATTATGATGGAAAATCAATGTGGTGGAAACGGAGTTCTTTTACTTAGAGTGAATACAAATTGCGGGAGATCGTTTCGTTCAATAATCATTTATGCATTCAAGTGCTAGCGTAACAAGCCGTAGTTTTAGGGATCTAATATTATATATGTACAACTTACACGACTTCGGTCATACAGACATTTAAGTTATATCTCTGATGATAGCTGAATTATTATGATTTTATTAAAAGAGTGTACTTTACCCTCATTTGCATTTTTTTATAACACTTCGAAGGCAAGGAAAACGTCCCATCAAATCAAATCATATTTATAACACATAATTTCTAACATATTTAGGGCATTTATCACTTTGACACCGATGTTAAACAATTAAACACAATTCAAACTTACATAGTAAACAAACAGATTCTAGAAAATTCTCGAAGGTCGTCTTATCATAATTCAGAGAAATAATGTCACATCCGCTTTTTTTTCCTTATCTAATAACTAATACCACGGCTAGCTCAGTAATGAATCAACTTTAACCTTGCGCAAGGTTTGTTTTTTATCTCCACTTTTAGTCGGAAAATTAAAACCTGGTCCCTGTCAAACAAGCGCTCATGTAAATTGACTATATTGGTACAAATAAAATCGTTCCAGCTCCACTTTTCTTTACATTTGTTGTAATTTAAATTTGTAAATCTAAATAATTATTCAGATCTTTTTTACCATTCGTAATTACTTCAATACCCAGTACATTTTTGAATTCAAAAAATAAATTTACACGCCTCTGGATGCTACATAAAATTTTAACCCACACAAAAGAATGGTACTTACGACCAATGGGCAAAGAAATCATCAAAATGTGTGATTTGGATTTGCGTATCAAGTGATGATTCATAGGAAATACACAAATTTGTTCACGGAATAAACTCCCTTCAGAAATGCTAAATTGACTTTAAACGAAAGTCTGTTATACAAAATCTCTAAAATAATAATTGACTCCTATTGAAATACCTCACATTTATCGACGAGTCAAAGCTTTCTCCCATTGACAGCTGTTTCTCTCCTTTTGAAAGGTAGCCATCATTCAGAAAATTAGATGGTGGAACGTTTGGTGCATATAATCGGACCTTTTCAATCGCATGGGAAACCTGACTGCTACTTGAAAGGGAATCCCGAAAGGTGTACCATTTTTGAATTCGGAACAAACTGGGCTTCAGGTTTCTCCAACTTTAGTAATTGAACTTTTATTTTTTCACTGAAATGACCAACGTTCCGCAGGAGGCAAATTTAAAAAAATGTCCTTATAAGTTAGGGCAGAATATAATAACAGTCAGAAAAAGCACGAATTAATTGTCTTTAAACTTTTTTACCGGTTGCCGTTTAATGTGAAATCTATTAACACCCCGTATACACAATAGTAACTAACTTTTTATTGTGTAACCGCTCCAAATGTAGACACAATGAACGTTCTGCACTTTGGACCACACAACAAAGACGAACAATTTGGCGAATGTCGGGACAGTCTTCCTTTCAAATTTCACTAAATCATGTCCACTTTCAAAATAAAATATCACGTACGATACCGCCGTTAACAGTCCTTTCGTGTCCTTCAAAAATACGGCTTTGGTTCAAACCGTTTCGCCTTGAATACGCGGTCGATAAATGCCGCGCTTAAGTTACGTAGTTTTACCTCGAAAGATTGGCTAAGAATGTCTTTCTCCCGCCTAATTTTTACTTATGTACATGACGAATTCTACAGCTGAAACAGACCCAGCAAAAAACTGATTTTAGTTATGTTTTTTTATGCATGAAAACGTATAGCAGAGAGTTCGTCCCTCATTTTCCGTAGCGACGGCTTTTAGAACCGGCAACACTGTAGCGTTTCGACTTTTATCTGCTTGAACACTCGTTCTTATCTTAACGTGCTTCATTTTCTGACATATTAGTTCTCTTCTCTGTTCATCATGAAGCGGAACACGTATACAATTTCGTATACCGGAAAATTTGTAAATTTTCAAACCAACATTTTTCAAGCCTAAAGGGACCACCGGTTGTGGAGTTTTAAACATTTATAAGAGTTCAGAAATTCTGTACTTCTTAAGATTGTTAAAGAACCACCAAGTATCTTATAGGTAGAAATGTGAAAAGCCGATCAAGAAGGGTTTAGGAGCGTGTTGGGGACCCTTAGTTGCTATTAGCGACATTTACAGCCGCATAAATCCTGTTGGAGACCGTTAAAAGTGCTTAAACGTTTTCACTGTGTCTTGGAAACGGACTTTAATATGCTCTTTAGTTTCAAAGGCTGTTCAATTTCTAAAGCTTCTCGGAACTTCTTGGAGATTTATGAAAACCCTTCGATGCTCATGGAAACTATTAAACACTTATAGTTTCTACAAACCTTCAAGAGATTTTTTACACTCTTTTAATTCGGATGTTGAATACCTTAATGCAACCGGAAGACAGTGTGGACCATTAAAGGCTCTTGGAGAGAACATGTTTGGTGACTTATGAAGGAGGTTGAATATTCTTAAAAAATACTCTTAAAGGTTTTTTAAATCCTTTAAAGACTGTAAAGGTTCAGAAAGGCTCCAGCGAGTTCTCTTGACGACTCTTGAAATTTAATATATTGCGGTCCATTGCATACTCCTAATGGCGTTTAAAAGCTGAAAGCTTTTAGAAGGTCCGAAGCATTTGACCATTTACCCCTAAAGACTCCTAATACAAATAAATAAAATAGGATTTTACGTCCGATTTGGATTGGGGTTGTCCAATATGACTATACTAGCCCCCTGCCTCCCTTCGGTGGGCGGAGTTGCGTTCAGATGGCGGAGGGTAAAAATCTACCTACAAAATTTGAATTTATGTGGTTTTACGGTTATATATTCTAAAAAACTCACAAAAGTTACTTTCTCGTAATCACACAAGAGTAGCTCTAGGGGCTTCATTGACTACAATGAAGGTAAAAGTACTGAAAACCTTCCAGGAAATATACTCACTTTTTGAAACGTTTGAAAATTCTTGATATTACAAACTAGATCGGTACGGAACTCGCTTCGCTCGTTCCGGCCGATCACGGCGTTTAATTAACAATCGCCGTTTTGTGTGGTTTACCGTTTGTCAATTTTTTGTTTTTTTGCTTGATTGTTTTGATAATGTAGTTTGAACCGTGTTCTGTGTGGTTAGAATATTGTAAAAGGCGAAAAAAGCAGCAAGAAACTTGATTCGGCTCAAAATGAACTAATATATTGATACTCTCTTTTTTAGTCAATCTCATCCTATAGGTTGGTAAAAATGCTTTGCATTTTAAATCTCCGCTAGAGTGAGTATATTTCTCACAAATACCGCCGAAAATAAGAATGTTGCATTTTGCGCACAACACGACTTTTTGCGTATGCGTTTTATTTGCTTTTATTAGATGGACTTACCATCCAAATTTCGTTCAAATTGCTGCATAAATAGGACAGTTGCGCTCTCCGCATGCGCAATACGGGTTTTGAAAAGCGCATTTCATTTGTTTTTGTTAGGACCCACAGAGTTGTACTCGTATATAGTAAATAGAGGAGCTGTACACAGGACCTGCGCGTTGCAAAATTAACTCCAACTACAGTGGTCACATACTATATAGTTTTAACGGCCAAGGCGTTGTGGCGCATTCGCGGTGCGTGAAATGCGTTTGTTTTGCTCGCACCTACGTTGTTTATTGGTCACTATATCTTCATCCGGTTAGTGCGCACACTCGTCAACGGCCTGCGCAAGATCCAATTGGAGTGAATTTTATGCAACAACACTGTCTCTATTTATTATATACAACTCTGTGGAAGGACCTAACACCAAAGTTTCGTGCAAATTGCTCCGTAAATAAGTAAGTTGCGTTCTGCGCAACATACATGAAACCCTAATGTAGATGCTAAACAGTTTCACGCTTATATACAACCGTTCACACATTGCACGGCTTCGCTCCGCACATTGACACACAAAAGAAGACATCGCTCGACTTCGGCGGCTGCGCCGCCTCGCCTCACGCATGTACCCAAGTTGCCGTGGAATCTAAAATATGAACGAACACTTTAGGAGACCAATGTAAAAAATTTGCTGTGACCAGCACAGATAACACCCCCGCACATGCGCGTTTCTGCCCAAAATCTTTTCAGATTTTCCTTTTAGGTCTAGGAATATGTGTACCAAATTTGTTTGAGTTCAGACCGACCTCCAATGCAATACCTCCCCTATCAACGTAAATGTGCGGGTTGTGACAAAGTGTCTATATACACATCTACAAAATTTGGTACAATTCGACGCAAAAGTTTCGCCATAATATTAATTTAACATTTTTGACACCTTACGCATGCGTGATTATTCCCAAAACCTTTTCATCTCTTCCTCTTATGTCTGAGAATATGTGTATCAAATTTGGTTCCAATCGATTAAGCCGTTTAATCGGAAATGAGAGTACAGACGGACCGACAGACCGACATCATAGAGATTTTGTTTGATTCGGATACCTGGTGCTTCAAAACGTGTATTTTCGTACAAAAAAGTTGGGGGTCATTTTTTACCCCAATGCAATAACTCTCTTACTAACGTGCGGGTGGTAAAGACCGTATCGTCCTAACCCTCGGCGTCTCCCAATAAACGCCAAAATATGAACAAACTGGCTTCTGTATGCAATTGGAGGGCATAACACCCAATGTAAA
>NW_022170663.1:25789702-25790937 GCF_008802855.1 Photinus pyralis
TTTTAAAACATAAAGTTTCTAAGGATTTTAAATGTGCTACTTGTGATTACGGGACCAATAATAAACATCACTTCAAACGGCATCTGTTAACACATAAAGTTTCTATGGATTTTAAATGTGCTGTTTGCGATTATGGAACAAGTTCTAAGGACAACTTCAAACGACATCTTTTAAAACATAAAGTTGCGAAAGATTTCAAATGTGCTAGTTGTAAATACGAGACAAATTTAAAACCAGATCTTAAGAAACACCTCTTAAAACATACCGCCTCTAAGGATTTTAGATGTGCTACATGTGATTATGGGACAAATAATAAACACAACTTCAAACGACATCTTTTAAAACATAAAGTTTAGAAAGATTTTAAATGTACTAGTTGTTTATTTTGTGTAGTATTTGTAAAAGTTTATCTCATGTTTTTCGCCGTTCGTAGATAAGCAGTTTTCTTATCGCCGCGAACCGGGCGTGAATCGCGACTTTTTGGTTGAGGATCACGTTGTTTTAGTGTTTGGCGTAATGTCGTATTTGAGCGCATTTGAAAAGTTCTGTAGAAGAAAGTTACGTCGTGATAAAAGTGCACGTTAAGTGGACTTAAGCGGAAACGTGTTTTCCGTTTGCGAAAAAGTTTAGTAGGAGTACAATGATTATACAGCGTTTGTCGATGAAGAGAAGCGTTCCTTTGTCTTCAAGTTTTTCCACCATCAAAAGGCCTATACTATAATTGTAATTGGAACGAAGTTAGTGCCGTCTAAATCGAGTTTTAAGCCAAGTCAATGAAATATTAAATGAACCATATCATCAGTTTGGTTTTTATGTTATGTGTTATTGCGTCTCTTTGATGAATTGTTTCCTAATTTATACATGGATAATGTTGCGTTCTTTGCCCGTGTCCCAAAATGTTTTGGAGGTGTGGTTACAGAGCTGATGGATGAAAACGATAGTGTGTGGGTAGTGGGTACTATTAAATATAAAAGATATCTCCCACGTTTTACCTACCCGAAAATCTTTCTGTTTCGTTTTCAATGCGCCACCGTGTATATGCACTCCATATTCGTTGGATCTGAGCAAGTAAATTCCTTATTGATCTTCGACACAAAACGACCTTTGTTCGACTGTCAGGTCATAACTACGCAGCAACCATTACAAGGCGAAATATTGAAAATCGTATTGCTTTTTTATAGTGGCGCTCTTTTAAATTTAAATTAAATTTCTTTTGCAGGCGCGCTTTGTATATA
>NW_022170663.1:25791037-26026910 GCF_008802855.1 Photinus pyralis
TCCTTGATCTTAAGCTACCTTTGCCTTCCAGAACGATCGTAAATGGTAATCAACCCTTGTGTCTAAACGACCGAGAGACTCGGCTAACCCGCCGAAACTCTTTCGTGCTAGGGATTGTGGCTTGAAATTCTTCCCCATGAATGATGAAATTCCCAATAAGCGCGAGTCATACGCTCGTGTTGATTACGCCCACATTTTAGTTTTGATGCAACAGGGCACAGTTCATTTGGTTATTCTACTTCCACTACGAGAACAATATTATCCGGGGTTCCACAGGGGAGTATTTTGGGACCTATTTTATTTTTTATGCCAACCTCCCGAGTTTTATTTCTCATTGTATGCCGATGATTTGCAATTATATTTGTCTATATAGATTGCATCAAATTTGGTGAAGGTATATCGAAAAAGTCGACAGTGATTATTATGGCAGCAAAATTAATTTAAACAACCAATTATTATTAATTAACGATAGTGCTATTAAATGGGCTAATGCATAGGTATAATAATGTTAAATGTAGAATGAAGTACTTATGTTCCGTATATTTTTATAAGTAAAAAGAAGATCAGATTCATATGTTTAAAAGGAAATTATTTGAAAATATTAAGGATTATTAACTTTGTCATTTATTTACGTTTTTGCATTTATTACCAAGCGCTGAGTTATATTTATATTTAAATTTGTTTCTTTTTGTTTTAGTATTATGTTTCTACTTTTTTTTATTTTATACTTGATCTTATTTTTTTGGTACTACTTACCATTCTGCGACTATATGCTTAGACTACGTTATTGTCAATAATATCAATTGTTTGTTTAGGTTTTTTTGTTTATACTAGTCGTGCTCGTACTATTGTTTTTTAGGAGGGGTAGAAGATCGCCATTTTGGCGAACCACATCCTTCTATACACCAGTTGATGGTTTATAATAAAATTTTGACAAATAAATTATGGATTCGAGACGTGCAGTTTTTTTTGTAAAAATATGCAAATTGAATTGACTGATAGATATTAACATGAAATTTAAAAAAAAATTATCTCAATACTACAATGGCCCCTAAACCACCCTGAAGATACACTTTGGACTATTGAAACCACCGTCTCTGTCAGTTCGTCTATGCTGTACTGCTACAGTGTTCGAATTATTCACTTCGTTCTTTTTGCATTCATAAGGTTATAGTGTTGACAAAAATCATTATGTACAGAGTTATTACATACATGTAGCCAGCGCGTAGTGCGTTTATTATGGAAGATAGAAACAAACTTTAAAGTTGTGGGGTTTATTATCGCCAAAAAATGTAAAGTAAAAAAAAAACAAATGAATATTGTAAAGCTAGTAAAAAAATGCAAATTTGGTAAATTTTTAATTGACCGCTCTGTATCTTTTTCAAAAATTGAAAAGAACTGTCTTTTCTGATTGCAAAAATATATATCTTGACATTCGCATTAGCCGTTTTTGAAATATCTGCATTTATTTACAGTGTATTATGAAATTGTTTTACCAAATTGACTTAAATTAAAAATTCAGAAGACTCGGTAAGCCTCGATTAACATTTGAAAATTCCAATGAGTTAACTACACAAATTTCCATTTAACACCTGACACATGGACACGAGCAGAAAAATTTGACATGAAACTGGATTCGAATCGCACAGTGGGTTCGAATAAACACACAATTAATTGATTGACAATGACAAAAATTTATTCCGAACACATGAAAATAACATTAAACATACTTTCGTTCACGTTCGCCATGAAGCGCTACATGTGGACATTGCCGATTTCCTTAAGTGGAAGTAGTGGTAACAAACAAATCTACATCAGGAGGATTTAGACATGTTGCCATTGAATCTACACACTCTTAATTACGCCAGCAAAATTTATCCACGTGCTATTTTTCTATATAATTCGATTTGTGTATGGGATGTTTTATGTTGTAGCAGGTATTTAATAAAACAAAGGTTAAAATATTCAGAAATATATCTGTTGGTGGTGATTAAAAGGGCGTAAATTAATCTGAAAAAGATTCAGGTTGTTTCAAATGTACAGGTAGGTACCACGTGTTTTGTGTCCACCTTTTTACTAGTTTCGGGTCGTCTTCATCTGAGTCACTTAGTGAAAGTGTCATCTTTTGATGTATCGCAGGCAAACAATATTGATGACTGTACTAGTCATTTGCATATATCTTAATAATAGAAAAGTGTGCGTTTGACAAATCATACCCACTTCCCATGTATTGTACGCACCGGTCACAACCCCTGATGGATTTGTACCAATTGTTCACTTCGAAGGGGGAATAATTCCCACAAGACCGTAATCGCAAAATCAATTATTCTTCGTTCTTTGTTGTGACAATAAAAACATAAATCGCCTTAAACGCCAAAATTCAACCCGGTAATAGCAAATCTAATTAAATTTATTCTCCAATCAATTTTTTGTTTCCGCGTATAACACAAAACATGGCCGACGGCTGGTGGAATGTTGACCTATAAAAACGTACACGCAATCCATCCATTACCTCGTTCGACTGTAAAAATTTGACTACCGAAGTTGGGGACCCTGTCTAAAAAACAAAACGCTCGAATGGTTGCAATCGCGATTCTAATCTGTCGGGGGGCAATGCGGGTGCGCTTTTTTGCGCAGCCTTTCGCCGAACAACGGCGTTTGCTACGTGACCGGATTTCAAAAAAAAAAAAAAACTAACGCGGCCTTCTAGTTATTGAACGAAATTAATTGACCATCCAGTTTTGATAATTCGCTGTTCGTCACCGTTAAAATTCTGCATTAACCTATGATCCCAGAGTGCCCCATAAAGAGATACGTTTATAATTGCCAAGTGCCAAATTTGGCGGTTCATTAAGGCGTGAGATTAATTCGCGAGATGCGGTCCGTTAATTTGTCGCGAGGTAGCCAAACTTTTATTTTTTTATTGCAAAGTTTGGGAGGCGATTAACAAAGGTTTTGCAAGTGAAAGGTCAAGAAACTACCTGATGCTTCCTAGACACTACCACTTCGTCTCCTATTTATTAATTTTTTGAATAAACATCATTCCTAGTGCCGCTTGAAGAAAGCTTATCGTCAACATATACAGGGTGGCGACTTGAACAACGAGCAACCTAGCCTTTGAAGTGATCCTAGAGTTTACTTTTATTGCCAGTAGCTGCAGACACAGCTTTTTCTCATCGTTTTATACATCCCTATTAACTAAAAACACACGCAATCTTCTAGGACAGGCGTGGGCAACACACGGCGCCGGCCAAATCCGGCCCGCCGATAAGTTTTGTCCGGCCCGCTAATATAATTCATAGTTAATACTCCATAGGGCCCCACAAGTTACATTTAAAATTGGAATTAATTAATTAATATGATTATGTTGCACATGCAGCATCTAGTGGACGCGATCCGAAGCTTCCAAGACGTTTGAAAGCGTAATGAAAGATGCATTTCTTGTTTCAGAGATATCGCCTGATATTTTCCAGAATTTTCCTCGCGATATA
Source organism: Photinus pyralis (assembly GCF_008802855.1). Classification (NCBI taxonomy): domain Eukaryota; kingdom Metazoa; phylum Arthropoda; class Insecta; order Coleoptera; family Lampyridae; genus Photinus; species Photinus pyralis. The sequence goes on from NW_022170663.1 coordinate 25,794,529, forward strand.
TACCGGGTGGAGCAATACAACGACACGTGTTTTGGGATTAAGCAACATTTTTAAGCCATATATTGCAACAAATCTTAAGAGCATAAATGAAAATTTGGATACAAGCTGAATATGGGGATTTATTATCCATGTGTGGTAAATTTTGTTTGCAAAATCGTGTCAATTTTTAGGAGTACTTATTGATTTTTTTTTTAATAACTTACGAAAGCAAAAAATAAATCAAGAGCAAAAAGAAATAGATAAATATTAATTTCTTTAAACTCACTTTTTATTTGGATTTTCAAGTGTGGCCCGTGGCGCATATGAAAAATTTTATTTTGGCCCCTTGGAAAAAAGGTTGCCCACGCCTGTTCTAGGAGGTCGAAATGCTGAAATCCTAAACCCTCAGGCGTCCGCAATTCGCGCAACTATTAGAATTAGCTGTATTTTTGCTGAGCTACTAGGAAGGTTAACTGCTCTGAGTGAATTTTTTGTACGTGTTAGCCAAAATTCTCGAAAAAATGCGGTCTCGTTACATTTATTGGCGATCAACAAGAACTGTGACTGAATTAGAGTGTGCTGCAAATCTGATCCGCGAAGTCTAACTCGGCTGACAGGAAAATTGGGACATAATGATAGTCGATTGAATAAAAGCATATAAATTCAGCGCCCATCTCTTCTCACCTTGACACGGGCGCGAATCCTCAGCAATTTTTCAATGCTTGAATGAAGGCAAATACGAAAAAGCCGCGCTATTGAATTTAACGTGGATTATAAGACGTAGCCCAATTGACTAACAAAGCGTTTTATAAATAATTCAAATCTCTCCCGCCTTCAGCCTTTATTACACAAGACCCGTATCTCACAATCGGATTCAGCCTCTTCGACAGACAACTGAACCGAAACGAACGTAATCCACTTCAGCTTCTTTTTTCCTAGGCAATTTTAACAATTGTCAGTTCCTCTAAAAGTATTTTCCCGGTTAGATTTCGTCGGAGGCACATGCGTTACTAATTAAACAGTAAGCCGGAACAGAGGGCATCCAAATGTTTAAGGCATCAACCTTGAAATCTCTAACAAAGCAACAACCAAGAAGTTGTTTTTGTGTACGATGACTCACATTTTTCATAACTCGAAGTGTGCACTCAAAAAACCGCGTTCAGAGAAAAGTGCCGTCGAGGTGAATCACCCCACCTTTAGATTTACGGTATAAATAAAAGCTTAAAACGTTTATAAACGGAAATGGGGACTATACCATAAGGAATATGTAAATGATAAAAGCATTGTTAATATTTTTGTGGGTAGGTCTCAGTATCGGTTTTGCAATTAAATATTTATATTCCAGGAAATTAAGTTGAGGCCTTGCGAGCATTTGTAGGTGGTAAGGGCAGTATCAGGAGGAAATCGTATGCAAGTTTATATTAATTGCGCTAAGTAGATCAATATTAATATCGCCCAGATACATAATGCTTTGTTTAACGTTTCAAGATTAAACAAATGCTGCTTTACTGGGGTTACGAATCGTCAAGGTTTTGTTTTATCGAATTGTTTAAATTTAATGTATTAATCAAGTGTGCTGTACGACAACGGTAAATAAATTGCTATTTTTATTAGCGTACGTTTTATTGTTTTGCGTGCGCGGAAATAAAGAACTGAAAGAAATCAATCGTTTATTCATTAATTTTAAAAATATTTGAAATTTTCCTTCCGAGAATGAAATCTTTCAAAGACATTTAGTGGACTTTTTCAAGGTGCACTGGCCAGGGCAGGGACACACGGAAATTAGTGGTAGCGGTAGGTATATGTATATGGTAGTGTAGTATAATTTTATTATAATATTACAAATTGCAAATGACTTTCTGCATAAAGGTGGTTAAACCTCCTTTCTTGAAATAAAATTTAAACATTAAGTGAACTCGTATAGGGATATTAACACAAATATTTTTATTAATTGTTCTACGTCTAACTTTTTCGATTCGTAGCCACATTTTTCTCATATCTGCACCTCATTTTTTATAATAATGAAGAAATCAAAGCTACTTTTAAATTTCCTTACTAGGAGCTTCTATTTTAAATTACCTAATAAATTCGGACGGACCCATTTGCATGCACAATGTTACTGAATAAAACACAAACAACGAAATTACATCCCTGGCAATAGGTTCTCAAATAAATACATTGCGCATCATAATTACTGAATGTTTTCATAATCTACACAAATTGGTGCCGTTTAACAATCACTTAAAATTCTAATTACTATTTTACATCAATTGCATTTTTTTCCTATGATTTAGATTATTAAACGGTTCCAAACAATATATATTAATATTATATATTATATATTAATATATATTAATAGTATATTAAGTATATTAAGATACAAGTGTATAATCAAGTCTTTAAAGCACGCGCAACGAGTTTAAGGGCACGACGCAAAGCGGAGTGCCTTTAACGTTGCAAGTGCTTTAAAGGCCAATTATACACGTGTATCTTATAGTATTTTTTATTATACCTGCAGTATAATTTAAAAATAGGAAATACAATGAAGTCATATTGACGTTATACTCGAATACATGTCTAATTGTGGGCTGGGTGTTCGTAATTTCACGATTGCCATGGAAATGTCACTTGACGTTTGCTTATAAAAATCATCGTCTTTGTGAATTAAACGATTTCCGTTGAAAAAGATAATACACCGTCCATTAAATCGATTGTTGTAAAATCTAAACAAACGTTGGTAGGTGTAAAATCCAACTCCAGTAAAGCCGAGAGTAAAGCCTATTATAAAGAATATGAAAAGTCGTTTCCATGGATGAATAGGAAGTACGAATACAGTCTTAAATGCATCCATACTGCTGGCATATATGAAGGAAATGTCAAAGGTATTTAAATCTTTTATATTTTGGTGCATTCATTCAAAACTTTAAAGCAATGCTGCGATTAAAAAGTGGAACAGATTTGGAAGCACACCCTAAATTACGCGCGTTTGTGAAAGATTCAACCAAAAGATAGGTACAAAAACCAAAGAAATGTTCTGCATTTACAGAAAGCGACCTAAGAGGATTTTTTATTTCATCCAGATGACAGTTTCAAAAGTCATACTTGAAGTATCGTTACTTAGCAACTTTAAAGCACGTGTGTTTTAAAGGCCTTTTTCGCACGCATTTGAGTGTTTAAAACGGAGATTGTGATTCAGGTATAATAAAATAGTACATTATATATCAAGGTAGAGAAGTCCACTATTATTGCCTGAGCACCAAGATTACATCTCGAGGCGCTTGCGCCGAGGGGTGTAAGGTGCGAAGGCAATAATAGACTTCTCTACCGTGGTATATATACTATTTTTTTCACTACTAGCACTTGAAATCCTCTAAATTAACATATTATATTGATAAGAGAGTTAACGGTTGGACAGAATTGTTTGTTTCTTAATTTAACATGTCAATCAAGTACGTGGAAGTACAAGTCAAACAGGCCGTATTTTGTTCTGTCATTGAGATTTTTCAAAGAGTAATTTCGTTCGAATTTTTTCAAAATGTGATAATTTTAGGTATGTAATTTCTCTGGAAATTGCGAATGGTGGCAATTATTCGTTTTAGAGAACTTGTCTAAACGTTCATTGAGCGAAATTTCGGGTTGTGTTTTCTAAAAGTGACAGCGTGACAGTTCTCATTATTGACTACTAGTTAATAATAAAAAATTATTAACCACTTTGAACAAATGCCGAGAAAGCCTACTTTACAAGTGGAAAAAAGGTTAATAATCATGTCATCAGACGCTAGTAGTGAAAAAAAACTAATATGTAATCAAACGTTAAATCAAGAAGTCGTCGAAAATAACAAAATTTAAATCTGGATTCTGGTCGTACCAGCCGGCCGTTTGAATTTAGAGGGGCACGTTCTGCAAATCTATAATAGACAATAACACAACAAACAATTAAAAGGGGTAGTGAATCGCGCTGCACATAAAAAATTGCAAAATAGCAATGCTAACGTCTGACACGGAGGCAATCGGATATTAAAACTGTAACTAATGCTCATAAGGAATCAAAAATTCGAATGATTTTACACTAGCAAAAGCAAAATTTTGATCAACCACGGCCCTCGGGTTATCCTCACAATTGTGTATATCAGCATAACCGTGACGTTAAAAATCCTTTGCACAAATAACTAAGTTTCTGTTGATATAATCAATTTAAAACATAAACAAGATAATATGAGCCGAACAGTAGTAGGGCCTCGTAGGAATAGTTACTTAAGCGGAATTTAAATCATGAATCTCAATTGGAAGGAAAATAAAGTTATATGATGAAGCTAGCGATGGCAGGGGTAACATTTGAAAGCCATATTCAAGGAGAACGACTCATAGGGAGGATAAAAGCGTATATTGAAGGTGAACTTTAATTGTAGAGGTGGAATGAAGAAATCAGAATGGATCATCGAGAGCATAGAAAAGCATTGAGAGAAATGATCGAAGACATGATCCAAGAAATTAGAGCCGACCAAGATCAATTGGTAGGGGAAGTTGAAACTGGCCAGAACCAAGGGGAAGAAGCACGTATTTAGCAGTACATCTGAAGATGAAGAGAAAGGAAACACAAATGATCGACGATTTTATTGAAAAAAAGAAGAAATTGAAGATGTAGAATTATTAGAGTCAACAAGAAGAAAATTAGAATTACTCAGTGAAGTGAAGAATTACATTGCCTATATATTTTAGCAAGATGGAGTTGGATCGACTTGGAAGCATGAGGGGGACTGTAGATATTTACTATAAGAAAAACTTGGATAAATTTCGGAAAATCAGTTAAAGAGAATCCAGTTAAGTTCGGGCAAGAGGCATGACGAAAAAAAGGATTATAAATTGGGAAAAAAAGACGAAAGAATACCTCGTTATAAATTAAACACAGGTGAACTTAAGAAATTAAGTTAAGTCAAGTGAAGTGAAGAAATCAAAGTGAAGAAGCCTGTATGTAGTTTTTCTTTTTACTTATTTGAGAGAACAATCGTAAACTCAGTTGAGTTTGGTACGCATTTTTGCGCAAATAGACACAAATGTCTCATAATTTACAAAAAGCATGTGTACTTAATTTTAACGTTGAAAATGAGCATAAACCTATTAATCCCGTAATTAATTAGACGAAGATAATTACTTTAATTGGTAAGGTAATCAAACTACACGGATATTGAATTGGAATTACGATAATTAATCTCCGTTAATTCAGAGGCGCCAATATGGACTTGTAATATACAGCAATGTGCGGTGAAAGTGTGATTGAAATTAGCTTTGAAACGCGAGGCAAGAGTAAACTGCCATTCTTTGATAGTGTTCTCACAAGGAATACATTGTACCAGCATCAGGTTTACGTATGTAGATGTACCTCTAAAAGATTCATAATTAACGATACAAAACACTGCACACAGCACACGCCCTATTTGTTTTTGGGATTAATTTTCCCCTTTCGCATTAAAATTACGTTAAACTATTACACCTCAGCAAGAAAATTGCTGTACACAATGCTTTTCCAAAGAATGAATTATTAATTTAACGTAAGGGAAGGAAAAACGAAACCATTTATTAGAAAATGGTGTACCTACTAAGATAAATAATAAATAATTTATTGAGCAGTTTTGGTAGTGTTTTTTGTTTCGAAAAATGGGTGAACGCATCTCGCGGTTGCAATTGCATTCTCTGAAAGAACAATTTTCAAGATTATACACGAATATTTGAACAAGAAGAAATCGTCTGCCCGATGGATTCTTCGGTTTCCTACACCCAAGCAGAAAATGGCGAGAAAAGATATTTGTCAAGAGCATTTGGACGTTTTGGCGAATGATGGCAGTTATTATTCGCTTATACGTCCATAAGGGTTCTCAAACCCAAAGAAAACCAAAAACTCAGCCTTCTTCTGGAAAATTGATAGGGACCATTTTTTTGGAACTGTTTATGGAAGTAGGCTGAATGCTTGAAGAAGAACCTATAAAGAAAAACGACTCATACCGAACAATGTAACGGGTGGCCGCTTTGCAGTTTCCAAATTTTTATTTTCAAATTTGTATTTTGTTCAATATAGGAAAATTTGCACATGTATCGCTTTATATGAAACATGCACGTAAGTAGGTGTAGTGATAAAACTTAGTAGTTCACAAAGCTGTCTACGATAAAGCAACGAACCTGCGTTGTTGCCGCAATGTTTTTGGTCTTCAAAAACGCGTCGGTTCCATTTTAAGCCGCCTTAAAAAGTCGAAATCAGGCTACCATATTGATCCTCTCTCTTACTCCCCCGGAAAATGCCGTTCCCTTTAAAAAATATGCAGAGAGACCGTTACAATGGTACAGACTTTTTATACCACTTCGTGGTGAATGACAAGCAAAAATGTCCATACTATCGCTAACTCCAACAAACTAGCCCCTAATTTCGTGAATATTGTTATTATGCACTGCCAAGTTCTGCTGTGTTGATATCAAATTTTGTAACTAATTAATTGAACTCTATGGTGTGAGTGCCCAATTAATCGTTTTTGTTTGCTGCCGAATGACATTCAGTCCAATTCTGTAACTAACAAGTTTGCAATATTGCTAACTATAGCAAGATTGCTCACACAAAATTCTAGCAATATTATGAACAATAATAACAAATTTGTCATTCTCTAACTACCAACTTGAGCAATATTGCTAATATTCCTACACTTCGTCAAATTGCTACGAAATAGTCAGAACTTAGTGACAGAGTGTTGTCACTGGGCCTAAAATTAGACGCATTAGGCCTACTGAACTCTTACCACCTAAATTCACAACTGTCTAAACTTTTTAATTGTAAGGTTAGGTTATTTTTGATTTAAGCTTAACCGATTATGCGCGTTGTGCTTTAAAAGTGACGTGCGACTTGTAATTTGTATTTGCTCGCCATGGAAAATACAGATACCAAACAGCGTGGCGGTAGAACAACATAGGAGCAACATTCCATAATTGTGGACAATTTAGAAAACAAGTAAAAAAGTTTTCGCCCTAAGGCGATTAACTAGCGCATTTTCCAATGCCCAATGCGATTATCTTTCCTAGAAGGATCTGTTATTAAAATTTCTCTATAAATAAGAAATAAGAAATTTGGCAGTTGCGCAGTTTGCGCATGCGCACGTCTGATGTTTACAATATGCGATATGCTTATCTTTATTAGAGACAGCTATGTTTAAAATTTCAAAAAAATTTCTCTATAAAAAGGGAAGTTGACATTGCGCCGTTTAATCGTCAAGATTTTGCTTGCCTCAGATGCCAGAGTTATACGCTACCCAATGCAAAAAGAACGAACTAAATATCTTGAACTGTACGAGTAGTTAAGGCCTCGGACAGACGGACAGAGAAAGTGGCTGCAATAGCGCACCCAACTTCTTTGGAAAATGCGCTAAAAATGCCATGTTAGTTCATGAAAGAACTGCTCCAAACAAACGATATTAAAAACTATATGAATTATGGAAGAATTGAATCTTCAACAGCGTTTAAAAATTCGTATTTAAACCATCCACCTGCCATATTTGAACTTGCTAAGACTTAACAACAGCACTTTACCTATTGCTAGGGTCAAGCAATTGAATTGTTAAAATGTTAGGCAACATTGCTAGGTTTGTCAGTACAGAATACCACTTTTAACAAATATTGCTTATCTAGCAATTACCTTCACTATTAGCAAGTTGCTAAGGTTATTTTAAGTTACAGAATTGGACTGATTGTGTACAAAATATTATTTATTGCCCAAAGCGCTGCACAACTGTTTTACGCAACTTTGAATGGAACAGATTTTGAACAGCCGTTACCGTTAGCGATGCGAACAAAGAAAAGGCTTTGTTTATCAAAACGAGTTTCTTTTAAATTCCGTACATTTAATTTCGTTTCTATGGGGAGAGCGCGTCTCCAATTCGAAAACGTTCCCTCACGTAAATGTTATAACCTGTAAATGAATGTCCTTGCTACAAACTAAGTAAAATTAAGCAGGTAATTCGCACTTTGCCACCAATTTACTTAGAAGCGTTTCCTAATGACGCGTTCTTAGTTACGCATTAACAACAATAAATGGCAGCGACGTTCTTGATTGGAAATTTCTACTTAACATAAAAACCGGTAATACCGGTTCACAGTTTAGCACAACTGAGTTAGTAAGTAACTGCTTAGGAAATTAGCGTACCTGCCTGGTGGTCCTTGAATTTTGACCACTAAATTTTCGCCAATACGCCGTATTTTTCGCACTCATGGGGTACGTGCTTACTTCTTTAAAGTTCAACCTCGACTGCCGTCTAAAATCCCCGAACACGCAGTCTAATCAAGCATTGCATCTCAAATTGCACACCTTTTATTCAAAGATACACGCGTCGTTAACGCGTCTTATTTTCAGACGTAATTTTGTTTCTGTTCGCTATAAAGCGGTACATGTGCAAATATTCCTATGCTTACTGAAATAGGAATTCGAAACATTACTTTTTAAAAAACGGCTAAAGCGACCACCTTTTACATGTAAAAGTGCACATAATTATCTGAAATGTGGGTGCTTTTTTTTTCATTTGAAAATGTCACTTTTATTCAGAGACATTTTGGTTCAATGTAGCGAAATCAAAACGTATACCTTCGTATTTTTTGCACTCTCATAGGATGCCGCCATTATGTAGCACATAATGAACATGTTCCGACCAAATTCAGCAGGCAATATTTTTTTTAACTTAAACGCACCAAAACCTGTAAGTGTTGGGCTATTCCCCAAGAGAGTACCTATCATTGGATCTATTAGGCATTTGAAATGATTTGACCCATAAAGATTGACTTCGGCATATTCAACAAATGATACATAACGGTTCGGAGACCGCACGGCAGCGGTAACAGTTCTTGAAGCCTGAGAATCCCCCCGCCTCCACCCCAACCAATATTAAAGTCATGTTATTCGGCAAAACAGTGAAATGGTGGACCAATCACCATGATTTTTTCATAAGAGCTCAACGTTTTGGGGACTATCTCTTGCCACATTTGCGGTTTCCATTAAACGCCAAGTTTTTTCAGATACAATGAAAAGCTCGATTGCAAGATGGCACGATAGTTTAAAAACGTTCCATTTTCCAAGATTTAATTGTTATAAATTATATGGTGGCATGGTATACGACCAGCTGTTAGATAATTTTATTGCAAGAAAAAGTGAAAGATTAGGAAACACATTCTTTCCGTTCATCAAAAGTTTTGACAAATTTTGGCGTTGACAAAGTGACAGTACTTTAACTAAATGATTGATGTTTATTTATGTTAATTTTATTAACTTAGCCTTAGCCTTAGACTTTTCTTGCTTGCAGTGTACTTAATTGTTCAAAATAGAAACAACTCTTTAATTTGCAGTATTTTACACAGACAATACGACTAAAAATAAGATAAACTAATAAGCAGAAAGAACGCAAGGAAGGAAAATTTCGGTTTAAGTACCCATCTTGATATTCACCCCAGTAGTAGTGCTATATGAATTATATGTTGGGTTATAAATTTAGTAGAGTTAGAAAATACAAACCGTCCTCAAACGACTTAAATTTAGTCTTATGCATATCTAATTTTATCCCTCCTTGACATCCTCACTTTTAATTTTAGATTCCCGAAATGGTTCACTTAGTGGATCTGAGCACTGTTGCACTTTTGTACCTACTGAAAATGAATAAGCAGCTTTATTTTTTACCTTGTTCTACTAGGGTTCTTAGTGAATTGGTTTGTATTCAATGGTAGTCCAAACGAAGAAAAAAAAATACGTGCGATGCGCCGGTACCTTTCAATACTTCATTAACGACGGAAATAATTTACTTAAAGCGATACACTTCCTTCCTTTAACACTAGAACTGTCTTCGTTTTATCGATATAAAGCTTTCATTGAAGTGCTCGACTGCTTTACGTTAACGGCGACGAAGCTTTTAAACGTTTTTATGAAACAGTGTATATAGGTAAATCGTTTATTGCAGATGTGGGACGAGATTATTGTACGATAGACACATGGCTGGTGAGAAAAGGGTTACGGAAGTGTGGCAATCTAATTTGAATTTGTACGAAACTATTAAGTATTTTTAGAAATGTGTCAAATTCAATTTTTAATTTTAAACATTTGGCTGTACAAATGTAAGAGGTACGGTTTGTTAGTTATTTTAAGGCTAAGTAAGTACACTTGACATTTCTTTTTATATTTGTCACCTTTCTTTGATATTCAAATTAATTTACTGAAAATTGAAATCGTTCCATAGCAAAGTCGCAATAATTTAGTAACTGTAGCTGTTGCTACAAACCTGTTTCTCTCCCATAGTATTTGTACTTTGAAAACTACCCAACCACTCCGTATTCTTGTAGTAGAGTTCTTTGTTTTGCCGTTAGAGACCATCCAAGTGTTATAGACTTCTTATTGCAATAGTTCTTTGCTTCACCGGCCGAGGTCGTGCAGATGTTTTCCATGGTATTTCTAATTCTATTCCCCTTTTCATTTTATCTTGCCCACTTGTTGTATTTCTCACGCAGCGAAAATTCTGCCGTCATATTGGTTACATGCAAATTTTTATTTTGGTTTATTACTTTTACTGACTTCGGGATTATTGTTTTGGCTGTCACCATATGGCTTCGGAGTGGTTTCTCTTTTATCTTGATGTCTGTGACTGTGCTCCATTGAAGCGGATTTGTATTTGCATATAAACACTACGAGGTATGTTAAACTATTACTCAGCATTTTTCTTAATATATTTTTTAGGGCTTTATCTTCCCTCAAGTTTTCGTCGAAGTGATATGGTTAAAAATGAGGAAGTATTAAGAAGAGCAAGAGAAGAAAGACCAATAGTAGAAAGAGAAAGAGGAACTGGTTGGGCTACTTGTTGAGGGGAAATGAAATGTTGGAAGACGTATTGGAGGGATCGGTGGAGACGGAAGTTGGAGGTAAGCGAGGAAGAAAAAGAAAGATTTGGATTGATGATTTGAATAAGGGAACGTCTTTGTGGGGATGTAGAGAGAGGCAATGGACCGAGAGTTGTGGAGGAGGCAGGTCACATAAGAACCTGAGAACAAAAAAAAAGCTCCAACTGAGCATTAAATCCTTCAATGTCCGTAATAGTTAAACTAAAATACGAAATTTCCACGAGATTTAATTTTTTACACCAACGTGGGAAATGGGGTAGACACAGGCCTGCTGCATATGTGCAGGAGTATTACCGGGTCTGTTCCACTATCATCACTCCTTCCCTCAAAATAGTGGAATGATGGAAAAGGGAAATACGTGGAAAAAGGAAATACGAAAGGAAATGAACAAAGAAACTTCACGGATAAGAGACTCACTGTCAAAATCGTAGACCATGGAGACACAGACAAGATGACCACAAAATTTCTTCTTTAAGTTTCGCAAAGCAACGTCACCTCGTAACCCTTTGCAACCGTTGCATTTTGGTAAATTTCGGAAGTTTCGCCGAGTAATTTCGTTACATTAAAAAAGAACGATCACGCACTATTAACAACATCCTTTCATCCTTTAGTCAAACGGATGCATTAGTACCTAGTAGAAAAAAGCAAAAGTGAACGGATTCACTTCAGCGAAACTAGGCCACCCAGAGTGAAGTCTCAATTTCATGCGGCTACAAGAGTAGTTTTTATATTACAAACATTCACAGTCATTAAACATACATTTATCAATTGCACGTGCGACTTACTGTTCATCCTTGGGTTTTTTTACGCAAGTACAAGTAAAGGAATCTCTAGAGTATAACTTTACAACCAGCGCGTTTGTAGTGTTATATTTCTTGCGTATCTTTATTACCACTTACGTCACACTAGCTTTGGAATATATTACTAATATTTTTTAATTAACTGTGATTAAATGTTATTAGTTAGGAGCGTTAATTGGCTGTTTTATGGTTAATTAGAGTCGATTTTAATTTCACACACCATAAACAACTCGTATAATAACCGTCATTCTAATACTTATTACCTTTGTTTTTCTACGGTTTGTGGTAAATTCCAGTGCTGAAACAGAATGTAAGGGTTGATTCTTTTCGATTTGCTAATGGAAGAAACAACTTAGCGCAACACATAAGAATTTGATTAAAGCGATGGTTTCAATTAATGGCTTGAATTGTCACTGTTTTATTGTAATTAGCAGAGTATGGACTCGCGTGAAGTTAGCCCCTCAACATTAAAGTAATAACACCTCAAATACTTCCTTCGTTTGCACATTTATTGCACATTTAGGCACACTTCGATTCCCAGCAGCCTACCATTCTTCATATCTCTTATATCCGCCTTTATTTCTAACATCTAAATACCCCCACCCTTATTGTCCTCTAATACCTCCAATGTTTCTTCTTTATTTTGTTTCTTACTTGTTAGTTTTTTAACTCGATGTCGTTCGGTTCGGTCGAGTTCGTCTACCTCTTTGCATTTAGGTTTTCTTCTTAATTCATTATTCACTCCTCGGTATTTATTTCTTCGCTTATACTGCCCCCTTTCTTCCCCCTTTTTAATCGTTTCAAATGATATTCTCGACTTCTTTGCTCTTTTTCCTCTCCCATACCCTACCTCCTACACACCTGACCCACTTTGACTATCGCATTCCCCATGCTCTTCCATTTGTCTTCTGTAGTTTCATGACTTTTTATAGCAACCTCCCTTTGCATTTCAATTCCCATTGCCCTTCCTATAATAAATTCTTTATGTTACCAGATCACATTCCTTTACTTTTTTTCCGACTTTAATCAATTTTACTTCCAACTCGGTCAACAAAAGAACATGGTTACTCCACACGTAACCTATTTCTTTATCTTTCTTCAATTATTATGAAATCAATCTGGTTTCGATATCTGTACTTCAGTGGATTTTCAGGTGTAAAGTTTCCTTTGATGTGTCATCCAAGTGTTGGCTATGACCATCTTCCTTTCCTTGTACAGTTCTATTAGACTGTACATACACCCCTTCCATTCTTTGCTCCCAATCCAACGACTATGTTGACTCTACTCTCTACAATATTAGCGTTCCAGTCCCCACCACTATTTTGCAGCAACCTGTCTCTTTTTTCTCTGTTAAACATTCTATTTTCACGTACCTTTCCTCTAATCACTACTTGGCGTTGGCATGTACACAACAAAAAGCCTTTTTGGAGTAGGACTTCATCTTGCTGCTATAAATCTACCTCCTCCACAAAATAGTTTCTCTATACTTTTCGTTACTTCTTCATTGATCAAAACATCATTCTGCCTTGCCTCCCACCTGATTTCATTTACTCCAATAATACCAGATCTATTTCGTTCCATTTCCCCTTTCTGCTCCTGTTAGGATCTAAAGTCCCATTTCCCAATTCTCAGTCTACTTTTTGCACTTTTTGCATGGTTCCCCTCCTTTGGAGATCCGAATGGGAAACTATTTTAGCTCCAGAATATTTAGCATTCGAGGTATCCATACTAAATAAATGTGTAGTCGTCAATCACCTTTTCCTCCATCACCTTCTTCTAGATAAATAACACTAGGGTCTCCAATAGGGTGGTCTCCGGTTGCTTTCCCCATTCTGATGGTCTTGATTCCTTGGAAGAAAGGAACACTACTTCCGCTAAATCCAGTATAAAGCACCTATCTACCTCTTTACCCCGTTCGCAGTCGAAACGCTGGATCCTTGGAGTTCGAAGGACCTCAGCAGGTGAATCTAGATCAAAGTGGTACCTCATGCAGCGAATAGGCTAAATCCGTAAAAATTGGAAGCGTTTTTGAGGAGTACCTGAACCTAGAAGAATCTTTGCTCGAAAACGCTTTAGCAAGTGCCTCAAAGGACGTGTTAAAAAGATTTTAATAATATTCACTGCTGAAAATAACATCTTGTTGTTATATTATTGGAATATTTTTTTCTGTTTGAGCAATAAAGTATTATTATTGGTACAGTATTATTATTATCCAGAGATCATGAAAATTTCTGATTAATTACCTTGAAAATTATACCACTGTTGAAAATAATTAAAAATCACATCTCTGAAGAAATGTTGGATAATTTCGAAGATGCTCTTTAAAAGGTAACGGAAAATTCTATCAGTAAAGAATATAAACATTTGCAGTGGCTAGAATAGATACCACCTGCACACCCTGCACATGCACGATTCTGCCCTTTTACGTCTAAGAATATGTGCGTATAAAAATTGGTTCCAATCGGTTCAGCCGTTTAGTCGGAAATGAGAATACCGACGGACCAACAGACCACACATTGTTTGATTCGGATTCTTGGTGCTTCAAAACGTGTATTTCTCACAAAAAGTGGGGGTCATTTCTTACCACAATGAATATCTCCCTTACTAAACTAAGGGTGGTAAAAAAATGAACTTTCGGATTATGCTTGAAGTATGTACATTAGAATCTTTGAACAATTTTCATTTTGAGATACCTATACTCTGTTTTTTAACTAGGAAGACGGATTTAAAAGTTCCCGCAAAAATCCTTAGTTTCTATTGGCTCCCGCTGCGCCCGTTTTACACTCAGGTAAAATTGCTATTGACATGATTTAACTGTCAAATTTAATCGCGATTCTCGTCCGTAACTGTTGTACTTATTTTTGAGTTTTTGTGTGTTCTGAGTCCATTTGCATAAATTTTAACAAAAAAAAAACGGTTCTTTTAAGAACTAAAGTTGATATTTCGCGTCCTAAGTGTACTGGTATTAGTGATGGATTCAACTCCAAGTACCAGTAAAGCAAGCTTGTCTCCTTTGAAACGTAATCGCTTAAACTTGGGTCATTTTATTAGTCTTCGAGAAGCAGTTTATTAGAAACAAATGTTGTCTGATATTCCGGATATGAATTTTGCTACCCTTGTGTTGAAGATTGCATCTACCACAGGTAACGTAAGTAATGATGTAGGCATATATTTGGTTGTTAAAGTATGACACATATTAGGAGTTGCACGATCTACAGTATACCGGATAATTAAAGAATATCGAAGTACTGGGATTGTTACCCCTTCGAAACGTTCCGGTGGTCATAACGCTGTTGCAAATGTGAGCTCTGACGATTGGCGGAATTGCGTGCAACACGTTATTAAGGAAGAAAATAAAATGTGTAGATTGGATGGCCTAATGGATACACTTATAGAACCCTTAATTATTTCACTCGGATCGAAAGACAGTGACAGTTCTAGTGAACTCTCGGAAGACAGTGACTAAATCTCTTATACATAAAGCAGTGAACTGTGCTGTCTAATAATATGAGTATAATTCCATTGTTCTGAATTTGTTCATATACCTTAACATTTGTTGTAAATTGTAATGTGGATTGTGTAGTATTACAACTGATAAAGCATTTAAAACTACAATTCAAAATAATGTTTCAAAGGCCAAAAAATGTATGCAGGATGATTTACCTATTATCAATGTATTACCTATTTATTATAATTCGCTTTTAAAAGTATGATGTATGCATAATATAAAGGAGTTCCTACCAAGTAATAACCGAAAACCATAAATAATGAAATCTATCCAAATGTGAAAGAAAATCACATCACGCAACCCACAATACATATCTGTATAAAATGAGTCTATTATTTTTGTTACTAGATTCTAGTGACATTTTCAGTGTAAATCAGGTTTTTAAATCCGTCTTCCTAGTTAAAAAACAGAGTATAAGTGTTTTTAAAATTGGCTGAAATTTCAATTTCCGTCGTTTTTCAAGATGGCTACTTGCGCGGTCTGAAAACCTGACATTTTTGCCCAAGATAAGAAGACTAGGTACTTTTTTCTGTGTGCGCAATCCGTTAGTGGATAATGAATCTACATTACTATACGCGCCTGAAATTCTCGAACTCTCAGTGAACCAAAAGTTAGTTTTTGAAAATTAAAAAAAAACAGCTGTAATTCTTGGTAGGGGGAATTTGCACATACGTTTTTTGCATGAAATAAGGGCGTTAGGGGCGTTGGAGAATCATAAAACATTTCATGTCAATATTAAATTGCTCTAATAGCTTTATTTGGTGTTTACTGCACGTAAAATAAAATAAAAAATAGTCCGTCTGTACTGTGAATAGTAAGCTCTTGATTGCCACCATTTAAAAGGGCAGGTAGTTGATGAATACTTCATTTGAATTGAAGAGCAAAAATTGTTTAAATGTAATGCTTTCCTCTGTGTAGTTGTTGAAATTTAATAGCAGTACCACCCATTTATTATGATAACTGCGTATACAAATGATTCAGAATTGAGCGCAATAACCGGATACTTTTCTCCTGTAAAGCCATAGAATAAATCATTTCGAAGATCCTTTATGCAAAATTACGCTAGCTCCTGAGCACTTACGGCTATATTGTTATATAAAATATGGAAGTCGTAATTTCGTGAAGTTTGTAGGGCTGAAATGGAGGCATTACCTTTAATATTAACATTCACAGTAGGAAGAGGTGTTAAGAGAATTAAAGTTTTAAACTTTTACACACGAAACTTGTGTTATATAGTCGAGCGTCTATTAAAACTCGTGTTTCGTCCCCAATTTATCTTGTCGTGATAATGCCGTAAACAGTGAAGTTGTAAGGGTGTAGGGCTGTATACGTGTTGTAAAGTACATTATTTTCAATTGTGGGATTATAAAATACACTTACTAATGCTGACGTGGAGGAACAATGTGAAAACCAAGAGCATTAATTTTAGCTTTTATTGACTGATTATTCGTCCCACACGGTGCTCTAGATCAAGTGTGAAAGTTACGGCTCTTCCCCAAATGCAGCTATGCAGCGACCCCGGAAGCGTTTCATTAACTCCCAATGGTTTTTCCGCTAAAATACATCCCAAGATATAACACCGACACAAACAACAGAAATATCTTCTCGTTGCCTCTAGTCTTTAAGGACTCCACCGTAAAACAAACTCCTTCATCAATTTTGAAATAAATCGCCAATCACAATATCAGATTAGATTAACGCCAGCCACGATGGAACGTGCCAAATATCCCCACTTCTCGACATACAATTCTTCGTAACACCTGCATTCACGTGCGTTAATTAAATTTCGCCTAACAATAAAACTTCTTATCGCAAAGGACCGGATGTGTCTTACTTCCGTGAATAATTTACAAAAGCGATAAAATTAGAACGTGATTTTACGCATCTAACAAACTTCTAAAAGGCAAAAAAAAACTGAAACAGATTGTATCCTTGTCGATCTTACATGTTATTTTTGGATCGACTTTGAAGACAAGGATTAACCCTCTTCTGAATTGAAAATTAATTTGTTGATTCTTTTTTTTTTATTTGTTGATTCTATAGGTCAAAATGTATTGGAGTGAATCGTTTCTCTGTCGATCTGACATCCTTCAATTTGCTTGCGCTTTTTCCTTCTTCTAGTTTTATTGCACACGAAATCCGAAATGCCCATATAACTACGTTTATTTGGGACACCGTATATAAAGTTTACATTAAATTAACTTCGCTAGCAGTAAATTCACCAACGCTATAGCAAAGGTATAATATAATCAAGTACTTTTTTTTTTATTTAGAACACTATTTTTGGTTTTATGGAGTCTATAAAACTGAATTCGGTGTTGTTACAGTACCGCATGTTATGGCTATGAACTTCCGATTTTAAGGAATGATGCTTTCATTTAAATTTAGCATATAAACTACAAGCTAATACAAATATGCATGGTACAGGATCTTTAGTGGAGTCGATTAGCCTACAGCACGTGAAAATATACCTTTCGATGAAGAACAGATTCCGCACAAAATGTTATAACAATAGATATTTGCGTTAGGATTGTACCGTGTGTGTCCTACTTTGGTTGAGACTCCCAGTCATAGATTTTTTTAATCTATGCCACACACAGAATCAATGTAGTTTTCTTTCTGAGATACAGGGTGAAAACGAAAAGTTTAACTTTTTGGGATGTTATCATATCTCACTATCCATGTAAGATAGAAAAAAGTTAGAAACTGCCTATTTTACATATTGGAATCCAGTGGCGTAGTAAAAACATGTTGAACCACCTTTTCTGACATTTGTCCCAAACTTGGCATTTTTTTTAAACACAACACCCTGTATATCTTAACGTCCATTTTTTAACCTTTTTGGCTGATTACATGTCAATGGCCTATATTTTTTTAAATATAATTATATATACGCCACTGGATTTACCAGGTTTACCATTAACTTCTATCCTACTTATTTTCCTAGTAATACACTTTTATATTTATACGCTTAATTAATTCTTCCTTGACCGAATACGGCTGTTTTAAAGGGTGAAGGGTATTATTGTGAACTACCTATTATAATAAATTTTTTCTTTTAGGCGATCAATTTCGACATTTATTGTCATCATCAGACCGTAGCTAAAATATACATATATAAATATCGTATGTTAACAAGTTAAAAGTGTTGTCTTACCGTCAAAGTTAAAATATATTAAAATGTGGATGGATGGTGGTAACATAAGCAATTTTTGTGAACAGATGTGGATGTATATGGGGCGGCTGAAATAAATTTTGTGAAGTTAGTAAAGCGTGTAAAAGTGTATGTGTCTGTATGTATTGAGTGTGTTTAAGTTTATGTAGGGTTTGTATGTGTAAATTTTATTAAAACAATAAAAGCTTACTCAACTATGTTGTGGTTGTAATGTGAGGTTATGTGTGTTCACATAGGTTACTTTTTAATCGCAGTATTGATTTCAGTTTTGAATGAATGCACCAAAGGGTAGAACATTTAGTACCTTTGACATTTACTTCATGCATGCCAGCATTATCGATATATTTAACACTTTTTCCGTAAGATGCTTCCTATTCAACCACGATAACAACAAATCTTATTCTTTATAATAGGCTTTATTGGATTTGGGTTTTGCACCTACCAATTTTTTTCTGCTTTTGCAACAAGCCATTGAATGAACGGTGTGTTGTCTTTTTCAACCGAGGTCATTTTATTTACAAAAGACGGTGATTACGTCAAGTGACATTTCCATTGTAATCAAATAAACACCCCACTAAATTAGACATGTATTCGAGCATAACGTCAATATACTTTTATTGTATTTTCCTTATTTTTAAATTATATTGCAGGTATAATAAAAAATGTGTATAATTGGTCTTTAACAACTTCCACTGCCTTAAAGAATCTATGATCTACTGGTCCCTACCTATCATTTTGAATTAATTAACACCAGTTCAAAATTGCGCCTGGTAATTGATTGGTTTTACTGTACGAATTACACACGGATTAAGCCGTTCACGATAGTAATCCTAAGCGTTTGAATTCCCACAAGCAAGCAATGATCTCATCGTGATTTCGCAATTAGGAGCACGTGAGACTAATTGAGATAAAATTGTTTACCCTGAATGAACAACAGGTTGGAGCCAAGGCATACAGAACTCATTCCGTATCTCGAATTCAACGCATAAAACAAATTTTAACCGGAAACTTCCCCACAAATTTAAATTTCCTAAAATTTCTAGAATTATGAACCCTATAATTTATCCACCCTGTATACTTTCTACTGTCAAAGCTTATTGCCATGCGAAACCCTAGATAAATAAAAAAAAGTTCCCGCTAATGGTTTAGAGAACAGCGCCATATCTTTAATTTTAGGAATATTCAGTAACACTTTTGTCATTAAAACTCCACATTTAGCGGACAAATAGCCTTGTTGAGAGCACGGGGGCCGTTTCAACCATATTTTGTGCGTTGAAGCACTGGTATCATCGCTCATCTTCATCTTGTTTGGACATATAACCCCGCACGCAAGCGGCTAAAAATTTAAATAAGAAATCTTTGACAGTTTTTTCTAAATAATTCATCGGGTCGTACAAGTTTTGCGATATTAGGCGCACTACGCTCACACAAACGCTGACAGCTACTGAAATTCTTTCTTTATAATATAGAATTAGATAACAAAGAAAAATTGTTTGAAGAATAAGATGAATAAATTTTCGGTGACTGTTCGGACGGTAGAAACTTGATACTTTTAATAAGAAGAACCTTAACAAAAGGCCTTGCTGTACTATACTGTTTCTTTTTTGAACTCAACAAAGCTTTTTCAGTAATCGGAACAGCATGCGTTAAGCTTCTTACAGAATTTTGGTTAACTTGTTTCTGCACAGATTTATTACAAAAAATAACGAATTGCGTTTTCGCAACTCGCAACTTGAGGTGACTGCCCGCAATTTAGCGTAAAAAGAATGTACACGCCTTTTAACCGGAGCAAGAAAGTAACAGTCAAAGCGGCAGCCCCTGTTTCTAGTTCTCTCCAATATTTAAGGACGCACCGCTTTCACCATCAAATAAACTCCTTTTTTACAAATTAAATAACTCACCAATAACAACGGAACGTACTAAACGCACCATCTCTCCAGAGATACAAATTCAAATGAAACGAACCAACACTGTGTTTATTCCGTAAATAATCCCCCAGATTTACATAATAAATTGGAACACTTTCATATATAGAGCGACCCGTTGTTATTTTTGATGTTTAGACCGAAATAGCGTCTACATCAATATAAGGTACTTGATTGAGCGTATTTTTATTTCATTTTTTTATTGCAAATTACGTTGTCGCTGAATAGAAGCGCCTAAACAATACACCATGTTTTCTGTACTTCGGATGATTTACACTGGAATCGTATCCTCATTGCACTCTCCAAATAATCTATGACAATTTGCGCATTATTAATGCTGCGAAATAACACGTGAGACAAGATCCCGCAGGTAATTAATTTGTGAGCCATAAAGTTCGGTTTAATTAAGGCGGCTACACATAAAGGTCAGTATCGACCAAACAACTAGGGAACACTAAAACAATGGGATTATTATTAATATCTCACCGGACGAAAGTTTGGCAATCTTCCCTGCAACATAGAAAACTACCCATAGCAGTACATAATTGTTAAAGTTTATGATAGAGGGCTCTATTGTCAATCGCTTTGACGCTGATGGCTAATGTTTGCCAAAGCGAAAGTGTATTTACGAAAAGCGCCGCTCGAAGTTTCCAAACTATCAATGAAACAAGCTTAAAGTAAATATTTTAGTAATGATGTTCAAAGTAATTAAATATGCTACATTTAATATTTGTGAATAATAACGCAATTTTTATATAATTTACTTTATGTTCGACTCGATCATAATACGCTGAGTTATGACACTGTTTAGCGTCCATAATCTGCTACTTTATTGGACTAGTCCATAATGAAAAAGTAATTTGGACTCCTGTCACTGTCAATTTCTTTGGAAAATGCGTTTTAAAATTACGATCTGTTTTAAAGAAGTACACGGAACAGAATGCTATAATTTTAAGAACACATATCTATGTTATACATTTCAATAATTATATACTAAATTAATGTTAATAACACAGTTGTTATTGTTGGTAATGTTAATTACCGATGCACCTTTTTGATGCAATATTTCGGTGGTCTCTACGGCTTTTAAATTTATAACAAAGAATTTGCCATAACGTTCCGTTCCCAAAATTTTGCTGGCAACACTAATTTTAGAATTGTCAGATCTCTGTCAGAATCTCCTTTTCTTTTGAGGTAAGGAATTAGGCAGGAAAATTTGCTTATATATCCACTCCCTCATCTAAATTAATTGTCGATCGTAACATCGAGGACTTACTCCATAAAGGAGAACTTTATAGGAGACCTATTAAAGGACGCCAATATACAGTCTTCCGTGGTGCAATTGATTTCTTCCCCCAGTAGGGGGTATTCCCTGTATGCCGCCTCGTATACAGTTTTTGATTTGCTTGGTAAAAGCATCTCTCTGGCATTGCAGGCTAATTGTTGTATACTGTTGACCCATCAATTTCTTCTGGACTCATCTTGGGATTCATAATTAGGTACAGAGAATTAGTTAATACCCAACAAAATTGACACTACACATCAACAGATTTTTTTGCAAACAACACGTATCTATGACAACACAAAAGCACACTATGTTATTTCTGGTATCAAATAGTGAAATCTATACCAAATTTCAGCAAATTTTCAATACATACATGAACTACATTTCCGAGTCGAACATAAAGCTAAGTATGTTACTCGTACATAATCAGACTTTATTATCTCGTCTTTTTTATTGGCCTCGCGCGCAAGCGCGCTCTGCCCATAAATTCGACTCGTCCAATAAAGTCATAGATTATGTACTTGTAACATAAATAGCTATTATATGTTTGTTTATGATGCTTTTAGCAAATTTACAGAAAGATTTCGCAAAAAGAGCTTGCTTCAGCCTATAAAACGCTTGAGTAATCCACAGTCTAATTAATTAGTGTAATTATTTGTCAAAAAGTAGAAATATTGTGCATTGGCCCCGGTCGAAAAGAACCGTACACAAAAAAATAAGTGCAATTCCCCACTTTGGGCGCCAAAATTATACTGTGATCATCGAACTTCGGGCCAAATACAACACTTTTAGAACCTCTTTAATGAAAATATTTCTCGGTACAGATCCGTACCCCGATACTGCAAAATAATTTCATTTTGACCGTAAATTTATGATTCCCGGCAGACTGTGGTCAAGATCAAAATCCTTAAACTCCAAACAGTTGGCAAACACTTAAAATAAACTTTGGGCGTGAACCAATAAAATTAATGGTAATAGAGGAAAATACTTCTCTTTTCGTCGTTGAAGGGTCCGAATGAACACACAATTTGTGAATTTTACACAAATAAAATTTACTTTACCCAAAATCGTCATGAAACCTTCATTTTCATGCCTACTTTATGTCAGGGAAATGTTAGTTTCCATGACGGAGGCAGACCAGTCTACTTTTCCTGCCGCCTGTCACTTTACCGGCCGCACCTGTCACTTTACTAGTCTCATTTGTCACTTTTCCTGCCCCACCTGTCACATTGTTAAATGTCTATAATGACTAGTGTCATTAATGACAGATTATCATTAATCAAAAGTTGTATATGAAAACTAAAATTTTATGTTAAAATACGATTTCGGGTAAAATTTAATACAAAACTCGTCAGTAAAATGACATTACTTGACTCGGAAATTAAAGTACTCGGCCTGGCAATAAAAACTTCTTCAAACTAATGCAGACTAGGCCCCGTATTACTTCTCGTCCTCGAAACTCAACAAAAGGCGTAAATGAACGGCACTCTCACCTTATTTGTTTAACAGATACCAACCAACCAATAAGAACTGCACAGAGACGACATAAACCAATACGACGGACTTAACTGCCGATACGCACATTATCACGGACACAAAAATTCTTAGAATTTCCTTATCTAAACCAACACAGTTCTACAAAACAATAAAAAATTTTCTTACTGATTAAAATGCCATTTTATTTCTAACAATTACCTTTATCTTTTCTGTAATAAGCGAAAAGCATAATAAAACATATCCAAACTGTCACAAACTCATTAAAGCGAACATTGATAAGGAATAATATTTTCTTAATCTTCATCAATTCCAAGAATTACCATATTGTTTATATTAAGTAAACAAACAAGACCTTGACTATAAGCTCGATGACATTAATTAATAATTAAACATCCGAATTCATTTCAAAGGCCTTAATCCAGACAAAAATCCCAGACTGGCATTGTTTACACAGTACGTTGTATATATCCCTCCACAAATCAACCACTAATTTCAACGGCAAATTATAATCATACTAATTGCAACTGGATAATATATACGCAATAAGGGGTAATTGGCACGTTCTAGACTTCCCATAATTACATAGAATAAAAGTGCAACCGCATATCTCAAGAATGAAAAGGCTGTTTCAATCAATTAATTACTATGTAATGAGCGCATTTCGTAGTCTGGATCAGTTTAAATGACGTCCCGAGTGGTGGGGGTAACTTTAGAGCGTTTCTGTTTTATGGTTGTTCACCTAGGGGAACTTGGTTTTGGGGGTGTTTATCCTTGTCGAAATTTGGTTGCTCTAGGATTTGGCTTGCGAATCAACGGTTGTCATTATTTATTGGAAGTAACAAGTCGTGTTTAGCTAATTTAATTTGAGCCATCCTCTTCTTCCTGAATGTACGGATTATTCCGAATTTGTATCTGATTGTTTCGATGGCATGTGAGGTTTATTTGTAGAGGTTTTGGTACCGGGAGGATTCTTTGGAAGGGGTTTTTGTTATACCATTCCGTATGAGGATTTAAAAATTGTGAGTTGCATTCGGGGAAGGAAGCCGTGTAATTGATTGATTAAAGAAGCTGCCCGACGACTATTAACGAGACATCGTCCAGTCAAGGTGATTTTATCATACTACCATCGGAGTCTTCAGGGGTGTTTTGGATTCGGTGGGGAACGTATATGCAGCTAAGGGTTTTTTGTTTGTTCGTATTACTCTCCGGTAACGACTCGAAATAGTTGGGCGAGATTTGGAAGCTTGGCGTAGAAATGCATGTTTAAATTGTCTTTGATGTCATTTAAATTTTGCAACTTTTTGTCCTATTATGCATACCTACCTATACGTCAATTCATCTTCCCATGCTGCGTCCAATTTACGATCCACAGTGTAACCCAGCCTTGAGGTATGTAAATTTACATGCGCATCCTTTCAAAAGCACTATTAAAAAAAATAATGAATCACGTTCAGTCTGCAATAGTGATTATCCTAAAAGTAATGTAATCAGTGGAAGAGGTCAACTTTTAATGTAAAAATTTCCTTAATTGATGCAAACGAAGTCTATACAATTGGAAAATATAGGTTACTTATAACGAAATATTTTCCAGTCCGCACCATAAACCACAACTTTTAGAGTTAAATATTAAAAAGGCAACACGCAATAGTCGAAGCATTTTCTAATAAATGGCTTCCGTAACATTAGCACGAAATGTTTTAATTACTTTAAAATGGTATTCATCCACATTCAGTAAATAGCGTACATATTCCGAATCCTTACACACCCACAAACCTATTTTTCTTTCATTAAATGTAAATTAAACAATTCAGTCAAAGGTGATCATAATGTAAATCTAGCGTGACTTCGTGTCTATGTCGATTTGCTTCTTAAATAAAATATTGGATATTTATTTACAAAAAACGCGCCGGTGCAATTACCACACAATTTTTGTTGGAAAAAAATGATGTCAATTACGTTTTTACATCAACATAATTGACGTAAAGTACGCCAATCGCTTCAACCGATTCCAATAGTACACAATCCCTTCTGATTGATGAGATTCAAGTACTTCAACTTTAATAAAATCAAGACTGTCAATTAGTTTCCAAACAAATTGCGAGAACTGAAGAGGTTTTCCAATTATATTGTTGCACGCTTTGAAAAGGCGCGAAGCTGCAATTGGAACGAAACACTTGTGACCTATTTGTTTTCCGGTGCATGTCGATTTACCAAATTAAGTTTTGTCTAATAAATTATTTGCTCGAGCGTATAATTTCGGGCGTTCCAAGAGGTGGGTAAAAAAGTTTCATTTCTTTGAAAGTTCAGCAGTTCGTAAAATATTAGTATTCCAATATTCGAAAGTGACAAATTCGTATCAAGTTAGTCATATCGAGCGATAGGAGCTGTCACGACACTTGATCTCTTTGAACTTAATATTAAACAATTTAAGTTTCCAAGAAAACATTACCCAAAAATTTGTTTGATATTACGACTGGTTCAAAATACTGTGCTAATTGCATTTATGAGTAATTCAAGTTTCTTACTATTATTTCTTCTCTCATCTAGATGAAGCGGTTGTCGTGGCCGAATTTCCACCGCGCTGGTAGACTTCATGTAGTGGTTTAGGCAACACACTGCTTTCGCCACTTCATTTTACTTGATATCTTCCTGGTCCAATTAAAAAAAAAATAAAGCTGTCCAGTGAAACAACGCAAGCTGGTGTTCATAATCCACAGGGGGTGCACAATAAAGCGCTGGATTATTCAATTTTCTATTTCCCATTGGGCGGTTTTACATTTATGTTATTACAGCGTTGCTAGTTTTCGGCAAAGAAGAAGAACTAAACTTCTTCGGTTTTATAATTCACTCGGCCCTTAACTATAGAACCAAACCGCATTTAAAATAACAAATTCTAGCTCTAATTGTTTTTATAAACTGCAATCAATGCACGCTACTAATACATGGCCGCGTTTAGATTCAGCGAGCTAATTAATGCTTTGCATACATTACCTACTTCATGAGTCATAATTTGTCGTGGCATAATTCCCAATTCTTTGCTTACTATGCTAAAATAATATCACGTACCTACTTTAATCCACTGTTAATGAAATTTAACTTTTTACTGTCAAATTCAAATTCTACCCTACTGGAGATTACCGTTTGGATGTGTGTCGTGTGACAAATAAGACACACATCGAACATTTGTAACGTGGCAAGTAAACTTCGAGAGTTTCAGCATTTTTTATGCAATGATTATTGCAATTCCAATACTTCGGCAAATGTAACATTTTGAAACTCGATTAATCATTTATAACCCTGTATTTCCCTATCCAATTCTTTATTAATTTACTATAAACTAAATCTATATAGTTTTAATTTTCGATTTATCCAATTTCCTCGAAACGTGTGTGAATTGTAAACACGGGTGTCATTATTAAAATAGATTACGCGGGAGTTTAATTTAAAACTATAATAGTGATGGTATTCGATTAAATCTCCTCTCAATATTTAATCCATCATATATTCGCTAGAGTGACGATTTTATCGTTCATCATTGATCACCAGTAACGTGTTTTGGACACAAACCATGTTTTATGTATGTGCATGTAATTAAAGTACCGACACATTCGCTTAAAATGAGTGTATTTTTTCTAGTCAAGCTATTTTAATGGTGAATTTAAATGTTGTGTTAGAGTAATAAATTCTCTTGACCACTTTTGAATTGGAATAAATAAATAGGTAGGTATATCCGAGGGTATATCTATATATATAGACTCGTCAATGTCAATATTATTTGAATATATAGATACAAGGAAAAAAATGAAACTAAAACTATAAAAACCTTCTAATTTACTCAACAGATTCCAAAAGATGAGTGCAAAATACATGGAAGACGTCAAGATTTCCGTCTTCAGGGATGGTTAAGGGCGTACTTGTCCTAGAAAGTAGAACAAAGGCATGCGATCTCCAGATAGACTCTTTCCTTTTTTGGCTTTTCTCTTGACTACTCAAATTCTATTAGTACTACAGAAAAATAAACATGCCTGCCCTTTTTGAAACCCTACAAATGCTAACAAAGGGAAGTAAGTAAATTTGATTTAAAAAGTTTGTTACAGAATTTGCCGCAAAGCGGACCAAAACAATAAATAAACCCAAAACCAAAAGTGAATCTTCCCAAAATCCGAGTTGCCTCTTTGATGATGCTACTATAAACAATATAGGAGGGAACTTCGTGGTTATTTGTGTCTTTCTAACTTTGTAAGCATATTTCCACCTCAAAGAGTCTCACAAACAGAGTTTGCAAAAAAATCTGTTTTAAAACAAAACAACTGTTGGTTTCAACAGGACGGTGCACTCCAGCGCACAATCGCCTAAGAATCCGAGAGTACTATTCAACAAATTTTTCATTTTCCAGACTTTTCCGGATTTTCTGGTTTGATGCATGATAATTACCCTTAATTCATGCAACTTTACCAATAATTTAACCAATTTCTGTCTCTATGGGTTAAAGTGATCCCCATGATATGATCTATCTTGACTCAAAAACTTCGCATAAAATTCGAGGAAAGAGCTTTAAAACGCGTTTAGGGAACGTTAGGGATGTTAATTTTAAATATTAAATTCTTGAAGGAAAAAAGAATTCTAAAATACTCTCCTTTTGTAAGTGTGGAATATTGGTTGCCTATAGCCACCTATCCGCATTAACATGGTAAATTTTAAGTAACGTAAGCTCATATGTTTTTTATTTTTATTTATTTGCTTTATTTTTGAGTTTGGACGATCCGCCCCGTGGACCCCTGAATTTTGATTACAAATAATATTACTTTCCGTCACCTCTCTCTTGTGATTTGTGCTATTGTTCGTTTAAATTTATAATTGTTTTTGATCTGGGTCAGGTTTGATTTTTCACTCATCTTCATCCTGCCAGCTACCAAACTACAATTTTTTTAAATTAATTGCTATTTGAATTTTCTGTCCGTTCGTCTGTGTACATGATAACTCCGTCCATCTGTGTACATGATAACTTCGTCCGTCTGTGTACAGGGTGTCCTATTAATAAAGGTCACATGCCATATCTATGGAACGGTTAATTACACAGCTTAGGGAAAAAGTTTTTGTTAACAAAAGAGTAGAAATCGACGGAAATCATTTCTAAGTTTCTAGGTTTGCCCCTAGAGGGCGCACGATTAATAGTTAAGTAGAAAATTGATTTTTTCTATAAAATATACTAATGTGCAAAAAATACATGCATCGCAATATTGTATGAATTTTGTACCATTTTGATGCAGCACATAGCTCATAAAATATTTGGGGGGGGGGGGGGTCTCTATAAGGAATTGGGAATTGAATGTAACTTCGGTTCAGATTAACCGATTTTCATATAATTGGTCTCGCCGTGTAATCAGATTTTACATGAATACAGTCTCTTTAGTAAACGTGATGAGTGCTAGAGGGCGCGGTGTGACCTTCACACAAACTTTGCAGGTTTTCTTGTATATTTCAAATGGATCAATATAATTATTCTATGATATTGCCAAATAAGATGAAAAAGTGAAAACCGCATTTTGGCATCTGGTGAAAATGCACACATTCACAAATTTCAATTGCAACATTCATCCAAGCTGGCTTTGAAACAAAAGAAACACACTGCCACACAAAAAACTACTCGGTAGGGGCTTCTCTTCGTATCCAAAATGATGGCAGACAGTTTGAACATTTACGTTAGTCATATAATTATTGTTTCTTTTATTATTTAATTTATATTTCTTTGATTTAAAATAAAGCAAATATATAAAGATAAATATTGCAATTTAAATTAGTGAATGTGCGTATTTTCGACATATCTATTGCTTAGGAAACACATATCAAAATCCGCTTTTCACTTTTTCATCTTATTTGAAAGTATCACATACCTACCTAATAATTATATCGTTCCATTTGAAATTTTTCAAGAAAACGTGCAAAGTTATGTAATGTCAGACCGCGCCCTCTTCCCCTCATCACGTTTACCAAAAAGACCTTTTTAACTATTAATCGCACGCCCTCTAGCGGCAAACCTAGAAATTTTAAAATAATTTCCAACGATTTCTCTTGGCATCTTTTGTTAACAAAATCTTTTTCCCCAAGCCGTGCAATTAACTGTTCCATAGTGATATGGCCTGTGCTGTGACCTTTAGTAATAGGACACCCTGTACATGATAACTACGCTCGCGTTGTGTATATGATAATTCTACTTCTGTTTTCAATATTATGTTTTATCCCAGGACTGATTAAATTTTCAGTGAGGGTAAGGAGAATTTCGTGGGGTTTAAAATGGCGTACCGCCCTGTGGGGGGGGGGGTGGCTGGTGAAAATTTAATTTTAAAGCGGGAGATATGCGTCTAAATGGAAATGTTTTTGATTTTTTATGACAATTATAAATTGGAACCAATTGTTCATTTTGAATTAAAAGCTCTCAACTCAATTTATTGTCAAATTAAGTAAGTAAAAAACTGATCTAACAGCGTGAACCAATGGCACAATGAAGGATTGCCTATTTTAGTATTAACTTCAAATATGGAGCTTTACAATTAGTTTTAGCATTGGAAGGAGTCATCATTTTAATGTAGATTAAACAATCTACATGGGAGTGCATTGTGCAGTAAAGCGTTAAGTGTTTGCTGAACCCTCATGTCGGGGTTTTCGACCTAATTCGTTTTCATTTGTTATTTTGCAGTCATTGTTCAAATGTTCATGATCATGTTTAGGAAAGGGATATACTCGGAGATATACCTATGAAAGGGGTAAAGCAAATAAGTGAGTCACCAAAAGAATAATTAAATTGCATCTCAACGCGAGTATGGCGCAAAAATGGCTGACAGCAGTAACAGTGATTAATGAAACTCATTTTCAGTTAACCTGCTATTGTTCTAATTATTTACTTGCCAGATCCAATCAATCATTACAAATAAAAGGAAATTAAATAAACGGCGGCGTGAATCCGTAGTTAACACGGATTTCAGCAAACAATAATATTTAACAGACGACCAGAGATTGGTTTTTGGCCTGCGGGTTACACAATGAAATTGTTAATGAGAGAATGTTTGGATGGATCTTTATAAACTACCAGCCATTTTAAAAATTGAACGTAGAATCTGATGCTAGATGCTCAGCTTACTTTCAATACGTCTCTCTGACCTGTGTTTTAGCGCTCTTCGGATAACAAAACACAGAGACCGAGAGTACACTCAACTAAATTACACCATTTCGGAACGGTGGTGGAGAATTCTCGAATCGCAA
Organism: Photinus pyralis; assembly: GCF_008802855.1. NCBI lineage: Eukaryota > Metazoa > Arthropoda > Insecta > Coleoptera > Lampyridae > Photinus > Photinus pyralis. The sequence goes on from NW_022170663.1 coordinate 25,824,863, forward strand.
TAGATATAAAAGTTCCAAGCGAGATTATGACCGTCGCTCAGTCTTTTTTGCAAACTTTGCGTTACTTTCCTAGAGAATATCGTGCGAAATCTACGTCTTGAAGCAGAAAATTACATTTGAATTGAGGTCGGTTTTTGTTACGTGCAATGATGGACCAGTACTTTTGGTTGCGATGCGGCTCTTGCTGTAAACTCGTAAATGAGGTTTTACTCTTAAGTAACTATAGGCCTCCTCTCTTTCTAGAGTTATTTAATTATCAGTTTCAGTTTCGAAATACAGGTTTCTTTATACTAATTCGAGAAACTCAGTAGCCTTGATCGTTTCTCCATCATTTAATTAACACCAAGCATAATTCTGGGTGGGTGAGAATAGAAAATTTATCATGAAAGTTCTTATACGGGTCGTAATCTGAGTTCTATTAAATACAGAGGCACTCAAGGTCTGCAGAGTCCACGCACATGCGATCGATTGAAACAAATTTTAATTACCTGAAATACCTAGCTATTAGTACTAACATCCGGCCATAAATGCGATTTTCTTTAACAGACGCACAAAATCACAAACCCCCAGCTGATGTTGCTTCGGAAACTTCATTTCATTACTTTCACTGGATTCTTGATTTAAACAAACTGGCTTTGTTGTGATTGCTGACTGATATACACAACACTCGAACTACTTCTCCGTGTACGTAACACATCGCGTGAGCTAAATTCGAACTAGAACACTCACTTTTACATAGACGAATTAAAATCTCTTAGAATACTAAACTTTCTTCTACAAAAATACAACCACCAAGACTGACTGTCTTGCAACAAAAAGTCTCGTTTAAAGTTTGCCGCGCTTATTTAAAACATTCCTTCCTTTTGTTCCATCCGATACTTTGACAACAGTATTCAGATCTGATCTAATCTGAAATTTCCAGTTTTCGGAAAATACTTGGCCTTATTTCGAAAACTGAATTATTCTAGTTTTGTACAGATAAATCTGTCAATTGATATAGACATTAAACGGCTATATTTGAAAACCTCTCAGAAAGTTTCCTTCAAGAAAGTATCGAGAAGCGTGTTTAGCTGTTTACTTTAGTTTAGCAAACTTTCTATCAAACCTCATATATGAAAGAAAATTAAGTAATTCCACTAAGAAATACGAACTTCAGTAGCAATCATCAACGAAACGGTAAGTTTGAAGTAGACACCGCAGCGTATTAAAATTGCGATATTATGTAATGGATATGTGCTGGTGAAAAGTGGATACAATATTTATGAAGTGAACTGGATGCCGAAACTAAATTAATAGTTACTTTTTCTCATATTTACCTATTTTTGAATCCGAATAAGCTAATTAATTAATCATTTCATTGACGCATACAGGCCGTCAAAGAATGTTCATGTTAACTAAATTAAAATTATTGCTCGGTCTATTTAACAAACCCACCGGAGTAAACATACTGTCATATAATCAATGGATCGAATGTGGGAAATGGAAGCAAGGCGTTGTCAGTGTCCTGTAATTTACTTATGCAAACAAATCGCTTGATGATGAACGTTAAAAATGGAATAAAAGTGGTTTCAGTATCGTTTTTATATATCGAATCGAATAATTACGATCAAACTTCACAGGTAAGTTCGATTGATCGTTGAATTAACTTTTATAAACCCACACAGGGTATGTACTCCATCTTCTAAAATACTCGTAATTAGTTAAGACCCCGAGATCCCCGAGCTATCTGTCACGTATATTAGGAACGCCTAATGTAGTGTAAAAAATTGAAATAAATTGCTTGCTACAGTAATAAGTTTTAATGAACTACATATTCATTTGCGTACCGGTAACAAAACAGGACTCGCCCTTTTAGGTACATTGCCAGTGGTCAACGGTTCTGGCTCATTTGCTTTATAAAACCTATAGCCTTAAACAAAAAATCATCATTTATATGTTGGTTTCATTTTAACGTAATCATCAAATCCCTAAGTAATTTAAAAGTTTGCAGTTCTTGTTTCTACGTAGAGTATAATCCGATTTGGTATATACCTTCCTAGTTGTATACATCATGGTTTGCATTTTTTTATAATTATTTAAAGTTTCTTTTTGTGTTAGTCATAACACTGTCAAAATCAGCTTGAAATAGTTGTTCATCTACCACATTCTTAACTTTTTTAAATATTTTTAAGTCATCCTTAAACAGTAAACATTGTTTGATATTTAAAGGATAAACAGTAGCGGGCCAAAGTTGTTTAATTGGGGCACTTCCGATATAGCACGAAACGGATCAGGTAACATACATATTGTAGCCTATATTGTCGATACGACTTCAAAAATGTAATGAAACTTAATGAAAATCCGCAAAGTAAAATTCCATGGTACCCTTTAGCAAACGCTTTGGGAAAGTCAGTACACTATAAGGGGTAGGAAGATTTGGCGCTGCGTTTCCCCAAACACGCCGCATAATGGGCCAACTAGCTCAGGGTTAAATACAAAATAAGAGCAGGGAATCTTCCATAGCGGTAGTTCGTTCTGGGTAAAATGATCTTGGTAAATTCGTTACGCACCGCTCAATTTGTAACTTAACTCTTCGCGTATGAAATTGAGAAGGTACGGGGGGGGCAAGTCAATTCACGTACCAAAATAAATTCTGGGTACTGTCATTATTAAATGGCAAAATGGTCTCCGTAATACACAAAAATTATAAGTTACGTCACACACATAAATCTAATTTGACTTTACAATTGAAATCTGCTAGTTTCACAACAATCCAATCAAGAATGAAAGAATAACTTGATTACTTGATCTTAAAACAAGTTTCCACAAAGAAACTGATGTTCCGAACACAAATTCGCACGTATAGGCCAAATAAAGTAAAACATAAAATGGCAACGCTCACCTTAATGTAAATTAGATGTCATCCAGAGAAGTGAGCTCAGTTCTCGGATCCATAAACCTGCAAACAAAAGAAAACTCTCAAGCCGCAGAGCTCGTAATGCGATGATTGGACAATACCTGAAGGGCCTTGCCTTACTCTAGTAAGCTAAGTACGATACTGACTTCGTCAACCAGAAGGAAATGGCCGTCTACATTAACATTCGCGTGTCTAACTCGAACATAACTTAACCAAGATCGCAATTATAATTATTATTCATTGTTTCTGTAAAGTGTATTCGTGTGGAGAATGTACACTTTGAAACCAGATCCCTTAATAAATAGGTATTGAAGTTAACTAATTAATTGAATGTGATAGCATATAACCAAGAAGGAGCAAAGATAATGATCAATTATTACGCTAAACAGTTATGGAAGAATAGTAGTTAAAGCGTCTCCCAACTTAAGCTGGTCCTTATAATTGAATTTGAATTACCTTTAAAACTAGAAATTGAAACCCTAAAAGAAATCAAAAAGAACCCTCTTCGTTGATGCCATAAAATGTACATACCTTTTAAATAAAAGGGCTATTTATAGATGAATAATTGTCGATGAAAATATGTCGTATACCATTTGAAAGCCGAACCTAAAGAAAAGGCACACTTCAACTACGGAAAATGCAAATGCAATGCAATTATATCTCCCTATTAGAACTTTTAGGTGAAACTGTTCTAACAATATTTCCGGAATCCCCAAATTAATGAATCCAATTGATTAATAAGATATGGATAATGGCAGTTTAAATTCCATGCGTTCTTAACTTACGCCTCAGCTGTTGGTTTTTAATGAAGTGTAACCTGATACGGTTCTCAACAGAAAGAAAGTGAAAATCGGTACGCACTGTGCGGTAAAATTGCGTGGTTAAAATTCCAACAATAGATGGAGCCAGCTATTCAAAAGTTACGGGGATCTTTCAAGTAAATAGGATAGAAGGACTGCACCAAATTAGATCTTTTTTTGTTGTGTTTTTATTATCAGGACAAGGTTTGTATAAAGGATAAGATTGTAAGGAAAGACGTAAAAAAGCAATTTTTCTATTTTCCGTAACTTTAAATCGCAATATAACTAATAAATGGCCCCAAAGTAATATCGACTAGGGCTCTAGAAGGATCCATACCATCGACTTCAGGCGAGAGGCGAAAAAATAGACGGTCAAACGTATCAGTTACGTGTACACGCGACGGTTTCTGATGTAGTAAACGCTTTCCGAAATTCCCACGGGAACAGGTAACAGGAAAAACAAGATTTTGTGTTTTACGGTCGGATTTGACGTTTAGAACGTAGGTGTCTTGGGAGACGCTAAGGTGTACTCTAAAAAAACCTTCAGTGCCTCAGAACGTTACTCTATAGCCCTAGACTCATTTTCATTCAAAAATAAAATTTTGTTTGCGTATTACAGAATCTTGAATCTCATCAATTGATTTTTAAAAATTGTTGGCTACTTAGTGTCCAGCCTCCGAATGTTCGATGCCCTATTGCCTCTGCGCCCTAATGACCCGTGCCCTTTTATCCTCGCGCCCTTTGGTCTTTGCACCTTATTGTCTCCCACCCTTTTGTCTCGCGCATTTTTTACCCTCGCTCCTTATTGTCTCGCGCCTTAATGGCTGCGCCCAAATGGCCCCGCTCTGATGTCTGGCTCCGTAAAAACTCAACGTCCTCGAGCGTAACAGAGTGTCCTCGAGCGTAACAGAGTATCCTCTAGCGCAAGGGAGTGTAAAGACCAAACAAGATCTCCTTTTTCTTGTTACAAAATGTTATCAATGATTCAGACTGATTCTCGCTGTATTTGCACCGCGTACACGAAATGTCTAATTGCACTACTTTTGAGTTTTCGAATTTAGCTTGGACCAACGAATATTTCGGCACCAATTCTTCGTAACGGGTCTTTACAGAAGGTCCAACGCGAGTCTAATAAACCACTGTTATTTTAACGTGATCTCTACGACAGCTCGAGACAATTTTAATTTCCGTTCTGTTAAAAAAAACTTCGAAGTGAGCTCTATAACGGCTCAAAGCGCATGAAAATTCATTGTCTTCGACCTACACCTTCGTAAAAAGTTGGCCGTTTTCTAAGCAATAACAGGACGTGATTCAACTGTCCTGTAGTAATTTCCCATGAATCTGAGCTAATTTTACGTTATATCTATCCAGATAGTCGCCGGGTAGAAAGAATCACTTTGGAAAACCACCAGTCCCTCCTTCGATACAACCCTTTCACAACTCTTAATATCTTAGTCGCAGTTTGTTTAGGTTGTTTTGTAAAATGTGATGAGCTTTTAAAGCCGGTATTATAAAGCCTTACTTATGTTGCAGGTAACGATGTCGTTAAGGCATGTTTTTGCACAGAATTATGTTATTCTTTGCAAAAGTATCCAATCACATGCCTTGACAACACCGTTAGCTGACAACATAGTTCAGTATTGCTGTATAATATCGAGTCCTATTTAGGTAGTCTGAGTCTAGAATAAGGTTAGTGGTAAATTAGCTAGACTGGCCTACCTAAATATTGAAAGAATGTGTCAATAAATGTTGTAGGTATATATTTATATAAGCGGTGTATTGACTCTGAAATTGGTGGACTAACTTCACAAGAGCGATGCGGATATAGGGTTTCCATTTAGCCTCATTTTGTTAAAGGAAAATTTACTGAAATTTGACGGTCCAATTTAGCTGGGATAAATGACTGAGTTAATATTTGTCGAGCTGATGACGGTTTCCCTGTCGAAAACGTTCGATAAATGAATTCGTTACTCTGGCGCTTACAGCATAATGTTTAACGACATATCGATACTTGTAAATTCAACGCAAGCCTTCTTGGCTTGATTTTGATTTACGATTAACGCGATCCAGTAAACAGAACTGATGGGGGCGGTCGCTCTACTTCGCAAAGCGAACTTTTATTATCGGAGCCATGTTAACATAAATTACGTAATCCGGGTAAGTTTGCAAAATCACGCTAGTAATAAAATGAAGATAAACGAAGTTAGTCACGCAAGAATAATAAGCACCCATCGTTACTTGACCGTATCAGGACCGTACACGCTGCAGCCGAATACATAAAGTACTTTCACATTCAAAATATAGTATGCATCAAATTTGCAACAAGAAAAATTGGCACGGAAACTGGGTTTGAATTCAGTTAATAAGACTGGCGATGTGCCAAGCACCTGTTGGACGATTTGTTTCCGAGATGCCTGCGGGACAGTCTCTCACGCTATTAAATTCCTTGCTGAAGTATTCAAAATTTGACATAATTATCTACCAAACGGCAGGTGACATTTCGAAATAGGGAAACTAATATTAAAAAGCGTTCGGATGACGTTGTAATGGCGAAAACAATGGAGACCATTTCAAAGAAAAATGCGAGAATAATGCAAAAACACAAAGACGCTTAGTGGAATGCGTTATGGCCTTTGTGATTTGAAATATTCCGCAGGGAAGGTAGAATGCCTGGCTTTATTATTTCATGTTGTTTCGCTACTGAAATATTGTTGTAGTAAAAGTGGTAATGATCTATCATTTGAGGGCACTTTCGAGTATTTTAACTAAATTATTACAATTGTTTCTCCCTACATCCTAAATGGTTCGTATTTAAATAGAGGTTTTCATGAACTCTACATTATAAAAACATGTCTGCAGTTGAGACTTTCCCAGTTTCCAGGACGTTAGGAATTCTTCCGAGAGCGTAGCGTGGATGGGAAAGGCAAGAAGACGGGGCGAAGGAGAATTAATAACAAAAAAATTTGCGATCAAAACTTTTAATCCACTGCATCCTAAACCCCAGAGATGGAACTTTATGCCCAGTTAGATTGCCGGATACCTTTTGCGTATTCTTGCTAATTTACTCACTGAAAGTTCTACTTATGCTAAATTAAATGATCAATTTAACAGCAAAGTGAACTTCTTAATGGCGTCAGACAATTAATTTGTAATACAGAAACCAGATGTTTTACGGTACCTCTATTTTTTCCTGGAATGGCATCGACCCTATCTGGATTCTGGAACCCCTTAGGTCAAAGTTCGTATGTGTTGCATATGAAGTTGCAACAACTGACAATGGGCCCAGTTCAAAATCTACTAATTGATACAACAGGTTCATCCAAAAGATAAAAAAATCTCGTATAATGAATGGTACATTTGGAAGTTGAATTCAAATTAAGCTCATTAAAAATTAATTACGTCAATTTTGTTCTCCTAGTTTTCTTGGTTACAGAATTTAACGCGCGTTTAAAACCTCCGCTATTGTTCGAATTTACCGTAATAGTTCGGAATTAATAATAATAATACTCTTTATTATGAATAATAAAATGTAACAATAGGTACGAGTTCAGCGAATAGCTGCTCTTATTTTGCAAGTTATCTCTTGAATATTTCAGGGTCCCCAAATTTTAATTCACACGTTTGTACAAATACGTTAACAATTAAATTAATCCTAAATAGATGTCCTTAAAGAGCTGACCAGCAACGAATTATAATTCCTTGAAGAGGAAACTATTCAATAATTACCCAATTAAAAGTTGACCTTGCATTTCCACAACGAAATCATGGCCCCCGTCAGGTATATCTGGTGTGTTGACAAGGACAATGTTGCTAAACCTCGTAATTAACGCGGATGTAACGTTAGATTAGCCATTTCTGCTACTTGAAAGCAAAACCGGAAACCAAAATGAGAAATCACCCACTTGGACTAAAACTAAAACCCTGAAGGAAACAATTACAAGCAAGAAAACTCTTGATAACTGAAATCTACGTAAGAGGGTTACTCATAAAACAATAATACTACGGCAACGTTGGACAATTAAGTTGATATAACGTTGAATGGCAGTGACCTAGAACGCAATTACGATAACACCATGCTCTACTTACGTTTTAAGGAATTCAATTTAAGGTCCTCCAAATCGGAGACACTAGGTATAACTCGTCGCATAGCAACACCGAGAAATCCTACAACAATAGATTAAATTAAAGAATAATACTTAAAAATTGTACAATTATAACCACATGGATTATTAACAATACACTCTGATTCAACGTATCGAATCAAACGTGTTCCTAACTAGAATGATGCGGTAAACGAAAGAGTAAAGCAAAAATGCGTCTTTACGCTTGCGTGAAGGAATCCGCCAACAACAAACTGTCAAGATACGATTTAGATGTTGCAGTGGTCCTTAACCAAACATTACAGTGGCCACCGACCAAAAATAATGTATAAGTGCTTGCAAAGATAAAACCGTTACACGCTTAAAGGTTTGCTCGTATTCGCAACAATATTTTTTCGCGAATTATCCCTTAATTGGTCACAAGAGTTTGGTTGACTCGCGATTTTGGCATAACGGGTAAACCCTGTTAACTTATCAGCGCGTTTTTTCTGCGAAAAAATGATCCATCTTCTGGGTCAGATTTTATTGACTTCGTATGCGTTTCCCGGCGCGGTGTGGAGTTTGGTGTGAAGGTTCGCTCATTTATTTTTGTTGACTGAGCCCTTAATTTTTGAGCTACTTTCCAACGACAGATAAATGACAGTACTCGAGACCGAAAGTCCACGAGAACGCGCGACTTTTACAGATCCAAAATGTGAAAGCTCATTTTTAAGCACACTAACAGTTGCAGTAAAACGTTCTGCGATTCACAGAACCGAAAAGAGGCTCTTCTCTGGCCGCACTGTCAACTATAGTTAATTGTTACAACTGCCCTAATGCAGCTCAAAATGATTAAAAACAAAATTAAAATACGGTTAATTAGAAGAGAAGCAATCCCTCCAGTCAAATATAATACAAATTACGTTAGCAGTTCGCATATTAGACCGCAAGTACTATGATAATAAAGACTACTCGCAAATATCATTAATTCAATAAATTAATATTAATTGAAAAGAATTTACCTTGTAGTGAAGTATTCCGATAGTGGGTTCGCACGGAATACAATTAACAAATGCTTATTCTCTAACGGTGTCAATATTGTACCTTTCTAACTAGAATCGATGAATTTCATTCTACGACCAAATTACCCTCCTTTTTTACTAAGTAAGTTACTCCCTTACTCTACAATGAGAGGTTTTTTATTGCCCCTCGAGCACTTTCTTTACAAGTTAAAAACCATTCCTTTCGACCCAATATTAAGCGATTGGCCATGGTCGAACGTAAGTTTTTAAAATTTCTGTTAATGTTTTTGTTGCACAACCAAGTTCTGTGTATTTAGTCATGAGCTATATATGCGTTAGAAACTTTATGGCTTCAAAACCCGTCTATCCCAATATCGTTCTTCTTAGAAAAACTGGTTTACATTTCAAATACGGGATCGACCATTATGCATAATATTACTAAAATAGGGCATTTAAAATTAGAACAACTACAAATTCGTTCTCCCGATTCGTATTGCTTAATTATGAATGAAGTAGGACCGCTTCAGTGCTCTAAAGGAAACTAAAATGTCCAATTATGTTCCTTGATGAGGAAACTATTCAATAATTACTAAATTATTTTAATTCCAGTGTAATCAGGTTATTTGGGTTGACCCAATTAAAAGTTGGACCTTGCATTCTCACAACGAAATGGCCGCCGCCAAGTATACCTGGTTTTGTGATAAGATCAATGTTGATAAGCCTGGCTCAGTAATAAAATTTTTTTTATATACCTTGCCTTGCGGAAATTTTAATCCAACCAAAGGAGTGCTTGAAATGAAATGCAATTTTTCAATCAATAACACAAAATAACAAAAAAATCCTTTGTTCGGACTTTATTGTGATCAATAAATGCAATACAAAATATGTGGGGCCGATTTCTTTAGGAATATTAAAATTATTTCAAACAAAATTTGATATGCAAATTCCTAAAAATATCCGACCCATTACTTTATTTAAATAAAAAAATTGCCGTGGGTAATATTCTCTTCTGGTAACAATAAGTTAACCTTATCTCTCAGAAAATGCCGGTTTCTCTTAAATATGGAAACAGGTCGCTTCGATGGTACAGTTGACTCGGTGACGAATGCAAAACTTTAGCAAAAACAATCCATAGTTAAACGCAAACCGCAAAATTTTGCGTACTCGAGATCGCGATTATGCACAGGAATAAAATATCAATGTACCGCTGTGTTGATATTAATTTTAACCAGCTTATTAACTAGGTCTTGTTGCAGGTAAATGTATAGATTAATTGTCTTTAAATTTGCTGCCGTATGCTGTTGCACAATGCACTACTTAACTCTTTTCAGCGGTGTTACTACTGCGGTGTTCTTGTGAAAATTCCCAAATATTGCAATTCCAATGTTGTATCACAGTTATCAGTTAACATTTTTAGGGGTAGTTTATAGGGCACGTCCATTCTTATGCCATTTCTGTTCTACTTCAAATGTGTTTTTAACCACATAATTCCAGTCTGAAAATAGACAAAGGAAGCTGATTATTTTTTTTCCAAAATGAAATCAACCAGAAGGCCAGGCGGATAAAGCGAAAGTGAAAGTGGGGAACGATGACCAAGACCTCTATAATGTACTCATTAGATAATGCTCTGAGAGTATCCCATGTGGCGTTTCCGGTCTCTATATAAATACAGTTTGCACTATTTGACATTCACCAACCTATGTCATGATAAGTTCCTGTTAAATTATGTTGTACCCAAATTTAAATAGGTAAAATTTACTGCTATAACTTAAGCAATTCTCTTCCCTAAATTGTCCGCACAAACTATAATTTACTGTGCGGATATCATCGGAAGATCGAAGGGATTAAACGTTATACACACTAAAGGCGAAATTTTCATTTCAAGCCCAACGGATCACTCGTTAAGCGTTTTATAATAGCAGCATTCTTGCATAAATATTTATCGCTATTTGAAAAAGATTGAAAGAGAATTCAATTTTGTTCTATTGTGACGTCCCCATAACCTTCTCTTTATCTACTCTATTTCGTTATAATATACCTATATAGGGTCATATAAACTCAAAGTTGTTAAATGTTAATTTTATAGCAATCGATTTCGAATAAATCCCCGGTAATTTTATACTATAATATCTGAATTAATTAAAATTAATACGCGCATTTGAAACTGTGCGGATAACTTTCAATTATGTCCGTTATAAATTTGTGAAAGTCGCTAATTGACATAATTCTAATGGTATTATTGGATTGATTAATTATATTTGATGGTTGATACAATAATTATAAAATGGATCAATTTTCATTTCCGGTTTAATATAATTACCCCTCAGCTATCGGTTGCGGTATGAAAATATTCCCGCGAAGCGAAAATCGGAATATTCCGTATACTTTACATAAATTTACTTGTGTTTATGTTTACTTTTCAGCACTGAAATGAAGGTTATTGAAAGCACTCGAACGTACAGTATAACCACAAATGTAAATATACTAACCTGTTAGTAGTACTATACCTTTCGCTGCGATTACAACCGCATCTTTCTGCATGAAAACGCAGTGGAATGCAATATCATCAGCAGCACACCGTTTTGAAGGTTTGTTTCTGAAACCCATTAAATACGGGCACAGAAGAGAATAAAAAGAAATTCCCCACGTTGGGCGCCAAAATAAATGCTGTGGCCTTCAACATTCGGGCCACAAATAAAAATAACTGCTGTGCACCTACCTAGCTTTCACACATTTACCATTATTGTCAATTGTATTAAACTTTTACTACCAAATTCAAGGTACATTTGGGCACAAAGAGAAATTCTGACGTTGACTGTCCACACTCAGATCCAGGTCCAGAAAATTTCAACAGTAGTCCTTCCAGAGATACAGGTTCCATTCTATATCTATATTGTCCAAATTTAAAGTCCCACCCCTTCATGAAAGGCGGTAATGATTTATACCATAAGGAAACTGTCGACTCCAGAAACTGATATAAATAAGGTAACGTTAAGATCTTTGATTTGTATAAAAATAATGATCGGTTGTCTTCAAGAAACTGCATTTATTATTGAAAGTAATCAAAAAATGTTTAAAAAAATTTTGTAGTAAATTGGTTCATTGGAGCCACATGTAATGTACTCGTATAAAATAAATTATGTTTGGAATCATTTGGAAGGAGTTTGTTTTGTTCTCTCCATTGAATTTAATTTGTGAGGTAAAGTAAGAACATTCCTATAAATTTTGTTAGCTATAAGGTGTCTGTTGTTTGAATAAATCCGGTATATTGCTTATTATAGTAGAATGTTAAAAACATTCAGCATAGAACATTTACAGATAAAACAAATTTATTAGACAAGATCAATCAGTAAGGCTGAAATAAAAATAGGCACTCAGGGCCAAAATAACATACCACGCACAAGCTATCGATAGAACCAATTTTAAAAGAGGTCTTAATTACCTTAAAGTGTTAAAAACATCAAACATCAAACGATGATGCCCTTTTTTTTAATTACACTCTAATCTCGATTTGGACAACACTGGGTTCGTTGTAATTACAGATCTAAGATTGGCTGTTTGATGGTAGAAAAAAACTCCCTTTAACGTGTACTGAAAGACCTTCAAGAAAGGCGATAACTAATCGATAAACACAAACTAACTCCTTCGTAAACTTGACTTCTTTAAATCGACTTAATCATTCAGTATAAACGTCATAATAAAAATCCCTTAGAGCAGCGCTCGGCTAAAGTTCCTCCACAAACTTTACAACTGGTAAGGTGGACTGTTTTGCAATAATTCGTCCGAATACGGCAAAACGGTTAACCATCAAAACAATAAGCGGCCCCGTTTCAACGTCCACAAAAGAACAAAACAGCGATTAACGTCCACCGCAATATTCGCGTCTTCCTCCGCTATTTAAAAAATTCTTCCCCCTTTCAGCTTCCGCCTCTTCGCTACTTGAATTTGGGTCTTTGAAATTAAACAGCGAAACTTGTTTACCTTCAAACTACTCAGCTTACGCAGCGATCGTAAATTTCTTATCGGAACGACCAGATTTAAATGAGATAACTTTCACAAAACATTATTTTCAGATGTCCCCAATGTTTCTAAATGAACAATCAAATAAAATAAAGAAAACTACGGGATTATTTAAACAAAATTAAATACGAAATAATTCTTAAACAAAATCAACATTGATTTCAAACTCGAAATGGTGCTAAATGTCTAATTACGTATAAATAAAATTGAAATTCGCCCATACAGGGTGACCTATCATTGTTATAAGTCCTGATACCAAATAAAATGTCCGCCTGGTGTGGTTTACACAACAATATGAAACAATGGTGGAATCCAAAATCCTACTAAGTGAACCATTTTAATTATTTTGATTTGTAAATGATCATTGTCCTTACATTTAGCGATTTATACACAACTTTGCCGTCAGTGTCGGAGTCTACTTGGTCTTATTGAGTGATCTGAAACAGTCCATGATATGAAAGCTCTTCAAACGCTAAGGATACAATCCCTGAAAATTAGTTTCATAGCATCTAAGATACAATGAACAGAATTATATTTCGCGAATTAAATTTGTACACGAACGAGGGCGCGTAATTATCAAAATTTGCTGAAGTTTCGCTTTCGCAATGTCTCCAAAAATAGCAAGTTAAATACCTGCTCCCCTTTACGCTCAAATTTCCTTTTCGGCACATCCCAACTCCATCATGTGGCAACATTGACCTCGACAGACGCGACATCATTATAAACTAAAATAAACGGGTACCTACATGAGGAAAGTAAAACAACAAGGGCGTCCAAAGAAACAGTTTCTCCTCCTTACATACTTAATTATGGATGGAAAGTTCGAAGGAAATACCGCCATACGTATCAAAAGAAATGTATTTGCGATTTGCGGCTTTCCAACCAGCCAGTGGCCAATTTCACGTTTTTAAATTACTTTCTGGGGAATTGTCCTACAGGGGCCGAGACTCTTGCCAATAAAAACGAATCTAACAAACGCCCTCAGCATTTTTATACTACGGAAACCTCGCGAAGCATTTCATGAAAAGTAAACATCCCAAACGTTAGCTTGCCATTCGAAATCTGCGCTGTGCTTCTTTCTAATTTGTAGAAACAAACGATTCTCTCTTTCTGGATGGGAAATTGTAATTTTAAAGTATTCATTGGATGTGCCGACTGTGCGAGTTCAATCGTTGCTTTATCAGCCTTGGGATATTGAAACCTATATCTAAATGAGTTTTTTTTTGTTTCAGGTATGCCCTTGAAGCTAACGCGAGTAACTGCTTTCGTCTAGTCACAATTTGGGAATAAACCTATTGAAGCTTTGATACATGGAACAAATATTTTAAATCAAAAGGCTTGTGATGTATCAGAAACGTTAAACTTAACGTGTAAGTTACCTATTAAAGAACGTTATTTTGTGTTATTTAGTATGGGCAAATAACGTTTTTTATAGATAAAACCTGTACGTTAAGTTTAACGTTAGTGGTACATCACAAGGCAAATGCAGAGTGAATCAAATGCGCCGGCACTCGCAGATATCTGTGAATTTAACCCAAGGTTACAACACTTGTGGTGCGTCGAGTAGCATCGTATGTAATGTATAACGCACCTGGAAATTAAGTACGATCGTAATTTAAAACTAGAATTCAAACCCTAAGAGAAATCAAAAGTAACCCCTACTCTTTGATAACAAAAAATGTACATACTTCTTACATAAGACGGCTAGTCGAGGATGCAACAATTGTCGATGGAATTTTAAGTAAACAAATTACGGCCGAAACCTAATGAAGATACACTCTAAGTAAACGAAATGCAAATGGCGGTATTTATAATAAAGAAAAAAGAACGCAATGTATATCCTCACTTCGAGTATAGGTAAAATCCCGTCCAAACTAATTACTTCGGAATCCCCAAATTATGAATCCAATCGCCAGAGGTCAACATCTACGGAAGATGGCAATTAAAATTCCATGCGTTCTAACTTAAGGTTTCAGCTGTTTTATTAAACGGCGTGTAACTGAAAGAAAGTGACAATCAACAACCAAAAATCACGGCGCGGGCAATCTGGGCGGTTAAATTGCGTGGTTAATTAAATTCCCTCAATAGATGGAACCAGCCATTAAATCGTTTCTAAAAGTGACAGAGACCTTTCAGCAAGTAATAAACCGTAAACAATAATAACGCTTTGTAACTGAGAAAAATAAATCGTTACACTGCACAGAAACCCATTAATTAACCAAATTTGGTACACATATTCTTAGACTTGTGGTATCTGTGCTAGCCACGTGGGTAGGAAGATATAACATATCAAAAAGTCAAACTTTTCGTTGTCACCCTGTATATCAGAAGCAATCGTACCTAGATTGACTCTGTTTGTGGTATTAAAATGTCACACAGAGTCGCGAAATCCGCAAGTCTCCATCTTTAAAAACACCTGAGATAGGTATACTGCAGTCTCAACCAAAATATGACACACTGAGCCCCAAAGGAGCCCGTCAAAGAAATGAGAAGAAAAAAATGTTTTTCGGAAATGCGTGGCAGTCTAGTAAAATGACACAGGTAGGAAATGTACCTATATAGTCACGTTATGAAATGACCTACTGACGCAAGTTATTCTATGAAAGATATCAAAGCAACATTCCCGAAAACAAGCCTTAATATCCCTTCATTTATTCCAGATTGCTTCCACAATTGAAATTACTATACACAAAAGCGCACCAATTCTAGCTTGCAATACATTACAATGTCGGCATTGTTAAAACTTCCATTTCACGTGATTTTAAATATTAAACATCTACATTTTGTACTCATACGCAATTACTCAACTGCGTAATGAGAAGTGAGGCACGTAAGTGAAATTGCTTTTTTTTACATCTGTACAGTCGAGAAAATACAAGAGTCCCTAAGATTATGAGATGACGTCTCGAAAATAATGCTTCACTTTGAATTAGTCGCGAAAAATAAAATTCGCGGGAGTCAGAGAAGAAAACCTCACCAAATCAAATGGAATTTTCTTTTGGTGTCTTGAAAGTTACCTGCACTAGAATAGCGCACATATTGCGGTCCCAAACATTTTGGGGGAAAAACTACAAATTTGTATACCTACACTTTCAGAATGAAGCCTTGAATAAGTGGTGTAAGGGTCCTGTAAATCCCATTTGAGATTCCGCCGCCATATTGGAAAATGACGGGACTACACAGTACTCTCATCATATTCGAAACTGGGGGCTGATTTTTGTTGTTCTGCGATGGCGACCGAAATCTATATTGTTTCTACGAGTACATGTTTCTGGGTTAAAATTTCAGACGTCTTAATATTTTTCGTGTCTCATTTTACTATAAAGTGACCGACTCTGAATGGGTCTTTTCCAAAAACAGGGAATAAAATGTTTAATCTCTTAAAAAATCATAATTCCAAATTATCCTTCTGCATCTTAAAATTATAAGCTTGAGGCTCTGTTTTTAAACCTTGAGTATCTAATTTCGCGAGTCCAATTCTCAAATTTCAATTTTCAAATTTCTAAATTGTATTTCCCGCTCCCAAGCATTACATTTTGAATCATTACCCTAAAGCATTTCGAATCAAGATCGAGCTTGTACCAAATTTTTGCATTTATAGACTGTCATTTCGAACTTTGAGTATCTAATTTTATTACTTTAATTCCAAATCCTGACTGGGCAGTCTGGAAATCTCGATTTTGGATTCTCATATCTCAGACACGAGGTTTTATTTTATTTTTTCCAGTTTCGCCCTTCCAGTCTTGTTTAATTAATTATGGATTTTCTGTTATGGTCTAAAAATACGAATTTCGAACTTTCATCTACTAATTTCAAAATTTGAGCAATTAGTATTCCACGTCCAGGATCTAGAGTTAACTAAAAGCGCAAATTTTTGTCAAATTTAATATCGAATCCTAAATTTGGAAAAATACAAATTCAAACTTCTCAGCAGAATACTTAGAAATTTAAGTACACGAGTATGTTTGTCGAGATTACGCAACTTCAATGGCATTTTTTACTTCCATTTCATAGGAAACATAAAAGTTATGAAATTTACAAGAAATTATCTTAAACTGAATATATTTCTAGTTAAACTTAATCATATCCCTGCTGGCCAGATAATTAAATTTATCTTCGCAAAAAATGCAACCGATAATTCTAAACCAGCAAATTTAAATCGTTATCTAAGCGTTGATTGAGACGAACGAATATAAATATACGCGAATTAACCTTTTCCACTAGTAACTCGCACTACACGGAAATAAATAAAATACAAAACAGTAATTCATTATCTTTGAGTTCTTTAACGTAGATAATTTCGCTTTATCGGATTTCAACCTTCTGTTATCAGCGCCTGCACCGCACGCCTCTTCTAAATAGAATTCGAGAGTGTTGATTGGTATGTACAATCCTAAAAAATTACCCTAACGTCTGCATTTTCGGCCAAAGAACTCCCAGGCCTAATTTAAAACCAAATTGCAAGCATTAAAAAAACAATCGCGAGCACAAAGGAGCAGTTCTTAAACAATCTTTGACGATACATTAACGAGTGGAAAACTTCCGATTTATGGTGAGATTAATTTCTTAATATTGATGTATTTAGTTTAGCACTCGATAACTATTGTTCGTGATACGCGTTTTGTTTAGTTCCACAGCACTGTTGTCTTGCAAGAAGGATAGGTTCAATATAGCTGCAAACTTATTTTGTTCCCAGGTTGCCGGTCCCATTCACTGTACCATCCCTGCACTAAGTATAGTAATAAAAAAAGAACAAAATAATTTCTTACTTGTGACATGAGCACAAAATTAAATTGGACATTTGCGTTTACTCTAATTTTAACATATACTTGTGGGCAAAGACCGGCTCCGCCATTGTGTGTTCGAACTTTATAGAAAATCCACCTATAATGAATACTATACGCCATCGGCAACGATTATGAACCAATCATAGTCCTATTCTGCCTGTATCGTGGCAATTGCACTGGAAATTCAACAGTTAATTAAAGCAGGTACAAGTTTCGTTGGTTTAAGCTGAAATGTTACAAATTATCGGATAGCACTTGTGCAGTACAATTGTACCTTGTAAAGTATGAGGCAATATTTCATACATATCCCTTGCAATTATTACTTTCACAAACAGATGTGATGTTACAACATAAGTCATGCATGTTTGAACTCGTCCAATGCCTTTTCAAAGGTCCGAATTTGTAGCTTGTGACATGCAAACCTGCCAGTACGTACAACACCATCGGTATATCATTAATTCAGGCACAACTGCAGTAATTACAAAACTCTACATACCACCTGCTTCTTAATTCACGGCCCCATTGTGCTTTAATTAAAATCCCTTCATTAGAATAACTTTACTTCAAATATTAGATAAGCCCTACTATAATATTCGGTTCGAAGGCTTAAGACTTAATTGAAATTATTAAGCAGTTTATTAATCCGCGCTTCGGAAAGTTTGGCAGTTCCCGTTTACGTGGCGAGCTCGACGTATAAATATTTGATACTGAGTAGCTACCTACTTTTTTACTGTTAAAATCTTCGAAAGGTGGCAAAGGCGTTATAAAGTTACAAAGCTGTTGTAACTGGATCCTTACTGTAGCTTTTATTAGAAAGTTGCGAACGATATATTTAGGAATTTGACGACACCAATTTGTATGTTCATTATAACTTAACAATTTATGTACTTTCTCTCCACTATGCAGTAGGCAAGGCACTTTTTCTTCATTTATTCTGATAAAACTCTTTTAAAATTGTCCACACATAGGATTAAATTTGTGGATTCGTGTGTTCATCACTTATATCACGATAACAGCGGGCGGCTCACAAAATAAAAATTATGTGTTGTAAAATTCCTCCGTTAGATGTCGCATGGTGTCGTCCCCATCCTTTGCAATTAAAACCCTTCTCAAACTACCACGTGTTGTGTACTTCTCCTTGTTCCTATAAAAGTGTGATTCGAAAACCGAATTCCTGCACCTCTTACAGAACCAAGCATCATAACATCCCAGAAATTCCTTTTAATTTATTTCCGTTTTGTTTCATCCACAGACAGCTTTCTTTTTATATCATTATTATTCACAGACATCTTAATTTGGTAGTTAGTTTTATTTTGCCATCTTACTCGCCTGTGTTACTGGTGTCGTTAATCCTTGTAGGATTAAATCCCTGCGGGCTTTACGCTACCTGGTACAGCACTAGTATCTTGCGAGATTAGATTCGGAACGACCAGCCCTTTTAATGGATTAGCACAGAACGAAGATAGTTGAATGTCCACTTACGATTCAGTGGTTCTGAAGCGGTGGGTCGCGATCGATTCGATTGAATTGATTTTTTCTTCTAATTATGAAATAAAAGAATTCATTGGTCACGGAGTGTCGCGTACGTTGATATTAAATGCCTCACGTGGTACGATTTCAGGATATCCCTGCAGGCTAGATTCGATATACTGCACCGCTTACTTCTTCAAATGGCTCGATTTTTGATGCATTCAATTCAATGTTTTATTCATAACAAACGGCCAAGAATTAAAATAAAACAAAACGCTAACACAGAAAACAAAACGCAGCAATTTCCTAGGCGACCATTGGTGAATGGAAAGTTTCCCGATTATGGTGCAATTCAGCTCTTAATATTTGTGCATTTGACTTGGTTTACGCAGTACATTCACTTTCCTTTGACGTACTTACAAACCGGAAACTATTGAAAATACTGTACGATCTCTGACTTATTTCCTCATGGTTTGCCTCCCCTCTTTTGCAAAAAAAAGCTCAAAGCAGGTGAGCCTGCCACAAATTCAAATAAACATTACCAATGTTAGTCCAAGAGCCCAGGACGATTCTAATAATTTTCATAGGATTCGCGATAAAAAGTTGTATTAGAATCGACAACGGTGCCGGCGAAAATCCTGCCGAAAGCAATTTAAAAAAAATTAAATTCGCCCCATTTTTTTGGAAAATGTACTTTATTGTCCCGGACATTCAGGAAGAGTACTAAAGGGTGCATATGGATGAGTTTTATCGGAAAAAGTCACGGTACCGGACAGAGCTGGGTAGTGCTTTGAAAAAAAGTGCTTGCTAAAGGACTTCAATTACTTTTAGTGCTTAGAGCTCTGTGCTTCAATTACTTTTCTAATTCAGGAAAAAGTGCTTCAATTACCAAGCACTTTTTAAAAGTGCTTGGAGCTTCAAGCCCTATTGAACTGCTTGAAGCACTTCTAAAGAGCTTCAAGCACTTATCAAGGGCTTCAAGCACTTATAAAGAGCTTCAAACACTTATAAAGAGCTTCAAGCATTTTCAAAGAGCTTAAAGCACTTTCAAAGAACTTCAAGCCCTTTTTAAGGGCTTCAAGCACTTACAGAGCTTCAAGCACTTTCATAACGAAGCTCCTATCGTGAATTAGGTGACGAATTTAGAAAACCCTTAGTCTTACTCATTCCTTCACTCCTACTCTGACGTTACCTAGGTACGTGTTCTGTGCTTCATTAGTGATTAGTCTGCAGCCTGCACATCTCACTTTTGACTTCTTGTTTTTCGTATTGTGTGGTTTCCTGTGAAAGGGGTCGTACGATTTCGTGAACAAAAAAAGGAAGAGGTAATAGTTCTGCCATTTATTAACGCTGCCCTATCATATTCAGGGCATCCCGGCATACGTTAAGTTTTGTTATAGTTATTACGATAGGTATAATCAGATAATTTACTGCCGCGTATATAACACATAAAATACATTACCTGAAGGGCAAAAAAAGTACCTAATCAATTACCACGCACTTGCCACTAAATTAAACATTTTTATAAAAGGCCAGAAAATAACATCAAACCGCCAAAATAGTAAATACCAAGAATAGTAGAAGTTTAAATTTTGGTTTGCAAGTTATTTTTTTAATTAAGTCTTAACCCTTATATCTGTATTACTTTGATTATAAGGAATTGTTATCTTTTATTGTCCTTTTATATTTGTAATTAAGAATTATTACCTACATACTAAAAGTTTACAAATTTTATCTGTGCATTTCTTCACGTAACATACCTACTATCACTAATTTCAATATTATCTCAGAAGATACGTCTCGGTAGGTACGTACTTACAAGTAACAAGTGCCAAGGAATTTCCGAGCAACATTCTGGATTTTTTTCTTGTAGTACCTACTTTTATAGCACATGCAGTTATTACTTCTACATTAGTCGTTACCCATGGGTACGGGGAGAGTACTGTACCGATAACAACATTTTTTTGTTTACCTAATCGTTTTAAACGAAAATTTGGACAAGCAAAACTTTAACGATAAAACCACTAATTCCTCCAGTATAATTACGATGCGGAAGTACTGTTTCTAGCGTGTTTTTTAAAGTGTTTCCAGCAGGTTAGAAACCAATTTTGATAAAAATTCAGCGGGCTGTAACTTTTGAACTAGTAGCCCAATCTTGGAACTGTTTGAAGTTATCGATTCTACAGGCCGCATTCTATAAGAAAATATTTTTTCCGGGTCGATCTGAGACATTTTTTTTCGGGGCTCAAAAAAAGGCAGTGTATAGCCTTCCTTTTTTTACCAAAAAATCGACTACACCAAAATGTCTCGGGAAAACACTTTTTCTTATTAATTTGCCAATTACTGTGATTCAAGCACTTTTAATGGCTTCAAGCACTTTAAATGGCTTCAAGCACTTTCCAAGGGCTTGGTGCTTTGTATTTTCAATTACTTTAGAAAGTGCTTGGTAATTCCAAGCTTTTTAATCTCATAAAAGTGCTTAGGGCTTGCAAGCACTTTTATCAAAACAAAGTGCTCGGTGCTTCAAGCCCTTTTCAAGAGGGCTTTACCCAGCTCTGGTACCGAAGCGCAACTTGCCGCAACCCTTGGCACCGCGACTACAAATGAGGTGGTAAATCGTACTAAACTACCTTTTTCTCCCGGACCAATATGGCCTATGTGAAAAATGTAGCTTGCGATTATACAAATATAAAAAACCAACGGTGCCGACTCTCAGGATGCCGGAAGTCCTCGGCACCATCGATGGAATCCTATTGGAACTGCGCCAATAAAAGAGGCGGTAAATTGTAATAATCCAGCTTGTTTTCTCGGACCAAAAAGTCCTTAATGAAAAATGTAGCTTAAGAGTAGACAAATTATAAGAAATCCGGGGGTGCGTAAGAGCCTTCTTTTCGCATCCGATCACTTCGGTGACTGCGAGAAAAACGATTTAAGTCCATTTTCTCAAACTTGTGACGATACAGACTTGAATGAGCACAAATAGATTTATGCCCTTATTTCGGTCACTTAGAGAATCATTCTTTTATATAGGTTGAACCACTTTTTTGTTCAAAAAAATCAAAAAATGAACCGACAAAATCGTTTTTAATTCATATACATTAATTTTTTGAAAAGTAAAACACTTGACTTGTGTGGTTATGCCTGAAATGATTCTTGTGTCACAACTCCTTTTTTGAAATCATTTTATTGTAATTCAATCAGAATCAAAGTCATAACTGTCCTGAGAGTCATCTAAATCATTTTCTTCCACATCGGTGTCTAGTTCCGAGTTTTCAGGACGGTTGATTTTCAAAATATCATCGACGCTCAAAGGAGTAGGATCGCCCTCGAACCAAAAGGGTTCTAAAATATAGTTGTTTTTCTGCCGCATTTTTCCACATAGTAGTAATAAAAATCGTTCGGAGAATTTTTTGTTTTAATGATTTGTCATTTTGATCCGGGAGAAAAAGGTAGTTTAGTACGATTTACCACCCCATTTGTAGTCGCGGTGCCAAGGGTTGCGGTAAGTTGCGCCCCGGCACCGTGACTTTTCCCGATAAAACTCATCCATATGCACCCTTTAGTACTCTTCCCCAACGTCCGGGACAATCAAGTACTTTTTCCAAAAATAAGGGGAGAATTTAATTTTTTTTAATAGCTTTCGGCAGGATTTTCGCCGGCACCGTTGTCGATTCTAATACAACTTTTTATGGCCAATCCTATGAAAATAATTAGAATCGTCCTGGCGTTCAAGGTATACTTTCCTACTGGGCTCTTGGACTATGTGTGGTTTATTAAAATAACGCAAAATATTTACATTGTGGTTCTTTGTTTCAGGTAAGCGAGAGGGTGATGACTTCATAAAAGTGGATTGTTAACACACTAAAGGTGATTTACCACGGAATGGTGAATATGCACACTGGATGCATAGTCTGAGTGAGTACGCCGTGCAGTGCTAAATCGACCTTGAAGGCAAAATAAACGTTGTTTCACCGAAGATCAGAAAAATACCGTTCCTTTAGAAGTCGACCGGTCATTAACAAGCGATTAAATACTATTGCTGCCTATAAATTATATTGACCAAATTTGGGTCAGTCTGTCGGTCTTGTAGTGTACGTGTACGTATTACATTAATTAGGTGTACGGAAAAAATTGCAATTGAAAAAAAACCGCTAGGTTGATTAATAGTGGTGGCGCAAACGTAATTCGTTGGAATGGACGAATCAGACTAATTGTGATTACATCTGGTTAATTTAATCGCTCAGCACCATTTTGTGGGCGTTTTTGTATAAAAAAAAGACAGGTATGGATTAATCTAGATTAGAGTTTTGGAGAAACTTGGGTTTTAGGTCAAAAGCGAACTTTGAATACGAACCACGAGAAAGTCATTTAAAGTAGGTAGTCCGAAACTCATCCTTCTTTCGAGCAGCTTTCCGAAAAATTCAGGGTTGAAAAAGTGTAAAAACCCGGAAGCGGAACAGATTTCCCCGGTTAAGTTTTAGTCGAGCGAACGTTCTCCGACGGAAAATAATTAATGAAACATATCATCGGAATATGCGCCGAAACGGATGATTGTATACTGTGGCGGAGTGAAAGTACAAGCATAAAATCAAGAATTTCCAAAAATGGAGTACCCTGGATGTACAAATCATGTCTTTTGAGTTGTCAAGTGATCCAAAACAATTTGGAAATTTCAGGAGTGCTGCCAAAATAACCTTCTTCGAAATGTAACAAACTTAAATTCAGGTCATTTTTTTAGAAAACAACCCAGAACTCACTACGAGGATTCGTAGTCAAATAAAAGAGGTATTAAGGTGATTCCTGTATTGATTAACACTGAGTATAGTAACTGGTTAAATTAAGGGGCTGTTTTAATAAGAATTTTTACTAAATCCCACTGTTACTCTGAGCTAAGGCTAAAAACACAAGCAATTAGATAAAATAAATTAGCAAGACAGTTACACTCGCTGTTAACACAAATCGGGCAACACTTATCTCAATTGGGGACGACTTAAACCTATTTTCAACAATTATAATTGCAATAGATTGTCTAAATCTACCACATAATAATTTTAAAGCGATTACTTGAGCAAGCCGTTTTTTACTTCACGCTCAGCTGGTAATATTTTTCATTTCTTGTATTTATCTCCAAATCGGCCGAGTGCGAGATTGAGACACTATAATATGAAGTTGTCATAAAGAAAACATAATAAGCATAACAAAGAAAAATCACTGTTTCATTTAATTATTTATGAGGGAGTCGTTTGGCACAAGTTATCTTTTTATAATTAATTACCAAAGTTCTTCTTTGGAAAAATGTGTAATTACTACTACTCCCGAAAACACATTTTACTTTCCACTTTGCAATCACACAAAGTTTAATTACAATTCCATAATTTATGGCAACATGCGTGTATTTTCGGGATTTCTGCCTTAAAATTAACAACTTCTATGGGATTACAGCATGTTGGGTTCACTAATTTGGACCTATTGCATCAACCCCCCCACCCCTACGTTTTTTTATGTTCGTCTACTATTAAAATATTCCACCTTTGAAAGTCAATTTATACAATCAGTGGATATCCGTCGTATAGTCCCGGATATTAAAATTTAAAGGGAAATTTGAATTTTTCTTAAAGATTTTCTTTATAATAAATTCATTGTGTAGTCCTGCTTAACATAAATATGTCTGATGCGGTGGGGACGTTACTGCGTGTACAAAATAGGAGGGTGCCTCCTAAACGTAAACGTTTTCAATACCCGCAAATAACTATTGTTATATCAAAACGGACGAAACAATAAATTTCAATTTACATATATAATAGTTACACACATGAATTCTAGAATATTAATGTGCTGATATAAATAGTTTGGTTTCATTTCCTTCGCATATCATTACATGACACAATGCTTTGAAGCGCAGTCTACGATTTCTTAACTGAATTTCAGAAAACTTTTAGATAAATCCAACAAAAGTGTTCGCGACATGCAGCGGTTTAGATCCTTAATTGCAAAATAACGTTTAGTTAATTCTCGCCACCGCACTCGAAGCTTTTATTTGCAGATAGATGCAGCTTTTGGTAGCAGTTGAAAGCTTTACAAATTATTGGGTATCAAGCTAAAAGTACTCAACGGTGCGACGGAATGTGCTTTTTTTCATGACGATTAGATAATATAAGGAAAGGTCCATGGGCTAAATTGACGTATTATACAACTGGTAATGAGATTCTTAAAATCGGAAGATTTTTTCGCCAGAATTTGCAGTTGAGAAAGCTCTCAGATACATGCACAAATAATGTTTTTCCGTTGCTACTGCGATACCGTTCAGGCCGTTTCAAATCGTATTCTTATACGTCATTATTGCTTGAGCACTACATGTTGACGACACCTGTTCGAGACTTACTGGGACTATCTATCTAATAAAAGGGAAATGATTGTTTGAAAACATCAACAAGAAGTATATTTACTGTAGCGAACATTCCAGAAATCTCGCTAGACATCGAGGCGTCATGAAAGATTAGTTATTGGCCACAAAGAACGAAGACGAATGTAACGTAATCTTTCCGAAAAATTTGACGTGTTTATTCTAGAACTCGGATGTCTGCGGAACCTCATCCAATTCGCTTGTCATTTGAAAGAACCGGCAAAATCAGCTATAAAGCAATTTTATGAACAGAAAGGCCGCTCAGAAGAAGTATGTGAAATGCTTGTTATGGAAACTATAATAAAAATCTACATCTTTCATGTACGAGTATGTCTAGGCTATACAGACTGTTTCACGCAAACCGTTACCTAAAAGTATTCAGGCTTTCATTGATAAATGAAATCTAAAAATTTACATACCAACTTAGTTTTTTTTATGATCTATCGAAAGAAAATATTATCATGATCGTTTCACTTCCGGTTCTACGGGATGTCGATAGCAACTTTTTTATTTTAAATAGAACACCTTGGATTTTATTGCATTTTCGAAATCTACATGAAAATCTACGTCATTTAATACCACATTTCCGTACACCCCGCATCAAAGTTTTTCAAGTTATCCAAGATTTTTCAAAATGTTTGACGTCTGCTATTCTTTTGAGTCCTGTATCTATGACTCATTTGCCTTGAATTTCAAAAAGTATTCCAAAATCGACAGTAGGTACTGACTTGATGCTGCGTGCCAATGGTTTAAATTTTGATCGCCTTTCTACAGGGTGTTTTAAAACTAATGGTCACCTTTATTAATTCAAACCTTAAAAAGTAGATTTTTTTCAAATGAAACATACTCTATTTTTTTGCACTATCGAATGTCGAAACAAATTCTACATTCCCTATAGATTTTCTGAAATGGTGACCGTTATGCATAATTTTCTTAGGAGGCCTTGAAATAAATGCGTTAGTAGACCTGTCAGACCTTTTACAAGTTATAATAAATTGTTATCATTAATTCGTTGACCGTAGTTTATATCACTAAAAATGAAAATAATATTATTTACCTTAATGAATAAAAAGTTAAATAAAGATTACATAATAAACAGAAACAGGTAGGTAATAATAACAAACGACAAAATAAAAAACAAACATCAATAGAGCTTTTGTTCTACGTGGACACCGGAAACGTACCGGGCCTCAATTCACCTGTTTTTAAAAATGTTTGTTAAATACCTATAAGCATCATGGACAGAATGATCCGATGCTCCGTCATGTTGAAACCAGTTGTTTTCTTCTTGTAATGCGTCTCAATCAAATAACGGTAAGTAACATCTACTAACGCATTTATTTCAAGGCCGCCTAAGGATATTATGCATAACAGTCACAATCGTGGAAAATCTTTAAAAAAACGAAAACCATAACAGATAGGTATAGGGAATGTAATAATTGATAGATATAGAATTTTTTTCATTTGAAAGTGAAAAAAAATAAAGCAAGTTTCATCTGAAAAAAACAACTTTTTAAGGTTTGAAGTTGACCATTAGTTTTAAAACACCCTGTAGAAGGGCGATCAAAATTTAAATCATTGTCACACAGCATCTAGTCAGTATTGTGATTTTGGAATACTTTTTGAAATTCAATTAAGTCAAAAAATTTGAAATATCTTCAATAGTTTGAAAATCTTTGATGCTGGTATAGGTAAATGTGGTATCAAACGATGTAGATTTAAAAAATGCATTGAAATACATGGTGTTCTACTTAAAATAGGAAAATTGTTATTGACATTCGGTAGAACCGGAAGTGAAAGGATCATGATAATATTTTATTTGGATAGATCATAAAAAACCAGGTAAAAAACTATGTTGGTGTGTAAATTTTTAGATTTAATTTATCATACATACAATACTTTTAGGTAACGGTTTGCGTGAAACCTGTATAATATTTTTGGATAAAAAAATTAGTTCCCGATCCAAGCCAGGTTTTTTATGTAGGTAAAGTGATTCGAAATCTGGAAAATGTTGTTTATATACGAATTTCAATTTCGCGCATTGGGACTTGAGACGTCAGATGGGTGAAATAACTTCGCGCTAGTGCTAGATACAGCATTTTTTTCTACAACTGGGCTGATTATTAATTAAATTTGCTTTTTAGGTACAACTTTGTGAGTATGCCAAATACCCTTTCCTAAAAATATGAATAGAAAACGAAAAAAACGGTTTTTTAGGTTTTTCTTTTAAAATTTGAGGTTAAGTGAGGTATCGTATTAGCAACTTCACGCACATGTTAGGAAACCTGTGTTAACTATTAATAACCCGTTTAAAAATCTAGTAAGTACTTCGTGTTTCGAAATTTGTCAAAAATGACGGTTTTTTTTGATAGTTGTAGAAAAAATAATTACAACGTCTGAATTTTTACGCGGGCGAAATCCAGAGGGTTGAAAAGGGTGGAAAGTGTTATTTCAAAATATGTAGCAGAACTATAATTTTAGGCGAAAATGTTAGAAGTAAAAGTTTTTCACTTAACCTCAAATTTTCATAGAAAAACCTAAAAAAACCGTTTTTTGAATTTTCTATTCATATTTTTGCGAACAAAAGCCATGAGGGCATGAAATTTGGAAGAAATATATAATTTTTATAAGAGAAAAAGAAGACAATTTTTGGTCCCTTAAAATTGACGAGCCGTTTCCGAGATATTCACGATTTTAGAAAAAAGAAACTCTCTCAGTGGGATCTATTTTTTTTTCGTACAGACAACCACGTTGATTTAGTCCACGAAGTTCAAAAACATTATTTTGGATTTTTGATCTTCAAGCTCGATACCAAATTCCGAAGAGAACACACATTTGATGGGTGCACCGTCATCATAGGACTGTAATTTTAATTTTAAGTTAAGCTGTTCTTGTATGTCCAGCAGTTGCAGCAGTTTAAAAGAAATACAACTTTTGGAGCTTTTTGTAATAAATTTGCAAATCACATCAGCATGCGAAAGTAGAGGCAGTCCAAACTGGATGTAATGTTGGCGGAACGGACGGATAGACGGACTCGGGCGCCACCAAAAGATAAAAGTCTTGCCTCTGGCCAAGATCGGCGGTTTTGGATAGGAAGTTTGGCACAATCGGTAGCCCCAGGCAGTCAGTTGACGAAACGGCTGTGTTCAGAATTCGGCGGACGGTTACGTCCAGTGAAGCAACTAAGACAGAATTACGGCATATGGACACCGCAACCGTTGCCCTAACGGGAACGTAAGTAATAAAGCATAAATTAATTAGCGGTCGCTACTGGAAATCAAATGCAGGAAATGCAAAGCAACACGCTTATTATTAACAGAAGGGAAAATATCAAACACTTATCATTGATTAAAACATTACGGTGAAAAAAAATATCCCAATGCTCAACAACAAGACGAAAAATCGAAAGATCCCTCGTAAATCATACAGTATGCTGGAGAAAACACAGTTTCCCATTCCTTAGATACCTAACAAAAGATGCCGGACTTAAAATGGAAGGTAGCAACCCCCTCAATATTAGAGTGGATTGCTGAGAAGCAGCACGAATGTGAAGCAACCAGAGGAACCTCATTACCCGAAAGCCAATAATCAAAATCTTTCTCCTTGCACCCTGAAGTTCTTTATATCTAAAAACACCGCTATCTGGGATTATAGACCTAGCGTATTTCAGATAGTTATGGTTTTCTATTATCTCAGTTATCGTATCTTCCAAGATGCCGGTAAAACCAGCAGCTGGTTGCAATTAACCCTCTTAGAACCAGGTAACCCTTCCAATACGTAATAAGAAAACAAACTGCACTGCACTGCAAATCAATCAGACTTTAAAGCCTACGTAATTGATGCATTCGGGGCTTTTTGATGTTTTTCTATGTAAATTGGTGCATAAAAAACGATTTTCACACCGTGATCTTTATACTGCATTTGCCTTGATATCCAACATTATTTCTCCTCGATCACGGCGTCCTAACGAATTGAATTGTAATCGGAATGACAATATCTGTACATTTTATTTTAAACTAAAATGACAGATTAATGAAAATTATTATTACTAATTAATTTATACGTTGAAATAAACAGGATCTAACTGTGAACCTCCTTTTATACTTGCGGAAAGTAGATCGGGAACGCCGCACCCGTAAGAAAGGTACAAAATCTACAAACCAGGAAGACTTAATTACATTACATCGTAAAGTAGAAAGGAAATTTGCAACTGTCTCGAACTTAACAACGTTAGGTAGTATACTTCAGGAACGCTACGTTTAAATGCAAATTGACATCGGCTTCGCATCGAAGTGAAATGACAAAGTTAGAATAAATTGCATACGAATTGCAATCCGAAGTAGATCTACTGTTAACGGAAAATAGAGTACAGAAATTCTGTTATAGGCAGGCTTTTCATTTTGTTGACGCCGACGTAATCTTGTTTCGTTTTCCTCCAGAGCAAATCATAGCTTCATATTTTCGAGAAACGAGTTTCTAAGGTAGAGAAAACGAGAAGACCGGGATGGTACAGGGTAATACACTGCAAAATTGAATTTCGACAGAACTTTTAAAAATTGCGTCAATCGTTGTAACGTAATAATAGCAACAGGATGGATTAAATTATACTGTGCTGATTTATGAAAGTAAGTCCATTTAGAGAGGAAAACCCCCCGTGAAAAATGTCCCTACGAGCTTTTTTGTCTATTGCACATTGTCGAATTAAAGAAGTGAAGTTTGTTGGAGTGTGGTGTTTATCGAGCAGTTATCGCTTATGTGAAGCGTTCAAGTAGCAGTTACAGGGAGTTTTTCCCACCATCAAAGAGCCAATATTACATCTCTCGTCTAAATTAAAATATAAGAGCAATCAAAGAAGTATTATCTTCTAGTGTTTGTGTTTTTAAGATTTCATTAATTATATGTTTCAATTGATCGCTTGTTGCGTGGAATGTGTACTTGTGGCGGATGCTGGACGTAAAAATTGTAATCATTTCGTATAAAAGATTTTGTTAGTACCTGTGTTTAATTGATCTAACTGAACAGGTGCTCGTGGGTGGTTTAATGACCGTTTGCAATACCTGAAATTCGATAGCAATTCCAGAAACGTAGGAAATTTTCGTCATTCCATATTCAGATTCAAAATAAACTTTAAAGGACATATAATTAAAGTTAATTACGTTTGACTATCTGTCATATATTATTAAAGGAAGTGGACTATGAGCTTTTTAGTGGAATCACTGCAGACAATACAGAACTTCATTGCTAATGGAAACATTTTGTATACGAATATTCCACATACGCTAAAAGCGTGTGTACACAATAAAAAAAATAAAACATGGAATTTTCAGCCATTTATAAATGCAAATTCCGTTTACACGATACAAAAATTAGAACGTATGTAAATTAGAACATATTTCTGTTTCGCGTTGTTAACTTTTTGTCGAGCAAATACCCGCAACCCGTAAATAAAATTGGCACTGTCTTAATAACAATAAATATCAAACGGGGGCTATTAATACACGTTCAAAATATGTTGGAGTGTATAAGTGTAATAATAATACATATTTATAAAGTAACACTCTAGTAATAGAGTTACGCTGTGACATTATAAATCTGTCTGGGTGGGAAATGTTACAGCTGTGGAAAAAAGTTCCTATCGCAATGCAATATAGTATTCATTGAGTTTCCTAAGTTGTAAAATCCCATTAACATTTTGTAAAATAGTAATTAGTATCACGCAACTTTGACACTTAGAAAACCATCATGCTGTGCATCTCTTCCCGTTTGTAGTATATTAATCATACCCTCGAAAATGACCGGTGCGCCACCAAATAAGGGATTATTGGCCCATTAGTGGAATGAGAAATAGAGTTAATACAAACTAATCAGCAGTCGACTAAGGTATGTTCACTTCCAAATTTGGGGGAATCTGGAGGAATCAATTATACTGAATCTGATCAAAAAGTATAGAAATTTGCAGTTAAAGATTTGCATTTTTAATTTTGCTCATATTTATTCCCTTTTCTTTTATTAGTCAAAGGTCTACAAAGCCTATCTTTATGGTGTACCTTTTCAAAGCTGAAATGTATGCTGGCAATAAAAAACGTGGACATTGGCAGGTTCCCAAAATTGAACCGTCATAAAAAGTCGTTCCATTGGTACCAGAAAAATCGTAGGTATTTTCAAAGGAGCTATTAACGGAGTTCGTGACAAAAGTGACATACGAAAAATATTTGATTTTGAAGGTACGATTTCAATATGTCAAGGCTGCTGTAATTAAACTAATACGATTACCATCCGTTCTGAATACTCAAATGAATTGTTTGAAGTTTTGAATGAATCCACCAAATGGTAGAAGATCGGCATTGATCTAAACTCCGTATTCCGTGACTGGAACCTTACACCGGTTCCGACCTTGTCTTTGGGTCGCTCGGCATTAATATGAACTCGTATTTTGCAACCGGAACCGTGTACCAACTCGGTATGTATAAGAAAAAATTCACAGATTTCGCAATCCTTGCAACCATCGGAGGCATTGGAAATAATAACCGTACAACGCCATATGTAAACCACAAATAACCCTTATTCTTACGGTATCCCTCGCAAGCTCGCTGGTGTCGTAAACGTAAACTTTCTAAATAATAAGCGTCGTATGCTCGTAATACTATCAAAGGAGATTTTGAAACCCGTCACATAACAGTATTCCAATACCATAAATATTCAGGAATCATTAAAAAGTATCACATTTAGCGTTTATGCAAAATAAGATGGCGGCAGATAAATCTAATAAATATGTTACATTAAATAAACGAAACTCTCGACTTATCACACAAGCCGATCACAAGAGTCGTACTTGAATTCCAAAGCTACCTTCCTGTGAATGGTTAAAATATAATTCATTCATATCAAACTAACTACGTGCACAAAATCTACGCGATACTCTAAATTGAATAAACACCCTGTATATTAATTGCAAATGAGTCACACGCACATGTAGCAAGTTCCACCCTATCTAACTACGCATCGAAAACTACAATATGCCCTAAATGGTATTAACGTCCTGTACTGAACCTCAACCTTCCCTTAACAAATGATAAATCTAACCCCAATGTCAAAATAGGATAAAAATTAATTAAGCTACAGGAACCTTGTAATTCCTATAAATCTAATTGAAGCGACATTCTCAATGAAACTTCCATGTAAATGAGAAAACATTACGTATGTGCGATTTCTAACAAATAAACAAATCTACCTACCCCTGAATAGGCCCTTACCTCAACTGTTAACTTATTTTATAAACTTTGCGCAATGTTTTATTAAGCCCAGTGAATTCAAATTGATTTAAGCAAAGGCCCTAAACCCCTAATAAATCGACAAGCAAGTATTTACCTTACACCCTACGAGACGTGTCCGGAAAATATTGGGATTAGTCTCAGAATAAAAAAATATGTACATTTTCGTACAGTGACTCAACATCCTTGAAAATAGGCCCCTTGGGGATCAATACAACGCTGGCACCGATTTTTCCAACTTTCATAGGCCCCCTTTGCAATCGGAACACTGTTCAGGCACCGTCGAAGCGTTTTAAACCGCTTGAATCGACTGAAAACGCCAGCATCCTTCAGGTCTCTCTTGATGCGAGGCATTTATCGGCAATCGGCATGCTGTGGTAGAATAAGTAGATAGGGGGACACAGACAGTCACATGACGAGCCATACAGTGAGGTTATAACGCAGGGGTCCACTTTGGCCTTGAGACCTGCGCCATCTGTTCCATAGAAACAACTTTTTTCAGCCGAAATAGGTCCATTTAACAGAATTAGGGTGGATTAACCTACTTGTTTCTGATAAACATACCTGTCTCCGTTGACAAACAGAGCCGAATCGAATGATCTAGAACTTGGGGCATGCGCAGATCTCAAGGTTAGACGAACACGTGCGCTAGACCCTCACTGTATGGCTCGTCATGTGACTGTCTGGAACAGGTATCCCCCTAGCTACTTATACACAAAATAGGTAAAAAATTGGGATTCAAAGGGATTCCAATTTTACAAAATCGAGTATAAGCATGATAGTCAAGTCTCATTATTAATATTTTATGAATTCTATAAGAGCCCTATTTTCCTCTATGTTTGCCTTCGGCGGAGATTAAGTTTTATAACCTACACCATTCATATTGATATAGCTGTTCAAGTTGTTAGGACAAATTTATGAAATTACTTTGAATGTCCTTCCTTCTCCTCGAGAGGAAATGGATCAATGGCCAAATCACGGTATTAGTAATGAAGACTCGCTCCTGGGGGCGTGCTCTGATGCATCATGAAAATTACAATGTTTAACAAATCTAGGTACATGTCCACTATAAATTAAATGTAGTTACAGAAGCTGTATCCTTAACTATCCCTTTTAACGACGGAAATTCATTATAAACGCTCTCAGGCATATAGCATAATGCTGTAGATTTAACAAAAAAGTAATGGAATTGTTGTGTAGAATTTAATTTAAAGTTAAAGCACACCGAAAATAAAAAAATAAATAGAAAGCGGATTGAATACCTTGGAAATTCCCTTGGGCGCGCATTCGCCGAAAGACAAATGTGGTTTGGGGCATTCCGCATTCAAATGTCTGCTAGTAGAGAGAAATTGCCACATATGTCCGTTCCCTTATTGAGATCCAATACTCGCCTATAATATTAAATGAGAATAGATCGTCAGGAAGGAAACACAGCACAAATACTCGTGGTGGTATTGTTGTAACGATTCACTCGAACTCGCAAACTTTATTGTGTTGAAAACCTCTCCGTTTGAAGTGTTGTCACGGGTTGGCACTGATTTTACCCAAATCCCGCCGTATAAACGGCCAGCTAGCTCAGGGAT
This sequence comes from Photinus pyralis, assembly GCF_008802855.1. Classification (NCBI taxonomy): domain Eukaryota; kingdom Metazoa; phylum Arthropoda; class Insecta; order Coleoptera; family Lampyridae; genus Photinus; species Photinus pyralis. Next base: position 25,859,194 of record NW_022170663.1, read on the forward strand.
GTAAAAATAAAAGGGCCAGAGATAATTTACAGTGTTTAGTTTGCTGGGTAAAAAAAATCTTCGTAGCTCCTTCGTAAAATAGAGCGCCATCCAGTTTCTCTATAAATGCTTTACTTTCCCTTTATAAAACTGGGAATGTGCCAAGGAAAGTCACAATGAAATTAACTAAGGAAATACTGATATATGTTTCCTCAACGACAGTCAATAAACTAAACTAAATTTTCCCTTCCAATACAAAACTCTCATCAAGTCTATTACGTTAAAATTAAACTTAAACTAATAAATACCCTAATTCAATAATGATAGATCACGATTTAGAATAATATCCCAAACAAAGGTAAGAATGATCACGAGCAAAAATTCTGTACGAGTAACAATATAAAAATCTTACCCTTATTGTAGTGAACGTTATGCAAAAGGATCAAAATTACCTTATAAGTACACGGTAAGCTCTAAGGGGTTGTTCGGGTTGAATATTGGGGTTCTGGTACACTAGCAAAACGAAGCAGAAAGGTAAATGTAGCAGTAGTAAACCGGATAAGCGCAACTTTCAAAAGGGAGGAGAGAATACCCACCAATTAAAGGGGAAATAGCATACTTCGTACTGGTTATATGCAAATACAAATCCGTAAAACGTTTCAATGGAGCACAGGCACACACATCAAAAAGAAAGAGCGTACCACTCCGGTGGTAGTCGTAAACCACGAAGTAAGTAAAAATAATGGCGTACCAAGAGAAAAATTTACATTTAATCAATGCGACGGCAGGATCTTCACTGAAAACTGAAAAGGAGGAAAACGGGGAATGCGTAAACAGAAAGAAAAAAAAGGATGGGATTAGAAATACCATGAAAACTGCACGACCTGCGTCGGCGAAACAAAGAACTATTCTAATATGAAATCTATAACGTTTGGATGGCTTCTAACGGCAAAATAAAGAACTAAGTAAAAGAACTCTACCACATCTTTAAGTTAGTGGATGACAAAGAAAATACCTAGATGGTATAAGAATTCAAACTAGACGTAACAGCTTTAATTGCAAATATCTAGAGAACGAGGTGTCGACATTTTCAACTAACTAGATGCGAAATTAGGTAACTTAATAGTACGCGGGGGATACATTCTAACCCGAAGGACGAATTTTCAAATGCGTATTACTTTTGTTTGAAAAGTGATCTTAAAAAACTTCGACAATTTTGTTCCTTAACTCTTCAAAAACTAAGGGGATACATTCTAACCCGAAGGACGAATTTTCAAATGCGTATTACTTTTGTTTGAAAAGTGATCTTAAAAAACTTCGACAATTTTGTTCCTTAACTCTTCAAAAACTAAGTTAATACTCATGATTTTCATGTTCAAAAACCCTCAGATACCTAGTTTAGAGGCGAGCCCTTTCGTGGTATCGTGGTGGGAATTTTGAAAAAAAGTTCGCAAAATCGGAATGGGCATACCCCATTCAAAGACGTGCCACCAGTCTTTTGGTTGCTGAAACAAAAATTAAAGAAATGCAAATTTCACCACTGCTTTGTGGGTAGGTCTCAAACGAAACACGTTGGACTCTCGATTGATTTGAATTTTTCCCCCTGTATAATATCCAAACGATATCCAAAGAAGCTTTCGATTAACTTTTGAAGATATTGGGAAAGAGTTCCAAAGGTTTAGTTGGATAAAGATTACGATGGAGTTTCAAAGTTTGAAGTTAAGACATCGATCAGATTTCGTTAATGCTTCGAGAAGGTTAACCAAATAGTTATGTTATGGTGTATTGAAAAATGATGTGGCATAAACTTTGAATAGATAATGGAGACAACATTAAGAAAATTTCCAAAAAGCTTGACAAAACGAGATCCAGAAATCATTACAAGTTACTTTTAAAAAAGTCTGGGAAGATTCCGAGACGATTTCAAACACTTTTAGCAAAGTATTTGAACATCTTAAGAAGACTTCCATAAAATGCTGATGTGATTTCGATAATATTTCACGAATCTCAAGTGTCGGATGGACAGATAAAAGAAATTAAGAGAGGGATAGTAGGAAAAAATCTGTATAGGCATTAGTTTGCGGTCTACGGAAACGAAATCTTTGAAAAAAACAAAGCCTTTCCTTTAGACATTATTACTTGGAATATTAGGAAAAAATTGGCAACATTAAAAGTGATTTACAATATTAAGCATAAAAGTGACGAAAATTTTCTGGGTATATAGCAGACAATAAAAACAACCATCAGGTCAATATATTTAGAACTTGTCGGCTCTCTAATCCCACAGTTTATTATTATAGCTTGTTTTAAGTGTGAGAAAACACATGAAAAGCTACCAAATTTTCGTTTGGCATGGTTTTAATGAATTACACGGTTAAGTTGCTTTTCACGCACGAATATGTTTAGTTTTTGAATCATAATTATTATTTTGAACTAAAAATATGACCGACGTGCAATAAATTTGTTAATTTTTCATTTGCCTATTAGATGCCAATGATATCTGTCATAAGAGGTATATAAAGCAGTTTATTACGCCCGAGGGCATAATGGATCCCTCGGCATAAATATCGCCTTAATGCCCTTGATGCATAAAAAACTATGGTTGACAGCTCTCCTATAATTAAAATCAACATTTAATGTAGGGGAAGTCGAGATCATATCCACCCTCGCCAAACAACGCTATCGTTTTCCGAGTACAATTCTCTCCAAGGGATGCTTCAAAGTTTTTTTCGCGTCCCTTAATCTTGGAGTGGGAACTTTGGAAAAATTAGACCAACGATATCCATCTTGAAATGGGGTTTGAAATTAATCAATTAAAAATCAATATCTCCCCATAATACCTACTTTAATGACGATTAACAAAACGGAGAATTTACGACTAGTTTCGGACCTCCACATTTTCAAGCAAAAAGCTTAAAGGGAAACTAACATTAAAATAGTTAGGTTACGTGACGCTAATAAACCCCCAGGTAAGATGGTAAGATCATGAAATTGATAGAAATGGATAGAGGGCACCTTAATAATACGTTTTCAATTAAAAAATTTGCGAAAGAAGCCCTAAATTTGCACAATCTTGATTAAAGGTTCAATTCATTTCGTCGAAAGTGAGGTTATATTACTCCAAATTTCATGATTGTTTTTCAGTTGGCAGTGCTGTTAACATTCCGGAATGCTAACTTTAATTTCTCAAGAGGTTATTTTCCCACGACGACGTTAAAAGAAATGTTTTCAAAATCGACCCTCGTGGGCGCAGTTGGAAATTTAAGAAAAATATGACTATTGGGGAAGGTCAACCAAAATATGATTTTTTCAATACCAAAAAAAAAATTATAGACAGTGGAAAAGGTCTTAGCCTATGCCTCAATTCAAAACCTAACCGCCTTAACCTCTTAATGAAAAATTCCAAAAACTCAAATTTTGAGGAAAAAATGTAATAAAAACGAAATCGTTAGAGTTAAGGGTATAATATGTTACTAAAAAAATAAGTACTGTCCTGGTGATGACGACGGTAATTATGTACAATTTTGCAGTATTTTTTATGGTTAAGGAATTATAGTCCGAGGGGGGTCATATGTAGAGGCACCGGCCACACCGTGTATTACTAAAACTCCTATGGTTAACAACACCAAATCTTTAGATTTATTTATTATATTTTTGGTGGGTGGGAGTTTCAGCCAAGGCCCAATCCAACCCACTATACATTTACAAATATCAATGCCTTAACTCGGATTCGAACCAGGGACCCTTAGTACCGCAGTCGCGCTTCTACACCACTACGCCATAAATTTCGCGCGTGTTGCATATTGAATAACTTAAAGGCGGTGCAAATACTACAAAGCCTAAGGCTCAACTGTTCACCTTGCGTTGCTAAACATATGTAGCAACATTGCCCCAAGAGTTGTTTCGCAATTTGATTTGTTTTCCCGGCGACCATTACTATCCCGGCGATTTATTCGGGCAATGCACACTTTCCTAACGACGTGCGACGGCTGTCCAATCCACGACACCCGTACTTCCAACCTCATTTTTTTTTTTAAATATAAATAATGGTATACTTTAGAAGCGGTTAAAAAATTAGGTACCGAAAAAGGTTGTTTTTAGCCTTGACGCTTTGTAGTTAATTCTAAATAGGAACCGAAATATGTAAGGAAGCTCAATGAAATGAGCAGTGTTATTTACACAGTTCCAATCGGTCCAAAAACCCATTTTTAGAAAATTGCGTTTTACCATTTATCTACGCAGGTATGAATACCAGAAAACTTTACTTACCTATAAATGTCACAACTTTTAGATAATATTAGATAATAATAATAATAAAGTTCGTATTCATAGTGTATTATATCTAAAAAAAAGAAAAATCATAGTTGTTAGGTTCACTTTGGGCCAACGTGACAAAATTACCTTAGATAAGCACACGGTAAGCTCAGGCAAAGTAGAGGTGGGTCGGGGTGAAAATGAGGTTCTTCTATACACACACAAATAAGCCAAAAAGGGAAGGGAACAGTAAAAGTAATCCGGATAGGCGCCACTTAGTCTTTGATGAATTTAGAGAGAGAGAGGAATACTAAAGGGGATGAACAAGGCAGACCAAGAGATCCTTGTTCTCGTCTTACTAAACTCAAAGGAATACACAATAATGGGGAAAACAAACAGTATTTGATGTATAAATGCGGGTAGTTTAATAACAAAGATCTCAAAATATCACAAATCTGACACTGTAATATATCGATCTAGTATATCAAACTGGGAATTCAACATAATCTCTAATAAAACAAATGAGAAGCCAACACGTAGCCTGGGAAAATATTTATCCAAAAGGCTTCCGCAGAAACAACGGAGCTATAATCATTAAGTGACTTTCAAACAAAGTAATAATCACAACTCGTTAGTATCAACAACCAAAATGTAATCAAACGTTAAAAGGGAAAAACGACGAAAATAACTAAATTTACCTTGAACTCCGGTCGCAACCTTCCGAGCTCAGAGGACGCGAAACTGCAAATCTGAAACAGTCAGACACAAAAACAAAAAAAATATAAGAAGGGTAGTGATTCGCGTTGCACAATATATCGCATAAGCAATGGTTAACGTAAGACACGAATGGTTATTCTTGTACGTAGAATTGCAATCAATACTAAAAAGAATCAAAAATTCAAATGACTTTACAACAAAACAAAATTTGGTTCGACTAAGGGTTGGTTTTCACAATCGGTATGAGATATAAAAAAGTGACATGAAGTTTTAAGAGAAAAATACTATAAAATGTACAAATAAAATAACTGAATCTATCTTCAATGACAAAGCAATCTTATCAATTCAAAAGAAATTACACGAGCAAGTTCTTCAAAGTAAAATACATAACGTTAATTAAAAATTTACACAGTACCAACTCCACACGTCTCATTAATTAAGTACTTGCGTTTCGGAGGAATGAATCGTAGGTCAACGAACTTCGTAAAATTGGGTCAGCAGTTCAAATATCGATTTCACATGAAATGGCGGTGATTCTTCAGTCAATTCTTCAGTCGGTAAAGTAGAAATATGTAGAGCGTTTTTGATTGTAATGGCGTCGAAACTTCAATGGAATTCTATTGCACCATATGGAAAATCGGGTATTCCCGTTTCCACGTCAAAATATCAATGTACAGTCAGGAAGCAATTGGTAAAACCAAAATAATAAGTAAGAAAACGTAGGGAGTACGAAAGTAGCCTAAAATATATTATATTTAAAATAAAAAGATAATGCGTCATAGATAACATACCGCAAAACGGCCTTAAACTTGTAAGATAAATCCGCAGAAATGCGTCATGAGCGAAATTGGAAGTAAGGTGATAAGAGAAAACTTCACTAATCTTAGTACAACACCACTAATTAAATCCCAATAAAGGTAGACGAATATGTCAAGTAAGTGTAATGGCGTGTAGCTCAAATACAAGTCAAGATCGAATCGAGTTCTTCAACAAGGACTGCGCGCGTCGACAGTGAGTGGGAGAAGAATAACCGCGCCAATCAACAGAAAACTAGACAAAAGCTTTTTTAAAAGAAAACTATATCGCAAATAAAGGATCGGGTTATAATGTGAACACCTAGATGGCGTAAGGATTGCTATATAAAGGTAAGAGTTCGCATAATGTTATTCGAGAGGGATTCCACATAGTAATTCAAATGTAAGCCAAAGCAAAGATTACACGGTAAAGAAAATAACGTCACACAGTCTATAAAATAACAAATGAGAAAACTTAATTCCGGTGAATTGTTTCAATATAATAAACATGAATTTGCTTCATATGTTTACCGCGTCTTAAAATAATGTTTTCCATCACCTCGATCGCAGAGTAGTTCAAATTACTGGGACGACCGAAACCGAATTATCCAGCATCAAAAGTTTTCGAGATGTGCCGAGTAAGCAAACCAGAAAACCTTTCAAGACCTTGGAGCCGGAAAGAAAAGCGAAAAAGCTAGTGTGACGGCTGTGGATCGTCGAATCCAGTCTCACATACAGGAAACGAGTATTTCGATACCTTTATAGAGCATTATTCACATTTCGCTGTGTTTCCTTAAACACAAAATTGAGGCACTTAAAAAATACAAGGAATATCTAGCCTTGGTACAGAATAAATTTAAAGTACTGCCTTTTTTAAGGTGTGCAATGGGGGAGAATATATTTGCCATGAATTTAGAAACTATCGCAAGCAAAAGGGTGTGAAATTGAAGTACACAGTACCTAGAACTCGCATATGTGTAATACACGTGTAATCTTTGAATCCAATTTGGAAAAACAGTACTTATTAGTTAATAACTTATTCACATCTCACATTATATGTTTCACTTATATTTCTTGGCTACCTAGTTTAACATTCCCCTGAGAGATTTTCGCATAAAGATTTAAACGTGTTGTTCCTTTATCGATAATTCGTAATATAACTCATAGCTACAATGTTATTTTTATCGATTTTAACTTTCCATCTGTGTATTCTTTAAAAAAAACGGGGGAAATTATGGCTGTAATTACGCCCTATTGTAATCTCTGGACTTTGAGCTCTCTTTTATCCCGCAAGGCAGATATTCTAATTAACTTCGTAAAGCTCGTATTACGCACCGTAAATCGGCGGGAGGTACACGGGTTTAATTCACCCAGCACTTTGTGTTCTTTAAAATGCTAAAAAGTTTCAAAACCAATTTTAACCTCGCGTAACAAGCAATCTTTAAGGAAAACGCGGACGGGCACGGGCGTAATCGCCTTTAAAATTTCAATAATTGGAACCGCTTTGTCTTTCGCTACAATTATTTAAATTAAGCACGCTCCATTGTAGAGACGCTAATCTATTATATTGGAGTGTCTTCGCGAAAATAACTAACATTTACATACACTTTGAACCCGAAAACTGAGTATAGCTGAATGTCTTCATTGTGGCGTTAGCAATTTTGAAATGACAAAGAAACACAGAACTCGCGTGTATTTTACCACGAACTCGACTGCAAGCATTTCTCTCATTAAAATTTGATCAAACGGATGTTACCGTCTACTTCCAAAGTTGGAAATTTGCATAACTACAATAGTTTGCGGTCTCTGTGCTCTGGTACAGTTAAAATAACGGATATGTCTGTTACATAGACCTCCGACCGCTTATAATCTTTATGCATTCCGTTTTCCTTTACCTTTAGGGGAAGCATTAATATTCTGAGATACACGTTTGTAACAATCCACCTCCATTTGTGTTTTATTTTTAAAAGAAAAATTCTTCTATCTTGTGGATCTTCCGCTCCATTAAAACGAGATCATTTGATGGGATTGCGCATTAAAAGCGGAGTTTATGATGCTCTATAATGTATGTTGACAAAACTCATAAAAATATTTGAGATATTTGAGACACTCTAAGTGCGTTTGCAAATAAAAATCTCACTACCTTTGTTATGTACAAGATGACAAAGAGATATTCCAAACTTACCACCAAAAATGGAACAGGCAGCATGGGTAAATTGTTAAACAGTACCTACACAAAGTTCTCTCCGGGTTATTCTAGTTTGAAAGTTACGAACAAACCACACTTTTACAAGTAGAAGAAATCTTTACTATGTAATAATCTCTACTTTAATGTTTATTATAGGATTTCTTTTTTCTGATACGGAAATTAGGACAATTTTACGGCCACTAACAAATCAAGTTCAATCCCTTCATCAGGTTATTTACACAACTTTAACAATGGCTATACATACTTGTAGATATGGTCAAGAAAGTATTTGACGAAGAAAAAACACAAAATCGCGCAACGCAAATAGTTACAGGAAGTGCATTGGTATTAAGGACTAAATTTCACCAAAAATCCGAAATTTTCCATTCCTTAATGGACATCCAAATAATTACTGCTTTGTTTAAAAAACTTGATGCATGTTGTTCTCTTGTACGTGCGGTTGTTTATAAAACGATCGAGTTCTGTTTAAATAAGGCCTTTTTGGTGGGTTTTCCATATTCGTTTTCTGTTTGAAATTTACAACCAAATTTGTTTACTTCTATCTACGTGTCCTTTGCTTCTGTACAGTTAAAAAAATGCAAATGCCCTGTTACATCCTGCAACATTCAAGGAAATTAAGTACTTAATTAAACCGGGTAAAACAAATCGTAAAAGTACGCACGTGCTAATGTACGTTATTTAATGATTTTAATATGCTTCCTCGTTACGTTGTTTACTAAAATAAATTTAATTATCTGGCCAGTAGCGACATTAGCTTAATTAGGAATTAGGATTTTGTTTTTTTTGGAGTAATTCTAAAAATTTGTTTGATTTCAGGATTTAACAAAATAAATTCATTTAGTTTGAGATAATCACACGTACTGTTTATGACAACTCGCGTCAAAGACACGCCAATGTGTAAGTAAAGTAATCTTTTGAAATATTGTCGTGTACAATTTCTGTATATTCCATTCTAAATAGTGACAATTTACATTGAAATCGTGAAAAGTCGTGAAATTTGGCATTCAATCCAAAATGACCAAATCGTTTCTGGAGCATTCGCCTGAGGGGATATTTAACGTGTGACAATTCTCGTTATCTGAAATGCATATAGCCGACTGATCTCCAATTTCCTGTTTCTAAATTAATTGGCGTTAACGTGTGACCCTTCCCATGCGGACTGCAAGTTATAGGGACGTGTTGGAATTTAACGTCATTATTTCCTCTCAGTTTATCAATCTTTGATGTCAATTTCAGGTGGACACTTAAAAGTGCAAGTCTATGGAGTATTAAATTGAAGTGAAGCTTGACCAGTGCAATATTTTACCCTTTGCGAACGCTATAGGTAAACAGAGGTAATGTTAATAGCTGCCACCATTAACCACAATTTACACCCAATAATGTATCAAATGGCTTTTACTCGTAAAATTAGAAAGCGCACACGTCACTTCCGCCCTCTACTGTATGACATTTTAATTTATTTTTAAATTAGTAAACGAGATAAATGCCGCAATAAGGGTAAGTGAATTGTTAAATCGATATTAAATAAATTACAAAGCCAAGGGTTGCGCAAAGAGTTAGTAAAGGTCTCGCCAGGAAAGAATACCGGTCACAGCGCCCCTAATGCGGGTTTACAATCGTATGGTTTTCTATGAAAAACATACGATTGTAGACTGGTAGTGTTTTGTAACCGATAATCTTTCCTAGCGCCACCTAGTTAATTTAAAGTATATTAACTTTCCCTGTATATACCTACAAAAAAACTAGGAAAAACACAAGGGAGGCCAGCAATAATAAAGCCAATAGGAAACGACTACGTACCCAAGGTATGTACGTTCAGCTCGGCAAAACTGACCCTTATCCTTTATGAACAAGGTTTCCTGCTGTCAAGAATCGGGCAAAATTTTTAGATGCGAGTCAAAGTCAGCAGAGACGATGGTCATGTCATCGAGATAGACTAGCACATTGGGTTGTAATTCTGGTCCCAGAATTTTTAATAGTTTTTTCGGTGCATTTCTCAGCCCAAATGGCATTCTGAAAAACTGGTACAAGCCCGCCCAGGCGCGGTAAAAGCAGTATATGGCCTTGAAGATGGAGCCATTCAAAGTACCAATATGCGGATTTGATATTGACGGAGCTGAGGAAACGCGCGTCTCGTAGTTGGTCTAGAATCGTAGAAACGTAAGGGATGGGAACAGCATGCTTTAATGTGACTGAGTTAAACTTCTATCGGCGACACGTTAGGGTAACCCCCGGTGGTTAAACCCAAGGTTGTCCCCATAGCGTCAAATTTAATATTAAGAAGAACCTGTAAAGCATGCTGTTGTGCGACACTCAGAAGAGGTCTTCCCACAATGACAGAAATTGACTTCACGGTTGGATCAGAAGTAAAATACCAGCAATTATCAGAAATATTAGGTACCCATACGATTCCAGAAATCAGTAGGTACTACCAATAGATTAATGATTACAGTTCGGTTTTTTAGAGTAATGGGCGCCATCACATACCCCAAAGAAGTGATGGTGCTACCGTTAGCAATAACGCATGACATATGTTGATTAATAAAGCGTAAACTGCAGTGCTGTAATTTGGAAAACAGGGTTTCATTAATAATAGATCTCGACTCGCTCAAATTCAATAGTCCGAAAAAAGGCATCTTGGACCACAGTAAAAAATGAAATTTTGGTTTAGCTGAGGCGTTATGAAGCGACGTTGTCTTGGTAAATAGACCATCAGAGAGCTCGCGATGACTTAAGAAGTCCCTCTCCTTTTCCCGATCAAAGTCCACACGGCCGTACAGTAACGCCCGTAGCGCCACACTTGTAACAAAAGAGCTGTCGCGATTCTGGGCATTCCGTTCAATGGTGCCCTAAGCGCTGACAGTTCTATTTTATTTTTACCTTGTAAAATTAACATCGACTCATTTATAGCGGTAATATCCTCAATGAATGTGAAGGGATACGGCAGTGCTATAAGATCGGGTGCCTTTGCAGAATCAACAAGTTGTTTCTCCTGAAATTCCTCCTCGAATCTTAATATTATACCTCAGTTCAGTTAATATCCATATTGAAAATATTCCAAAGTACCTATTTCCTAACAACAATTTCCCCAAACGTACAATAATGTAAACAAAATTTCAAGAACAGACAAGAACTACTAAGTAAATATGTAGAAAGTAATGGTAAGCTACAACGAAGTTCCACGAAAACGGAATTTAGAATTTAGAAAATATTGAAAGAAGGTACATAGAATTTATGCCCAGGGCCCCACGTTGGGCGCCACTTAATACCTCCCAGATCCTCCAACAACTAGACAACAATGCCTAAACTCGCTTTGAACTACATGGAACTAAGCACATTAAATAAGATAAATTACCAGAGGTAATCACTGACAATTTGCGCAATTAGACCCATGCTCAAGTATTTCACAAGGCGCATGGATCGCTGGAATAGAAGAGGCCGAAATTTTAACAAGGACGGTTAGTTTCCTTGCATCTACATCTGCGCGACGAGCAAGAGACCGTCAACTACACTAAAGAATGCACACACAAAATATCGCTACGGCGCGGGCGCAATGACCGATCAAGGAATGAGCCAGCGACCCTCAACAGTTAAATGCAGTGCTCGCACAACAAAACTGTTACACCACCTCATGTTCTGGAAATTTTGTTCTAATCTTTCTCTAATTAATTCGATGTTAAGATTGTTCGATGTTTCATAAAATTGCTTCGGAATCATCTTTAGATCTCGAAATATTTTTCCCTATTATTGTTTTTTTTACTATTTTGACTTTTGTTACTAACCTTTATTTGAGTGGGCATTGTTTTGAATTTTGATTTTTCTATTGAGATTGCTACTCTGCAATAGGTTGTTGTCAATTCTACTCCTCTGTAAAGCATTAGGTACGTAATCGTCTAATTCTTTTATTGTGTCACTCAATTGCTCTTTTGTTGCAATTTTTGTATACTAAATCGTTTCGTTTGAACTAGCCTTGGTATTTGCCCAAGAGCTGTCATTCTGAGCATTGCTGTCCTACCAGACTTTCTGTAGGGGGTGTCTCATTACTCGAGAACTATGTACTCGTTTTGGAGGGGCACGAGAGTAGGGTTTTCTGGGGGAACTGGGTATTCGTCTGGAACCTATGTGAACTTTAATTTGAAGACTCCACCTAAAACTGTGCTAAAATTAAGGGAGAATGGAAGACTTGCATTGTAAATGCGATCACTTTTCCAGGAAATATTAAATTGTTTGTAATAAACAGACCCTTAAAATTACCTTTATACTTTATAATTCTTCTTTAATGTGCCCCCTTATGTATAAATTGACTGGCTGCTTTATAAACGAAATTAATCGTATTTTAAAAGTTAACCGGAGTTGGTAGCTTTGAAAAAGAGACCCTGTATTAATACTATATTACTTGCTGTGTCATAAGCATCTGTCGGTACATTCATTCATGCTGGATCCTTTCATGTTTTGAAGTTCTGAAATAACGAAAATGTAACCCACGTCAAAAACGTTTCAACGCAAAGGTACAAATAATTTCCCGCAATTATTTCCCTTGCATTATGTATGCTGACAGTAATAGATTTTTCGCTTTGTTACCCTCGTTGAAAAATTGACGTAAACGTCGAAGAATGTCCGCGAAAACAGGGGTGTTTTATTAACTGGTGAAATTTAATTTTTTTTACAATCAATTTCGCGTTGTGCTTCTAAAAATATATACCGAAGCGAGAAGCCAATCGTTTATTTGCACATTCCCCTGATGTCGTTCGATCCTCGTTCAGAAATAGTAGCAAAGTGAATATGTAATGGTGTTTTGTTCTAAAGGACTCTCAAGTGCACCATTATCTTATTACTTAAGTAATTTTTACTGAGAATGACGTGAACGCGTAGCGGTCACGAGAAACGGTAATAAAATAAGTTACAACCCTTGGCTTTATGTATTCGGCGCTGACATTTGCACGTCTTTCGTCGAGAACATTTTTACACGGCCTATTTGCATTATTAAACAAATTTGTCCAAGACTACTCCCCATAATGAAATACGTCACTTAGACTCAGATTAATGATCCCATGGGACTGCGTTTCACAGTGGATCGTGTCTGGCAAGCCAATATTTAATCAACCCCTTTTTCCTATTCTTCCCGCATTTGGTATTATTTACTTAAAACGACAATCACAATTGCTTTGCAATTTATATAATGCCTCGAGCTGTCCATTTTCAAAGAAGTTCGTATACTAAAACCATACTAATTAAGCCTACTAGGCACTTGAGTTTTTTACTACTCCGTCATCCGAAGAGAGCGACGTTTATAGCGTTTATAAAAGCTACTTTAATCAAATTTGTCTCGTTATAATTATATAGCGTAATTACTCGGGTTTAGTTATTCAAGCTATACAGATACTGTAAGGTTAATTATCACACAAGAATGGTTCTTCTATTCCGATTCATCCATTCGATCATAATAAAGTAATTTCGTACCTATGCTTACAACATTCACTCAGAAATTAATTTATAATGGAAATCCGCCTATGGGTAAAGTTAAATAGCATACACATAGGGTGAAATAAGCGGAGGGATGCGTTTTGATTAGCGGACTCTTACCGCATGCAGTGATCTTCTGCAGTGGAAATATTCTTTTCCCGTTCCCACACAGGCTCGAAGAAACATTTACGTTAAAAGAAAAAATGAGAAAAGGTTTAGTAACTTTAGAGGTCGATAAAGTTGGCACTCCCACTTTGACTAACTCAAGTAAAAATATGCCTATAATTTAGGACTAATTTGTACCCACAATATTAGAATTTGTACCCGCTTGAAAACCCATTCTAAGGTGGGGGTGCGAACTTGAAATCAAGTTAGCACCTCACTTTCCCCGATTGAAATTTTATTAGTTGCATCAAAAACAATAAATTATAGACTAATTTGTACCCAAATTGGATTTTCATGGTTTAATCAATTTATATATTATTTAAACAATTGTTTACTAAAAAGGGCAATTATTCTCGGAATAAATAAAAAGGAATGGAGCCTATAGGTACATTGAAGACTAATTTGCAACCATAAAATTATAATTTGTACCCACTTAGTTCCGCCGGAAAACCGATTCTAAAGTGGGGGTGCTAATTTGAAATCAACCCCCACTTTTTTCGATTGAAATTTCTTTAGTTGCATTAAAAACTATGAATTAAAGATTATAATTTGTATCTACCCAAATTAGATTTTCATTGTTTAAACAAATGCATTGTTAGATTGTAGATTGGTAGATAAAGCACATTTTTAAACCGAAATAGCTTTGTAATTAATTGGGTTATAAGAATAGTATGCGTCTGTTTGGTAGATGACTAATGGGGAGAGGGACACTATACGCTATATACCTAATGTAAGAAGATTCAAGTCCTTAGAAAAATTCCCCGCAATCTTACATTTTCCCTTTGTAGGTACACTCTCGCTCGACACTCCATTTTCGAGATGTTCACACTAAGGTTTTCACACCCCCAGTAGATAAGTCTCGTCTAGACGTTCCGACTACTCTTTGAGAGACAACGAGACAACGGAAACAAACAATACATTTATAACAGTCTTAAAATGGATTAATTTATAATAGTTAAATAATATTTAAGACTCAAAAATTATAACAATCCGAGGGGAGCTCAATACCTCACTACGAATCCATGTTAGAACTGACTCCAAACACAATTCGATTGGCTTATATAGCAAACGCCAGTCTTTCTCAAAAGTTCTCAAACGGGGTGTGGGGAAAACCCGGACCCGGACCTGGACTTGATGGGTAAAAACCGGACCCGGACCCGAACTAAGCCACGGTCAGGGATCACTTTTATGGATTTTTTTGTAGTGATCCTTTATAGTTTTATTATTTTCCGACAATTCGCCCGTGTGAGCAATACTCTTTTTAACAGCGGCCGCTTGTTCGAAATTTGGACTGCGACTTCTTTATGGTTTAGGAAAAAACCATCAATAGGGACAACAGTTACAGGAATTCTTGTGGATCGGGAACGGTAAAAATACAAAGGCGACCTCATACAATTAGAAATAGCGATTTTTGTGAAATTGTAACAGTAGTCCTTTGAATAAAAGGAAATTCAATGTGGGCGTGTCACGCATGAGCAGAACCAGCTTCCTTACCTACTGTAAAATATTTGTCTCTATAAAGCCCCTTAAATATGGAGCAATAAATTTTTTTGAACATTACAGACGTTCCCGTAAACAGAGTAGGTATTGGTTTATTGAACTTTGGACATGATATAGTCGATCTCAGTAACCTTCCAATAAAACATCGAATTAATACACAGCGACAGTCACGTAGTTTGTTCGTTAAAAGTTTTTAAACCTGCAATTGAATAGAAATTGAAATTTGATTTACACCCATATAACCGACCATTGTGAATTGAAATACAAGTACAATAATTTCAAGATGGCGCCGCTTTAAATAACGGAAGTGGTGCATCTTGGCTTTTTAAATAGAAACACATGCCATTCTCTATTTTTAGCCCATTTTTAAGAATAAAAAAAATTTGTTATTGTTTGTGTTTTGGCCGTCCGTCAATCTGTCCGGACCCATTTGGGCGGTTTTGATCTACTTTTAGGCGAATTGTCCTAAAGTCCTGGAATTTTTTGCAATAAATAACATATACCTGAGGAAGGTGGGTCAGAAGGCCATCAAATTTCCCTGTCTCTCACCCCCCCCCCCCCCATTATTTCCCGAGATGTTGTTTTTAAAAGTAAAACGTGCATAACTTTTACATGTAGTGATGTAGCAATCAATTGGTGTTATATTGTGCATACGCATGCCTTTAGTGGTACCAAAAGGAACTGTTTTCTACCAACTACCTAACGCTCTTCTATCGCACCCCTTCTCAAAGAGGGTAGGTACCCATAAAGGGAAAGTGGAACGTCAGTGCCAGGTATAAAAACTGGTGATGTCAAAACCTTCCGTGCAACTATCTGTAGAACTGAGTGTCTGAGGAGGATAATTCCAGAATAAACTAACGCATATAGAAAAAAAATAGAAAATGGTATGTTTCTATTAAAAAACACAAAGATGGCACTACTTCCGGTATTTATAGAAGGAGCGCCATCTTGAAATTATTTTATATTGTGTGCTGTAAACCAAATTTCAAGTCTCTATTTCAACTGCAAGTTTAAAAACTTCTAACGAACGGACTACGTGGATCACCCTGTATGATTAAAACGTAAAGCAACTATCAATTAATATTATTAAATAGGGTTAGGTGCAGGGTACCTAGATACTATGTTTTAATAAAAATAAAAATGAAAAAGAGGTTTTCGCCTTAAGGGGAGTTACCTTTACTTTTCCATAAATGATCAGTACTTGCCTAAAACTCATATAACGGACTATTTATGTGTACAGGAAAATATGTTTTCTTATAAATAAGAAACTTAACATTGCGCAGCCTCCGCAAGCTCACACCTGATGTTTAAAATATGCGATATGTTTCCTGTAGTAGAAGAAGCATTGGTTAAAATTTCAAATACATATCTCTACATGTAAGGAAATTGACATTGCGCAGCAACATGAGATATGCTTGTCTTTGTTAGAAGCATCTGTCATTAAAATTTTTTATTTGCCGCTTCAGACGAATTCCTTTACAAATAAGAAAGTTGGACGTGCGCATGCGCAGATCAGATTTGAAGGATCCATATTAAAATTTTTAGAAAAATCGCTTTAAAGGTTTAAAGGAAATAGGATATGTGCATGCATTTTGTGACAGTTTCCTTTATTTTTCATTTTTTATAGTTTTCCGGAAAGCTTCCAAAGCAAACTCTTTAATAGACGATTATTGTTGCGCCGTAGGTAATCTAGGTACAAATTCCCCTATTTAAATGTTTACTATGTCACACGGCTACCGAGATGTACCAACCCAAATACCTGGCGCTATTTTGAATTTGTGGAGGGATACGGATGGTTAACAATCCCAAGCTTTATTTTGTGATCTGGAACATACTATGACAATTTCAACCTCGTACTGTAATAATTCCTTCTAAAGTTAAATCGCGTACAAACATCGTGTACGGATGAGCTAAAATAAACCCCGCTTCCGGTATAACCCTGGGTATAACGTTCGCCTAAAATAAAACTTAATACAGCCACTACAACAAGGAATAATGACAGAAGAAACAAATTTGTACTTTCTTCGTGCATTTTCAAAATATGGGCCAAACGCATTTGACGCACAGAAAGGGTTCAATCCAACCGAAAATAGTAATGCTTGAAATTATACCAGGCCCGTCATTATGCCTTTGATGTTACGATGCACGAAAATATAAAAGAAAGAATCCACCAAGTCAGAATCCGGGTCCGGGTTTTACCCACTAAGTCCGGGTACGGGTCAGGATTTTACCCACACTCTTCTCGAACGCTCCCGAATATTCTAGAATGTTCTCGAACAAACACGTCATATTTCCCGGACCAAAGGGGTCACAACCGCTTAACGCCGATTATTAATATTTTATGGCGCCTCGATGTCTATCGAAATTTCTAGAATATTCACTACAATACATATAAACAAAGATAATAAAAATGATAGAGCAGCATTGAACATTAAACACATTAAAGCTCTACAGAACCATACCCTCATTTTTCTAAGCATTTGCATTATTTTTTTGTGAACTGGATTTCTATAACAGTATAAGCCGTTTTATACTCCGCACTAGTGGCGATTTACTGGTAATAGATAGGCGATGGGGTGGGATGTGGAGATTCAGTGCTCTAGATTCATATTTTTGCCTTTATTCATTTAATAAGTTACGAGTACATTTTTGTTCCAATAATATACACTGTGTCCAAGATAAGGATGTCTATCATGGGGATCTCCGAAACCATACAAGATACGACGATGGTCAAATTAGGGAAAAGATGCAAAATGAGTTATTATCATGCTTTAAACAAAAAACAGGAAATTCCGATTACTTCCGAAGGTATGCTACAAAAACCGAGATTTGCCGATTTGTTTTTTATTGTGATGTTATTTGGATAGATACAAATAAAAAACCCTTTCTCATTGCCACTTTTTGAGCTCTACAAGATAGCGTTAAGATACAACGTTTCGTTTCGGAGAAATCATCATCAAATCAATTCTGTTATATGACCAGTAAAAAAGTGCATACTGCGTGGAGTAGCATTTTACTAATGCAACGATATACGGCATACAAAAAAAAAACAAAAGTTGCAAACTGTTGGTTTCAACAGGATGGTTCACCCGCTCACAACGCTCCAACAGGTATTCTTCCACGATTAGGGTGATGTGCGCGGGTGCACCATTCTGTTGAAACAAACAGTTTCGAACTCTTGTTTTTTTTATGTGCCGTATATCGTTGTATTCGTAATAAAAAATGCTATTCTGCTCAAATTACGCCAGAAAAAAAAAATAAAAACGAAGTCGGCAAATTTCGGGTTTTCTGGCATACCTTCGGAAGTAACCAGAATTTTTCGGTCTTCTTTAAAGCATGATATGTTTCAATCAGGGCAGTTTTGAGCAATATGGCCGGATCCAATACATCCACAGCATGTCAGTGACGTGTTTGAATTCGTGTTGCCCTTATCCGTCATCGCTTTGTACTGGCTGAAAACGTTTTTCTTCTTCGCATTCGAAGTTTTCCATAAGTAAGAAAGTTGACATTGCGCAGATTAATCGGTTGAATTGGTTGAAGTGTCGGAGCTATAAGCTACCGAATACCAAAAGAAAGAAAAATATCTTGAAAACTGTAGGAGTCGTCCTCGGACGGACGGACTGAGAAAGTGGCCATAATACGGTTTTCCAACATGAGTTGGAAAATGCGTTAAAATCCAAAGGAAAACATCACAAACTAACCAAAATCCAAACCCCTTCTGGAACCATTTGTTCCAGGAGAAAGTTAAAGTGATTTGTGTATATGATTACATTATTTTCTTTGTTTGTTTCTTTATTAAGAACATTTCAAGAAATATTTTCTTGACTCTAACCACCTGAATAAGACGCTATTTTGTCAAACTTGTAGATACCTACGTAAAAAGGCCTATTTCGGGAGTAATCGGTATGACCATGGTAACTATACAAAAGGTAGCTATTTTTGGGACTAGTGCGAAAAGTAATTTCAGCTTGAATGTTAACTAATTAAAAAATTACAAATAGTTACATTATTCAATATGACTTGAGATACATCTCTGTATTAAAAACGGTGAACAGGCATATTTCTAATTTTAATCTACAAATATCTTTTAAAATACACAAGAGTAATTACAGTAATACCAACAAGTTTATACCCTCTAGAGCAAATAGAACCAAATTAATTTCTGCAAGCATTATTCTGTGATCCTAGTTTTGTATCCGCGATCACGTTACTGATTCTGCACGTTTAGCGTGTGGAATAAATACTTGGTAGGTATCTTTACATTTAGTTACAGCAATAAACAGATCAAGTTCATTTACAGAAATGGAATTGGAAATAACAACTTCAAACAACATTAACGTACGTTCGCGGTTAACAGGTAGGAACTTCAAAGCAATTTAAATCAATCTTTCTGGATAAATTGAACATTCATTTTAACACATAGAAAAAACAAGTACTTCGCGCAACACGTGAAAAATTAACTCTTTGGCAATTCCTGTACGATTAACTCTACGGCCATTTCGCACTGTGCTCATGGTCCATTCGCTTTGGTTACGAAGATATAATGTTTCCCGTTTTGCACCTTCACGTAAGGATTTAGAGACCTATTCTATTCCACTCCAACCTCTTCGTGCACTCGTACTATTTAAGTTTCGGAAATCAATTCCGCGGCGACTACTTAGTTACAAAAAAGTTATTTAAATGAGAGGAGTTTTTGCTTTCGAAAGTATTTTATAGGCGCTATTTCTGTTACCGAAGCGAATTTTTACCAAGAGTGAAAAATATTTCCAAATTTGCGTTGTAAGTGTTAATTTTAATTTCCGGAAAATTGCACCTCTTTTTACTAAGTAAGTTACTTCGTTACTGTACAATGATAAGTTTTTAATTGACCGTCCGAGTGCTTTCTTTACAAGCTAAATATCCATTCTATTAGAACAACATAAAACAATTAGGCGTGCTAGAAACGTACACTTTTCACCCTTATTGCTTTAGTCCCATATATTACTTTGAATTCACAATCGTTTTTGTAAAAAAAAACTGGTTTACACAGAAAAGGGTTGTTACGCTTATTAGTAATAACGAGGGTCTGGCCTAAATCTGCGTCTAAAATAACTTTCGTAGACGAAAGTCACCAAGCGCGCAGTAATTCTTTCATAAGTAACAATATAAGACGTAATGGTTTATTTTTCATGGAAAGATTCTAATTCCTCCCCAGGCAGCGAATTTCGTTTATTACAATTGTCTTTTTTACTGAAATAGTTTTCTATTTCAGAAAACGATTTTTCATGAGTTTCTACAACATATTTGTAAATGTATGCGCATGCTAATAGCGAAAAAAGTGCCATAAAATACAGGATATGAGAGTGCTTCACAATTTTTTTCATCGCATAATAGGATTGTATTGCTGAAAATTCCAGAAGGCTTTGGATCAGCGTTGTGATCGCCTGGCCCGTTCCACGTACGTGAGTGGGGAAAATTAACGGCGCAATGACAACTGGTACAGAATATACACCTGCTGATAGTGAGAAAGTGTACAATATCATTGTGCACAACGGAATCCATTGATAAATTGTGGTACCTAAAAGTAAAAGACCTTGCCTGCTGTAACTTTCCCAAACAATCAGCAAACCTTTTGTGTTGTATTCAAGGTATAGTCCCCAAGCTAGCAAACATCCAGAGACTGTTACATAGTTTGCCATCAAAATCGATCGAAATTTGAAGGTTTTCAATAACCAGGCATTGAAAAATGACGTAGCTAACTTAGTTACCCCTATGTAAATTCCAATTCCGTACGGATTTATTGTGGTACCGAATTCCTAAAATGGAAGGTAATAAATAATTTCACTCTTTGAAAACGTAACCTTCCTACTGTAAAGAAAACTATGATGTTAGCAAACACTACACTTGATCCTGTAACCTCGTTGAAACATTCTAAACCCGCCAGCATAAATATTCTTATATACCCCGAGGGTTGAAAGAAAAATTTCATTTTATGAAGTAGACTCCGGTTAGATGATCGATATTCCTCGTGAAGTGTTTGGACCGAAAGTAGCTTACGTTCAATTACACCTTCTAACTGGAAAATCAGGGTTAAATTGTAAATGTACAAAATCTGGCTTACGTCTTCATCTTTTGATAATTTTCGGTATCTGTTAAAGTATGCAAGTGATTTCTTTGCGTCGTTAACGCGCCCTTTTGTTACAAGCCACAACACACTTTCTTTAAGAAACAGTGTGGCAACTCCAGGTATAACTGGTAACAAGCAGTTAATCCAAGCTACCGTCCTCCAATGCAGAAGAGCGCCAAGCAGAAAAGGCGCCATACTTCCTGGCGGAATTAAACTCAGATATTATGTCATCTTAAAAAATAGGGAACTTACCTAGTCCCCAGAAGACCGACTTAAAGTTAAGCAGTACACTTCTTACGCTAGGAGAACTAATTTCGCTAATGTACGCAAGTAGGGAGATCACAAACCACGCTGAAATGTCCAGGTAAAAAAGAAAACCGGAAGATGGAGTGGATGATTACAGTGTGGCAAAAGTGAAATTATGTATCCGGCCATCAGCATCGGGAAATTCGACGCCTCTGCGATTATTATCCATCCAATCGACCATGGTATTATCCCAAGTCTCAGTGTGTTTAGTCTTCCGAAGTGATCCATGACTAATCCCGCTAGGAGGCCGCTGACCGGTTTTACAAGGGCAGCCATACTTACTGAAATTTAAATGTTTAGCTCGTTATTTATACAGAGTGTTCTTAATTAATAGAGGTAGCAAGGATGGTACCGACTAAAAAAAAAGAAATCTACCTTGGTCCAAAGTTCCTTCTTCCTACTCCAAACGTGATTAGATAATAAAAAAAAACTGAAGGAAATAGATCGATAAAGCAGGGACGGGCCATCAGTCGTGCAGTAAGGCCTATTTATGCCCACTCTTGTAATTGGAAAAGTAATAGGAAAGGTCAGAGATTGACTCCGGGTTTTCGCTAATTAGTAGCTGCTTTCCCCGTTACTCATCATTTACAGTCTTTTTTTCTGCTTTCAGGTGAATTCCACATTTTCGCCATTTAAACATTCATTTAAAACTTTCCTTGCGCTATCGGTATATTTTTTCTGTATATTCATATTTCACTCGTAGTTCATTATTATGCTACTAGAGATCACGCAAAGTTCATCAATAATATTGATCGATTTTCCCATCTTTGTTCTTTCGCTTGCGAAAAACTGATGCTGTTAGAGAAACTATAGAGCTGCTGTTGTCGACTTGTCACATAATGATGCTATATTTTTACTTTGACGATTTCCGTCATACCTGTCGTTTCTTCATGTTACTCCCTTCTTATTTACGCGAATATTACGAATAGCACAATCGATATCAACACTCTTTATAAAATATCTAAGTGAATCAAATGTTTTTCATATTAAACCTGTCGACATATAGAAATGGACTGCGCGTGTTAATACTAAGCGAGGATACTGCAAGTGAGAGAGAAGGGAAAACTAAACGGTAAGCTCTCTCGATTACCGTTACGGATCTGATTGCTTCTTTCAAGTTAATTTGAATGGGACAAACAGAAACGCGATGGAGAAAGCTTGCTTCTCTCTTACCTGCAGTATCCGCGCATAGTCCATTTCCAGATTTCGATGATTAAACCGGAGTGGCTAACATAATACATGAACCCACAATTTGACGTATACAGTGAATGTATCTAGAAATTATTATACCGTAAAACTTATTTATTGTTACGGTATGATAGATTTTCCGTTTGGAGATTATGTTAATTGTTGAATTGTTTCCACACCGCATTTCCGATTTTTTGTAAATTAATTTTTGTCGTTCCGAAGAATTATTCATTCGTGCTAGGGTAACTAGGTTTCAAAACCTTTAGCTTACATTTGCTGAACGGGGGTCTTTAGTTACTTTTGGATTGTGTGAATTTTTCCTTGAAATTACATTACGTTTTTTCTTGCACATTGGCGTTTTGTATCGGCAACGAGTATTTTGCTTTTGATCTTTAATGTCATTTGAATTATTATGTTTTCGGAGAATGTTATCCACGATTTTTAGTATTCGAGTTCTCCGATTTGTGTCAAACGTTAATTTTGGTCTCGCACATCTTTTATGCCGCGCGGTCAATATTCCTGTCTTTTTGTTTTTGTGTTTGTATCTGATTGCAGATTATGGCAACAGCCCTTCTAAGATCAGTGAGGCTGTGGCTAGAGATCTCAGATAAGATAAACTACGAGTCTACCTTTTCTGAGCGTACCGTACTTAAAGAATCCCTGACTATATCATTGATCGCTTAATCTAAATTAGCAAATGGTTTCCAAATGCTACAAATAGAAGGTCAAATATATGTTTTACTCAAAATCAAAATCTAATTCGAAAGGGAACAACTCACAGTCAGAAATTAATGATCGAAACATCCTTGCGCAGGGATAACGGAATTAAAATACGTTAGATGACTATCACATAAAATAGTATATTAAGATACAAGTGTATAATCAAGTCTTTAAAGCACGCGCAACGAGTTTAAGGGCACGACGCAAAGCGGAGTGCCTTTAACGTTGCAAGTGCTTTAAAGACCAATTATACACGTGTATCTTATAGTATTTTTTATTATACCTGCAGTATAATTTAAAAATAGGAAATACAATGAAATCATATTGACGTTATACTCGAATACATGTCTAATTAAGTGGGCTGGGTGTTCGTAATTTCACGATTGCCATGGAAATGTCACTTGACGTTTGCTTATAAAAATCATCGTCTTTGTGAATTAAACGATTTCCGTTGAAAAAGATAATACACCGTCCATTAAATCGCTTGTTGTAAAATCTAAACAAACGTTGGTAGGTGTAAAATCCAAATCCAGTAAAGCCTATTATAAAGAATATGAAAAGTTGTTTCCATGGATGAAAAGGAAGTTACTTACGAATAAAGTCTTAAATGCATCGATAATGCTGGGATATATGAATGAAATGCCAAAGGTATTTAAATCTCCTATCTTTTGGTGCATTAACTCAAAACTTCAAACAATGCTGCGATTAAAAGTGGAACAGATTTGGAAGCATACCCTAAATTTGCGCGTTTGTGAAACCTTCAACCAAAGGATAGGTACAAGCCAAAGAAATGTTCTGCATTTACAGACAGCGACCTAAGAGGATCTTTTATTTCAGCCCCAGATGACAGTTTCAAAAGTCATACTTGAAGTATCGTTACTTAGCAACTTTAAAGCACGTGTGTTTTAAAGGCCTTTTTTCGCACGCATTTGAGTGTTTAAAACGGAGATTGTGATTCAGGTATAATAAAAAATATATTAATTATAATTATTCGGCTGTATTGAAGGCCTTTATACACATACGTTAATTTCACGGAGTTTCGACGAATTTAAAATATTATCTTTAAACACTGATCACGACCGTCTGAATTCAGAAGGGCGCTTTCTACCAATAATCTGCAATCAGATAAAAACACAAAACAAAGGAACCAGTGAATTTTCCTCACGAACAGAATGGTATTTTTGCGCGACAAATTGTTCAAGAGCAGACCTCTTTTATAGTGGATGATACGAAAAGTTATGACAAATGAGAAGAAAACCTTTGGCGGAGCAGTTTCTGCTTTTTCGTCATATATTAGGCGTAAACACAAAGAACTGTAAGTATGAGTTACTACACACTATCACAAAAAAGCCCGAGAGAGTGCAGAGGCAAGGTAGCGGCACTGCTACAGATATGGCCCACGTTTCTTAAAACGTTCCAATTAAGCAGTTCCTGGAGATTATCAAGGAACGCATCCACTGTCAGAGAACCTTCAAGTAACAGCAACGCGTACGTCGAAAATTAATGAACATGAAGCGAGGGGGAAAAATACAGAAAGGTACGGTGACTCTATAGATACAGTGTGGTCTATGGTGGTGTTATTCTCTATCGGTAGTTGGGCGATTCGCCATGTATTGACGAAATACACCGAATTAGTAGAAATTTACCAGGAAACCATCTTGCTGAACACAATTGTGACAGCATTATTGTAACGATAGCAAAATCTACTAATTCGGTTAAACAAATGAGCTCAATGATAAATTGGAAAAAACATGGCCGAAATGGAACATTATGGTCGTCTTTATACGGTCACTGTACAGAAAGGTACATTCAGGTAACCTCTAGTGGAAGAAACTATGAAATAGCATCGATAAAATTGGTCTAACCAGTAGATTACTTAATTTTCTTCCGTTCGCGCCCATTTTTTAACGGTTTTTAAATTATTTGCTGCGTAAAGTTTTATGTAAGATTCCTGAAATTATCGGAAGGCGGATGGAATGAAGATGTTTGCCGTGGAAAACGTGTTCGGCCTACTTTAGGATGAAGATTTGGTGTGAAGAAATGAAACTTCTCTCAGGGAGAAGTGAAATACCTGAGATGTTTGGAAAGGAAGACGCAGAAGATGTGAACAAGCTTCTTGCTGTTCAAGATTGGCTACATCGAAGATAAGAAAGGGGGGGAGGGGTATTGTGACGCATCTACAAGAAATCTACCCGTTATAAACCTGAAGAATGGCATTGTAGGGCGTTGGAACTCCTGAACTAAGTGCGTTCAATTGTTTTATTTTCTGCTCTAGAATTATTTTTGCTAGGTAGCTCATTTAAGAACACTCAAGTATTGCACATTACTAAAGTCGATAGGTACTTACACAACCACGATACTTCATTGTCGGACAAAGTGAAAGATTCCTGAACCGGCATGTTGTCATTCTTAATAAAATAAGGGATTAAAATGGATAAATAGCCGAGCTGTATGCCAATTAGGAAACAAAACGTCCCAACTATACTAGACGAAACAAACTATTTGAAAAAGATATACTTTATTAATATTCTTATTCTGTGTTTATTGTTACCTGTGGTAGCAAATAAAGGTTCATCCTGGAAGATTCAATATTTCCGATTTCGTAACAGTTCGGGATGGAAAATTCGTACCTACTAGATACATTCAGTTTGTTTATCTGTAATTTAGAACGTATATAACAAAAAAAGGGAAATTTCAATTGGCTTACCTAAGTTCCTTCAACAACCCGTAAAAATACTTTCATTATAAAATTCACTAACTATTTTTGGGTTATATGTACTAATAGAGTTTAAGTACTGGTTTATTTATGACTTCAAGGGACTCTGATCTTGTTGTTTTGGAGATAACAGTTTCACTTCTGCATTATCTAAAATATCGATTGTATACTGCGGGGTCGCATGACAGGGTTTAACCCGTATCGGTGATAAAGGTTCGGTATTTGGGAAAGTTAAGATGACATGACGTATAATCAGTTATTGTGTATAGCATACTTTATCATTTAGTTCATCACTGAAACATTTCCAAACTTTCTCCGTGTATATCCCGAAATTTATTCGATCGAAAAAATAAACTTCCGTGGGTCGACCTCTTCAGAAATCTTAAATTGACTTTGAGCATAAATGCTTTAACACAAAATCCCCAAAAACCAACGACTCCTAAATTTATACACAATGCAAACTTCAAATAACTCACGTTAATCGATGCGTCAAATTGTTTTCCAATTTACAATCGATTTTCTTCTTTTGAAAGGTAGCAGCAATGCGGAAAATTGGATGGTAAAACGCCTTGTGCAATACAATTGAACCTTTTGTATCGCCGGTTGACTACTCAAACCAGAAACAAACTGATCTTCAAGTTTGCTGTTTATCCTTGCAACGGACCCTACACAGCCCCACTATTGAGTGTCATTCTGCATCGGTATTCCCCTGCAAATAATTTGTTGGCAATTTCTTTTGTTCTTTATTAAATTGCAACCAGAAAACTGTATTATAAAAAAATTTCTAAAACAGCCCTTATGAGTCACTAAACTTCCTTTAACTCGTTTTTTAACTACGTTTTTTGGACATGTCAAATTTGATCGAATGTCACCGTTTTGGATCATTTTAAGCAACCTTTAAAGAATACATTTATTTCCGTTTGTATGTACGTACATTGGTAATTTTTGCGAGATCGACGGTATGGGTATACGGAAATGAAAAATAACTCGTTAAAATTACAGTATGCTGTAAACGATATATCTCAACCCCGTTCCTGGAAAAACCAAAACCGTGTTCCTTTATTTCGTTTAAATTTTGACCCACGATTAGTCCATCCACATAATATAATGCTATAAATAAATCATCTCTCGTTTGTCCGTAGTTAATTGTTTAAAACCCCTTTTCGGCGATTTCAGATGCAAAAGAGCAGCATTTATGTCAAATTGTACAATGTTTATGTTGTCACTTGCAGAGAAAGCTTGAATTATTCGTAATAAAGCACCATTTATCACAGGGATGTGTCGGTGTAATTAATTCCACAACGTTGTGCACATCCTTTTATGATGAATCTTGCTTTATATGGACCGTCACCTTTATTCTTGAAGACCCATTTACTAGTTTTCCCGTTTTTCCCACAACGGATTGACTTCGTTTGCGGCATAATCGTTAGTTTGTGTTTCAGAATATATAATATATTTGGGGGAGGGGTTGATATTATTGAAAACTTAATTTTTGTCATTTCGGGTTTAACGGGAAGTCGCTATATATTTCAAAATTGAAATGGTACACCCTGTCTATTTTTACATTTTTCGATTCTACTGACAATTTTACAC
Organism: Photinus pyralis; assembly: GCF_008802855.1. NCBI lineage: Eukaryota > Metazoa > Arthropoda > Insecta > Coleoptera > Lampyridae > Photinus > Photinus pyralis. The sequence continues at coordinate 25,886,904 of NW_022170663.1, forward strand.
CGGATGCGTTGTTTTCCTTAGCTGATGCGAGGAATTCTAATAATTTTAAATTAAAAATTTTCCACGAATTTATTGTCGTGGGTACTTTATCCATTCAGTCTCATCGATAAATGCAAGTTATTTTGTATAACCATAAGAGGTTAATTTTGTTGACGGATTTTGTATAAAAGATGTATGTTTATAGTCATTCTAACATTCCCGAAGAGGTCGACCCACGGGAATTCCCGTGAATGACTTTGTATTTTTTTTAATGAATGATAAGTGAACCCAAACGCAAGATATTGGTAAATTCTTTTACCTCATTAGTTATGAAGTTGAATAAGTTAACAAATACCATTCATTTGTGTGGGTTAAATTTTATTTAGCATCCAGATACGTGTAAATTTACGTTGAATAGAATTTGGTACCAGGCATTAATCACGAATATTAAAAAATCTAGGTAATTAAATGGGAAATGTGATCACGATATAGGAATTTAAACCTTATTTTGTATTAGTTACATGAACTTCGGTAGTAACTCCGCGCACAAATGGCATGAAAAATAAAATAAGCTTTCGCGGAATAGTGACTATAATTTAATTTACAAGAAAAATAAAGAAATTTATAAATTATAGTAAGCAAAGTTTGTGAGCGGACGAAAGCAGTGGCAGTCGGTGGCAACGTAGTGTGCTGTCGGCGGAACGGACGGGCGTGCAGACGGATGGAAGGACGCGGGCAAGGGTTACGACCTTGTCCATGGTCAAGGTCGGCGGTAGCAGCAGTTTGCGGAGTAAACGGCAATTGTAGAAATCGAACGAGTCCAGCAAATGGCGGAAACACTTCGGAAAACTAAAACTAGTAGAAATGAATGAATTAATTAGCGGTGTGTACGGTAAAGTAAATGCAGGAAAGATAAACAATATCCCCTCCCCTCCAATATTTAATGGAACCGCCGAGCAAACAGTTTACTTTGCAATAAAACGTAGCGATAGAAGTTACTGTGCAAGAAAAAGCCAAAAGCTGTAGATACGTTGCGGTAAACTTAATCTAAAAGCAAAAATTAAACGGTATGAATCCTAATAACGGTACTTACGGAACGTAACATGCGAAGATGCAAAAAGGCAAAAAATCCCCTTTAAACAACGCTTAAACTTTTATATAATTCGGCTATTTCACAGAGGGATCAACTGATTTTCCAGTCGACACAACGTATTCGGTCTACATCCAAAATAAAAACTTCTTTAATCAATTGTGCAGCCTGCGGAGGTCCTACAAGTTGATCTTAACATTTAAATTAATTAAGAGCGCTTCTTTAGAGACCCCTCACGACTTAATCGGATGCTGTTAACTGCATCTCATTATATCACTTACCGCTAATTATTCCTTAATTTGTCGACATTAGATTCCAAAATTTGCTAATCCAACTAACACCTTTGGTTAATTGGAATGTGAAGGGGTCGGCGATATCAAGCTAATAAACACCTAAACTGAACGGAATCAAAATAATTACTTGACGTGCTGAAATTTTAAAATATTAATTCGCCTCGTCTTCTAAATCACAAGAGCTTTTGGAACACTGCAAATATCTTGACGGAAACGGTTGCAAACCTAGAATTAATTACAGCTTCTGTATACGGGCACAACTTATTTGAACCAACACAAACCGCACGACACTTTTCGTAACGAAGCGCTTGTATGTACCGGGTGTTCATCTACCGAGTGATCACTAAAACTGGTCACTTCAAGACGGAAACTAGGTGCTTAGTTACATTTTAAATCACAAAAAAATGTGAACTTGAGTTGGAACGAGATTATTTTCAATAATATATTCAAACAAGTCCAGAGCATTTTTTTGGGAGTGATCAAGCTACAGCATCAGATTTTAATTTTCAGATTATAAGTGGAGATAAAGTGCAGGTAATTAAGTTACAACATGATACGTATTGGTTTATTTTTCATTGAACGACTTTAATTCCTCTCCAGATGGCGAATTGTTCTTGCTGCAATTAACTTTTTTGCTAAAATAATCTTCAATTTCAGAAAACGACTTTTTATGTGTCTCCACAACACATTTGTAAATGTACGCGCATCCTATTACCGAAGAAAGTGCCATGACGTACAGGATATGAGAATGTTGAACTAATTTTTTTACGAGATAATAAGTTTGTGTTGCCGAAAACTCCATAAGACTTTGGAAAAGCGTCGCGACCGACTGACCAGTTCCACGTAGGTGCGTAGGGAAAATTAATGGCGTAATGACAACTGGTACAGAATATACACCCGATGATAGTGAAAAAGTGTACAATACCATTGTGCACAATGGAATCCATTGGTAAATGGTGGTACCTAAAAATTAAAAAAAACTTGCTCCGACCTTTTCAAACATGAAGCAAACCTTTAGTGTTGTAGTCAAGGTATAGTCCAAAAGCTAGTATACACCCACAGATAGTTAAATAGTTTGCGATCAAGATCGATTTAAATTTACAAGTTTTCAGTAACCAGCCAGTGAATAACGACGTAGCTAACTTAGTTATTCCTATGTAAATTCCAATTGCGTATGGATTTACTGTCGTTCCGAATTCCTAAAAGAATACGTACAATTTCACTATTTTTAAATATAACCTCCCTACGGTAAAGAAAACAATGATATTATTAAGCAGTACGTTTGATCCTGTAGCTTCATTAAAACACTGCAAACCCGCAATCATGAGTATTCTCTTATAGCCGGAGGGTTGAAGGAAGAACCTCATTTTTTTAAGTATACTTTGGTTAGCTGAATGATATCGTTCGTGGAGTGCTTGGATCGAGAGTAGCTTGCGTTCAATATCACTTTCTAACTAAAAACGAAACGTGATGTGGTTGAGGTACAAAAACTTACATACGTTTTCATCCGTTTTTCGATATCGGTTAAAGTATATCAGCGACTCTTTTGCGTCATCAATGCGTCCCTTAGTTACTAGCCACATCATACTTTCCTTAAGGAAAAGGGTGGCAATTCCAGGAATAAGGAATAATATGCAGTTAACCCAAGCCAACATTCGCCAATGTAGAAAAGCGCCAAGTAGAAAAGGCACTATGCTTCCTGGGACAAATATTATGTTATTTCCAAAAGGATGAGCTTACCTAATCCCCAGAAGATCGATTTAAAATTAAGCAGTACACCTCTCATATTAGGAGAACTAATTTCGCTAACATACGCGAGCGAAGTGATCACAAACCACGCTAAAATGTCCAGGTGAAAAAGGTAAAGTGAAATTGATCATTACAGCATGGAACGAAGGCAGTTAGGAATCCTGTCATCAGCATTGGGAAGTTTGACGCATTTGCGATTAATATCCATCCAATAGACCATGGCAATATTCCAAGTCTCAGTGTGTTCAATCTCCCGAAGTGGTCCATAACTAATCCTGCAAGAACGCTGCTGATCGGCTTTACAAGTGTAAAGCCGCTTACTAAAAATTGAAGATGCACTTAAGACCACCCCGTATCAGCTGTAAATCGATACTTACACAACCACGATAATTCATTGTCAGACATAGTGAACGATTCCTCAACTTGCGTGTTGTTATTTTTAGAAAAGTAAGGAATCAAAATGGTCAAAAATCCGAATTGCATGCCAATCAGGAAACAAAACGATAATACTGTAATAGACGAAAGGAACTGTTCGACAAAGATAATATTAATAACGTCTTCATTGTTCTTACTCTACTTATCACCTGGGGTAGCAGATAGAGATTCATCCTGGATGGATCAATATTTTGTATGGCTTGGAATGTTTCTGCTATAGTCCTATAAAGTGCAAACTTTGGCGCTAGATATTTAGGTCTAATTTTGATTTTGAACCAAAAAAAGTCGGATTAATTGCACTTATCTCGCCAACAATTTTTGGTTGACTCACTTCGTTGATAAAATCCAGGTTGAAAATTGCACTTATTTAATTAATCCTTTATTTTAGGATCGTGCAAAAACTAAATCTGGCGCTAATCCACATGGTTTCGTGCGGAATATCTAAACAAATTTGAAAAACTTGAGAAAGCAACACACTTATTCGGCTGTGAGTGTGACCTCAAGGGACCCTGATCTCGTCATTTATGTGATAACAGCTTCAACAGTGTAAATATCGAGTGTATTAACGAGGTCGCACAACAGCGTAAATCTTCTTTAAGCTTTTACCATGTCTTTACAACGTTACATTTCCATTTTTACTGACATCCTTGCTGCAACCATTTAATATTCTTAGTGGATTGGGAGTTTTGCTACTGAAAAGTTAAAAAATGTGTCGCTGATTTTGTAAAACGGAGGATGGGAAATGGAGTAAAGGAATGGAAGCATCCAAAACGTACGCTAAACTATTGCAGGGTCACTTACGTTTAAGGTGCCAGTATGAGCCCTAGAAATGACACAATTTGCAGTAAGTTTCTACAACACACAACACAAATTGGGTGCGCAATCAAAATATGTTGGTGCAAATCGCTTTGGTAAGGAAGACAGGAAATTGATGTTTTGATTGGAGGTGTTGGCTTGGGAAGTTGCTGACTGAAATTTCATTAGGTAGACACACTATTGGAATATACTGTAGGTATAATACAATTTAAAAAAGATCGTTAGCGAAGGATTATCTTATCATGTTCGACGGCAATTCTAGAAACATAGGTACCTGGGATCGTATGCTCGAGTACACCCGATAAAATTCGAACGTGATATATTTCGAATGAAAATATCGCATGCTATAACCATATCCTAGTTACGCGTGTACTATCTTTACCCTTTTAGTACAATAGGTGTTTACAGTATATCTAGTTGAATTCCGTAGTTCTAATTTAATAGTAAGCGTGTACCTGAAACCATAAAACATTTTTTTGGACAGTAAAAGTTTATTTAAAAATAGAGGCTGATTAGCAAAAAAATAATGAACATGAACGGTTTTAAAGGTTTATTCAAAACGATATGAATGTGGCGGGCTCGTGACGTAATAAGCCCGACCAATCAGCTCCTAGAACCATTCAGATGACATAACGACTTGGCAATATTGCAGGAGAATGGCATTTATAACTTGCGTCATCTGTCACAGGCGCTTGTCACTTTCGTGCTAGATGCAGTCACAGCCGTCTATAATTACAAGCCGTGCTGAGAATTATGGCAACACTGCATGGTAGGCCGATTTCCTAATTCAACTTGGCAGTTTCAGGTGTATTTTATAAGTGTTTTGGGTGTAATATTCCTATTTCCCTGTTTTAACAGAGCGAGATTGTAACAATTTGTGTTACCCCGTATGGAATGAACAGAAATTATTATTCAGGTAAGTTGCTAAACGAAATATATCGATTTGTTGTCATAACCTTTAAAGCAGGCTACTCATTATTGGACCCTTTACAAGCACTTGTATTTGTTCAAAGTATATGTACAAGCTCAAATATGACCTACACACTACGTGGTACGTAAGTACGGTAAGTGTTTATCGTGAAAAAATACAATTAGTTTGTATTTCAGGTATTCTAGCACGGACATGTCAAGTCGATTTTCTGAAGGAACCTTTCGACTTATTCCCAGGAGTTCACGGTACGGGAATTTGAAGTCTACGGGGCTCCCCTCTTTAAAAGCTTCGTACCTAGACCCACTGGAGTAGCGACTCGGTTAAAATTTGCCATTCCGAATCGCACCTGGTCGTTGATAAAACCTCGCTGATGCACAGCGATTTACTGTCCTTTTGCCGAAATTAAGTGCTCAAGCGTGTGCTTCACCTCTTTCGAGAGAAGTTCACCATTTTCGGAGATCTCGATGGAAAACACATTATGATGCAGTTACCAAATTTACAGCGTTCCGAATTTTAAAGTCAAATAAAAATGTTATTATCCATTTTTGTAAATAAATAAAATATATGTACAATTATAAGCTGCCTAAGTATCTTTCTTCTGTATTAAAACCACCAAGGCGAAACACAGGAGAGAGGAAAAATGCCATTTTTCAAGAGAACAAGACGCCATTAAAACTTAATCGGCCCACCGATTGACTTTCGAACAACGTTGCCAAACTTCTCAGCATGGCTTGTAATTATAGACGGCTGTGAGATGCAGTTAAACATGCCTCTTAAAACGTCAAATTTGACAAACGTCAGACCCTCGCACAAGGTTGCCGGCTCACTTCTACGTGATTGGTTGTAGGTTTGTGACGTATTTAGTCTGAAGCGTTTCAAATTCGGACTAAAAACACAGCTTTTCAATAATTTATTTTGGGTTTATTTTACTCGGAAATAAAAATTGAGGACACACGGGTCTTTTTATTTTTAATGTACTTTGTGGATCAGAAATAAAAAATGAAGGCGGGATGACCCCATTACAAGCCGTGCTGAGAATTATGGCAACACTGCATGGTAGGCCGATTTCCTAATTCAACTTGACAGATGTTGAGTGTATTTTATATGTGTTTTGGGTGTAATATGCCAATTTACCTGTTTTAACAGAGCGAAATTGCGACAATTTGTGTTACTCCCTACGGAATGAACAGAAATTATTATTCAGGTAAAGGCCCAATTACATTTGTCACTTTTGATGATCATCTTGGAGGAATCATCCAAAATGACAAGTATAAATTGCCTTTCATTGTGATTTCATCCAAAGTGTACACTAAAGATGAAGGATGAAAGATATCGACCCCCGACCAACTTTTGATGAAAGAGTCGTTCATCGAAGCGATGATTCATCGAGAGTGAATGCCCAGTGACAAATGTAAACTGTCGACGCACGTTCACTTCACAAACACTAGTTGATTGTTTTGGGTTTTGGTATTCGCGTAGTTTTAAGTAGGTAGTTTTACTTGATTTAAATTATTGTAGGAGTTTTGTGCATACCTATTGTCGTGGCAATGTCATTCAGGTGGCAAGATAAACACATGGAACTATTTCTAGAAAGTTATCAGCGGTATGAGTGCTTGTGGAATAATAAATGCAGTGATTACAGCAAATCAAACGTACGGGAAAAAGCGTACTTATCAATGCTGGCCGATTTAAATTTGCCTGGATTAACTGTACCCGACATCAAGGCAAAAATAAAAACTATTAGAACACGTTATGGGGCAGAACTTTGCAAGATAAAAAATTCAGAAAGAAGTGGAGCTAGTGCTGATGACGTTTATGAGCCCAGACTATTCTGGTTTAAACTTGCAGACGTGTTTCTCCGCAGCATATGCACTCCAAAAGAAAGTTCATCAAACTTGAAGGTGAGTACTCTCAAATAGAAATAGGTACATACATATACTTACGTAATTATTTCTTTTTCACAAAATGATGTATGATTAATTTTTGCTAATAATAATTCACAAACCAAATGAAATATCAATTTCAAAGCCAAAAACAAGATATTTATTTATTTTTTTTTTAATTTGTTGATTACTAAATCATTTTCAATTGCCATGGTACAATGTCTGTTGTAACAAAACGTTCAGCATAATAATTTCGTACGTCTCTTGCTGCCCTGCTGTAGTTATTTAATGCACCGTGGGATATTTCCTCAAGACCACTATGTGGATGTTGGGTAGCGGTACCTGGTTGAACCCTTCCTTCTTCCCAGTTTTCAACATCCAGCATATCTCTCGGGATGTATGGGTGTATGGGAGTTGAAGTCTTTCGCAACCAGTTGTGAAGAGCGCATGTAGTCTTCACCACTTGTTCCGTTGTTTGTATGGATAGTGGAATAGGTTTCTCAAAGATTCTAAATTTCGACACAAGTATGCCGAATGTGTTTTCCACAACGCGACGAGCTCTTGAAAGTCTGTAATTGAATATTTTTTGTTTTTCCGTTAGCGGACCACATCTGGAATATGGTTTTAAAATATTGGTTCTCAATGGGAAGGCATCGTCAGCGACGAAAATTCCTTGTTCCGGTATTTTCAGTGAATTATTTTGCAAGGCCTCATTAAAAGTTGATTTCGCAAATACTGCAGCGTCATTTACTCTTCCATTGGTTCCCACATCGATGTATATGAAATTATAATTGGCATCAACAATTGCGAATAGTATCGTACTGAAGTCTTTCTTGTAATTAAAATACTGTGAACCAGTGTTTGGAGGACACCTGATGGTAACGTGCTTACCGTCCATAGCCCCACACACATTTGGGAAATTCCACAAAGTTTCGTAGTCTCGCATCACATTTTCCCAGCTTTCAACTGTGTTAGGGACCTGTATCAAGCAATAATTATTAGACAGTGTACATTATTCTATTTTTAGAGCTTTGTATCTGTATCAACTTTCAATTGCTTTCTGGAATGACTGATTTCATGTAATTTCATGTACTTTGTTTCAGGAGTTAGAATCGACGAGAAAGGGCATTTCTGGAAAAGCAACCGATGATAGCCAACATTTGGAAGAACGTGAACAGCAAACTGAGCAAACGGCACACATTCAGGACACTGAACAGCAAACTGAGCAAACAGCACACATTCAGGACACTGAGGCAACATCTCCAAATACGATTGCAACGTCTTCGGCGGTAATCACGAATACTCCAAAAAACACAAAGGGGCGTAAACGTTCCCTCAATACTACTATTTCGGGGGTTCAGGACGCAATAAAACAATTGAAGACACTATCGGAAGAAAATAAGGAGGATCTGAACGAATTCGACGTGTTTTGTGAGAGCCTTGCTATACAGTTGAAAAAAATGCCTTTAAATAGGGCTCTTATCTGTCAAGAACATCTACAGAAAGTGATGACGCAAGAACGACCCTTCCAACTCACATCAAACCCTCAGTCTCACTCATCCATGTCACCTGCTGATTATCAACAGTCCATACCAACTTCAGGCCGGTACTCTGCGATGTCATCAGGGCAAAGCAGCACACATTCACGGCAGTCACAAAACCATTACTACCAATCTACCGAAAAAGATGACGATTATGAAAGCACTCAATATACCAGTGATGTTTTGTCCGATGCCCTTTCTTCAGCGGGATTAATAGTTGGTGATGAATTAATGCCTTTATAATAAATTACGTTATTTTATAGAAATAAAAAATATTTTCAAAATAACTTAACTATTTTAAACTTTTTATACTATAAACTTTTTATTCTGTTAACCTATGAATTAATTAAACTACAAGATGTTAAATTTCTACTTACCATTATAAAATCTGCCAAAGCGTTGTATATAGCCTTGCATACCTCAGGTAAAAACCGTGAAAATGTGCTTCTTGGAATTCTGTACAGTGCACTTAAGGTACCTATATTATCTCCAGTCGCTAGATATCGTAGTGTCATTTGTAGTTTTATTTTAGGGCTTAAAGCTTCTCGGAACCAAGTATCTTTTTTGCTTATAAACGGAGTTACTTTGTCTAGAAGATATGCGAATTGCTCCTCGGTCATTCTTAAGTGATTTCTATACACCTCAGGATTTTCCTCTGCCCATTCTCTTAACAGGGTTGACGAAGCTTTGTTCTCCTTGAAACCCATGGCTTCACCCACCAACGTCTTTGAGCACGTTTACGTGTCGATAACATTGCGTTAACTTCATGTAGCAGTCCATGTGAAATTAACGCAATGCCTCTGCGTAATTTTTTTTGATTCCTTCTTGAACGAGCACGAGACATCGCCCCTACACTAGCCTTTCACTTTTCACTGACACTGTGAAACCAGCAAACTGGATGAAAATATGTAAACGAGGATGATCATCCTGGATGATTTCACTCTGAGTGATTCACTTTGGATGTACATCAAAAGTGATATAATGTAAATCGCACTTAAGTTGCTAAACTAAATATATCGATTTGTTGTCATAACCTCTAAAGCAGGCTACTCCTTACTGGACCTTTTACAAGCACTTTTATTTGTTCAAAGTACCTGTAAGAAGCTCAAATATGACCTACACAGTACCTGGTACCATAGTGTAACTTTACACTAAGCTGGTACGTAAGTACGGTAAGTGTTTATCGTGAAAAAAATACCATTAGTTTGTATTTCAGGTATTCTAGCACGGAGATGTCAAATCGATTTTCTGAAGGAACCTTTCAACTTATTCCCAAGAGTTCATGGTACGGGAATTTGAAGTCTACGGGGCTCCCCTCTTTAAAAGCTTCGCACCTAGACCCACTGGAGTAGCGACTGGCTTAAAGTCTGCCATTCCGAACCACACCTGGTCGTTGATATAACCTCGCTGATGCGCAGCGATTTACTGTCCTTTTACCGAAATTAAGTGCCCAAGCGTGTGCTTCACCGCGACCTCTTTCGACAAGTTCACCAATTTCGGAGATCTCGATAGAAAACCCATTATGATGCAGTTACCAATTTACAGCGTTCCGAATTTTAAAGTCAAATAAAAATGTTATCCATTTTTGTAAATAAATAATATATATGCACAATTGTAAGCTGCCTAAGTATCTTTCTTCTATATTAAAACCGCCAAGGCGAAACACAGGAGAGAGGAAAATGCCATTTTTCAAGGGCAACAAGACGCCATTAAAACTTACATCGGCCCACCGATTGGCTTTCTAACAACGTTGCCAAACTTCTCAGCATGGCTTGTAATTATAGACGGCTGTGCTTCTTATAAGCACCTGACACAAGCTTTTCGAAATGTTTAACATACTTAGCCATCAGATAAAGGTCACGTGAAGGACACCTTTTGATTATCTGTCCATTCTTTATCCTTACTGTTCCATTATTACGTAAGTAATTGTTATACTATACAGAACCTTTCCTGATAAAATTATGGAGTCCGTTATCATCCTCTGAAACGTATGCTGTGTAACGGGAGCCCTTGAATGTTTTTTTTTTAATTTCGTTAGGGTACTACAGTTGTAGCTGTTAAGAGATATACTGGGTGTTTCCTAGAGAGACAAATTATATTATTTGTAAACTTTAAAACCAAACCTTAATAAAATTTTCCATCTATATTTTGTGGGTCATTGGTTTTTGGATGCGACCGGTTAATTTCCTGAGAAAGGTAATCGGTGCCAGTCTAACGGGCGATAACACAATCTTAATGTCTTTTACGTGACCGAAACAGCTAAATCAGGATTACTCATGGCGCATCGTGAGGAACGAAAACTAAGCGATCTTAAAATCTGGTGGGTTTTGATATAAAAACCAAAATGGGGCAGTATTGTCTACTAATTCTAGTCATTAAAAAAACAAAAGAACATCATATTTTTCAGGTAACAAAAATACGATGTTTTTATGTGGAACGCCCTGTATTGCATCATATGGCAGTTTATAAAATGATCTACAAGAGGTCTTAATGCACCATAACCGGACTACTGCAAATAACGAAAGTTTTTCGCTAGGTTTTTCGATTATTTAAATTTTGATCTAGTTATCCATAAAAATGATAAAATGGCGTTGTTGGTTGTAAAGTCTCTGACAGCTAACTTTGAACGTTATTACACAGTGCTGTTTATGTTTATGTCCTAGAAAATATGGTTTTATCTGCCCCAGGATCCGCCGTATACTGAAGAAAATGGAAACGTTTTTGAACACCTTCCATTAATATAGGTAGGTAGATATCTATTGGAACTTATTATATAAAGTATTTTTATATATTTATTTTTTTATTTATTACTTATTTCACCTGTTATTCTTGTTTTCTTAACAGCCTACTATAATAAGTCCTTGTTCCAGTTATAGGTTTAAATACCTATTACGTATTTTTACCATTTTCATGTAGAACGACATTATAGTATATTAAGAAACAAGTTTCATAAGTGGCGCATTTAACGCATGAGTTCAAGTTTAGAAAACGAGCTGCTTGCGGCGAGTTTTCTAATGAACGAGTGCGATGGGGCGTCTTATGAAACAAGTTTCTTATACTATTTTTTCTATTGAGAAGATATTTTCTAGAAATTTTTATCAAAATGATGTTATAGTAACTTTTTGTAACTAGGGAATTTTGATATAGAAGTTGTATTAGTGCAGGTTGTATTAAGTTGGCAGTACGACGTCCCAAATATTTCTCTTATTTAAATGCAGTCTCATCAATTTTGTTTTAATTAATAAACTTCAGAAATTAGTACATTAACTGTGGAACAATTCATAAAGGCAAAATACAGTCCTTCGTCCTTTTATATAAGTTATGTGAAATTCAGTCGTGTCACTGTCGATTAACGACAAAGCTAACAGCTAACAGATTTCGCCCATATGACATTGCTCCTACTTATATTGGTGACTGACATAAAAAGAAGAACAAAGGTTTCTTTTCGCGATTTGCCATTAACGGTCAGTAACGGATCGGTCCTTAGTGAGTTGTTGTTACGTGATGAGGTGTCACTCATTAGGACGGGTTCGGCTTCGGATTGTCACTTCCTCTTAGGAGCCTAACGATACTACACAAATCAGGCTCACGATATTAATAACGCAGAACAAGTGCTAAAAGCAATAAGCTTCTTCTTTAAAATATTGTTTAATGTGTTCCGAAGGTATCCTCGTTGTCATCTTTTCCCCATTCGAAATCTCCTTTATAACCTGTAGGTCTTTTTTGGAAGATAGGTACACTATTCGTACTAGTAATCATTGGTCACAAATTGTACGTAGATGTTGAACGTGCTACAAAAAGAAGCATTAATCATTAATGTAAAAATTTACCTCAAAGCCCCACATTGTTGATATCTCGGTTTTTACGCTACATACCGTAATATTTAATTCCCTTTTGAGTTTTGGGAGAAAGTAATTAAGTGGTTTTTCATATTGTTCTTCTTGTAATTTGATTAACACTTTATCAGCCTTACATGTCTCGCTTTTAATCAAATAGAAAGGAATCTTGTCTTTCTGTATATCAAGACATAACCCTAATTTCTAAATAAATACAATCGAATGTCAAATAGGGTAGTGAATTTAGGTTTTCCTCTTTAATACCAACTTAAAAACGGTGCGTTAATAGGTCTCATTAACGCACTGTTTTGAGCGGAAAACAGTGCGTTAATAAGAACATTTAAAAATCGAAATAGAAAAAAATAATTTTAAAATCCTGGTTATTTGAAATATTCAAAATACTTGCATCATAGCCAAACTATGAAGCATCAAAAATAGTTGTAGATGATTTAATAGGCTGTCATGTAATAATATACAAGTTGCTCTATATAAAAGGGCGCATTTTTGCTATTATCCGAAAAATGCGAAGCTGTTTTGTTTTTTTAATCACACATTTAGATTCAGTAGACAGAAATACACAATTTTGGTAATTTAATCGTCTTAAAAATTAGCAATAGTGCCGACTTACAGACTGTTTAGCGCTTATACGCCTTTAGCCTATTAGCACCATTTTGTGGGCGGTTTAAAAAAAGTAAGGACGCGTCCAGGAAAGATAGCGGGAGGGTATTCGGTTTTGGATCACCAGAGTACGTCGCATTATGCATAATTTACACTTGTCCGACCGTCCGATCACGATACGACAGTGTACCTCGACAAACCAAAATTTTCGTCGGTGTCCTCCGGCAATGTTTCCACGCGAAATTATTTGAGTTTTAATCAAAAAGGTTAATTACGATATGGATGGTTCGTCTTTGTATTTAAAGTGAATTTAAGCCTATTATTCGATAAGCCAAATTATTGATTTTATTTAAATTGGTAAAACATTGTAAAATGATAATGAAACAGGTGTTTTTCTATTTGTATATATACATAAGTGTTCTTATCTTTAAAAAGCTCTATATTCGTGTAAAAGAGACATCTGTGTTTTAAAAAAGGGCTCTGATTAAGATAGTAGTTGATAGTAGGTCCTTTGTTAATTCGAAAGAACCAGTGTATTAAAATACGACTAAAATTTGCGCGCCTTTAAAACAAGGCAATGTTGAAAAAGGGCGAGATCTCCTTTAAATTAGACACTGCGTTATGCTCTAGGACGTTCCGTTGCGCTTGTGGACGTGGAGTTTCTATTATCGTATACAGCATTTTTTTAAAGCAATGTACAGCGGCGAAGTTTTGTGAATTTCAAAAGGATGTGTGAGTTACACCGGTATCAAAGTTCCACGGCACAAGCTCCCGCAATCAAATTGAAGGTTCCCCTATACTATTTTATGAAAATTAGGAAAAGAAGACCAGAACCAGCAGTTAACAACATAGCATTTGAATTCAACAAGGTAGTATTTTGGAAAAGCTTTGTTTAGATTGAATTTGTTTGTAACTGATTTTCAATTTTCTGACATGTGTTTACGTACTCGGTAAATTTAGAGTCATGCGTAATTTGGGCAAGCCGAGTTTGTGATTTTCGGTGACAAATAGTGGGGTGAAAGTCTCATTTACTTTAGCCCTGACGCTCTGCACGTATTTTTGTGACGTTACAAGGTCACGACCTTGGGATTTCCCCGAACACGTCTCAAGCTCGTGGGTTTGAGACCTGAATCGCGGTCGTGGTCTCGGGTTTTCCTCAAGGTCATGGTCTTGGACTTTAGTCTCGCAGTATTCGCATCACCTTGACTTGACATAGGGTTTTCTCAAGGTCATAGCCTTGGATTTTGACCCACTCAACGGTTCGGAGTCGAAATTTCGGAGACGTCAAACTCAGAACAAGATTTTTGGGCTTACGAGTTGAAGAACGACGTTTCTGTTTGTACCAACACGTTTAATTACGAGAACCTGATCGCCAGGCCTACTTCCCTGTGGTTAGCGAATCTTGATCAGTAACGGTGTTGTTGGTCCTGATTCCGTCTTTCCACCGGGTTGTCCTGCGGGCGGAAGATAGGAGCGGTTATTCAGTGAGGTCATCCCCAGTAGGCGAGTGCTACATAAGTGTCAAGTGACAGAAGTAAACTGCGGTCCCTTGATCGACACTATGGCTTGAAAATACTTCGGCTTTCAACCTGTTGACCACGACGTCGGTGGTGATTGTCACAACGGAGATGAATCTGGCTTTGGTGTTAGTGGTGGTGTACGGTTCCATCCGCGGATATTATTTCCCGCAGGTGATTCGGTTGACGTGGTCGGACGGTATCGGCCCTCGTTTAGTGGCGGTGCACACCCAACAGTTTCTGAACGCACTCTCGTACAGCTGTACTCACTTTTATCCAGTGGTAGTGGGTCGTTATAGCTCATACCGGCCCGTGTGGCGCAGTTCAGTTGAAGCTGGACTGTGGTGCTAAGGGTCCCTGTTCGAATCCGGGTTCGGGCACGGATATTTGTAAATGTATAGTGGGTAGGGTTGGTAGAGAAGCCTTGGCTGAAACCCAGCGTACTCAAAAAGTAAAGGCAAAATAAATAAATAGATAAATAAATAAATAAATAAATAAATAAATAAATAAATAAATAAATAAATACTACAATTTTTTCTATATACAAAATTGAGAGGTTGCCGAAATATTCGCTTTTTTCGGCAAACACTTTTTTTTTCAAATGAAAATTTATCGTAAGGAGTTCTATTTGGTGTCATTTTTTTCGTTTTCTTCTTCTATTGAAGAAGAAGCTCAAAAAACGAAGAAACTCCAAAACGATTTCAGTAAATTTGAATTTTCTAGTAAATATTTATAATTAGTTTCAATTTTAGAAATTTGTCAAACGCTGATTACAGCAACCCGAAAAGATTCGAGTGAAGGAGTCGTTGGATTCCAATTACCTGTTGATTACGAATTTCTGAAATTTATTATTTTGTCATGTTCGGGAACTGTCGGCAAACGTACGTAATTACGTAATTACGTACAAGAACAAAAACTTTCGATTGAACATAAACACTAATAATTTATATTACAGTCAACATCCGTGCCTTTATCTTCTTGCTATACGCTACACAAACATCCTTAAAATTTTATATTACGCTTAAAAACAGAGCAATAAATTTTAAATATAATGTATTCACCCCAAATCTGCATACAGTTTGTGATAGGGAGCTATAAGCGTATTTAGTACACCGCGTTAAATACTATCCGCCACAGCTTGAATATCTCTTTTTTTTCCAAATGTTATACCTACATTCATATTTCCGGTATTTTAACTTTGCTGCGATTTAAAAAAAATATTCTCATAAATGTGGATAAGGTTGTTAAACATGGGAGCAGGAATGGAGTTTAAATTAAAAATATATTTCCAGTGAAATCGATGAAAATGCATAGAATTTTTTGTGTATAGGCAAGTACCTATCTGAGGTATCTACAGAAAACAGTACACAAAGTATAGAATAAGGTTCTAGCTTTACTTTTACATGTTATTCGATTCTCAAAGCGAACTGAAACCACAATCAATACGATTACCATCGTTTTATGCTGATAAATCGTTAAATTGCGGTAATGGAAAGTTGTACGTTATTGCGTCAATCGCCTGACCCACTCTCGTTATGATTTCCATCGCAAGTTCTTCAATTCCCTTTATGCTCCCCCTCAAGTATTTTTTAATTTCCTTTGTATCTCTCGGGTTGTGCTCAAGGTCTCTCATATCAGCTCATCATCAGTTATCTGAATCATGTTTGGTATACTGTACTGGTGATTATGCCTTTATACAATGCGATCAAAAATGATTGGCAGTCTAGTCGCCTTTGGAATTTTTGTTTACATGGGAAATCGTATTTAACTTGAACTTCCAAAGGCGACTCGACAGCCAATCATTTTTGATCGCCCGATATTTGATTATTACGTTTTTTTTTTTTTTGAATCACAATCTCCGTTTTAAACATTAAAATGCGTGCGAAAAACGGCCTTTAAAACACACGTGCTTTAAAGTTGCTAAGTAACGATACTTCAAGTATGACTTTTGAAACTGTCATCTGGGTGAAATAAAAAATCTTCCTAAGTCGCTTTCTGTAAATGCAGAACATTTCTTTGGCTTGTACCTATCTTTTGGTTGAAGCTTTTACAAACGCGCGTAATTTAGGGTATGCTTCCAAATCTGTTCCACTTTTTAGTCCCAGCAATAAGTGAAGTTTTGAATGAATGCACCAAAGGATAGAATATTTAAATACCTTTGACATTTCCTTCATATATGCCAGCATTATCGATGCATTTAAGACTTTATTCGTAAGTAACTTCCTATTCATCCATGGAAACAACATTTCATATGCTTGATAATAGGCTTTACTGGATTGAGATTTTACACTTACCGACGTTTGTTTAGATTTTACAACAAGCGATTTAATGGACGGTGTATTATCTTTTTCAACTGAAATCGTTTTATTCACAAAGACGACGATTTTTATAAGCAAACGTCAAGTGACATTTCCATGGCAATCGTGAAATTACGAACACCCAGCCCACTTAATTAGACATGTATTCGAGTAATAATAACGTCAATATGATTTCATTGAATTTCCTATTTTTAAATTATACTGCAGGTATAATAAAAAATACTATAAGATACACGTGTATAATTGGTCTTTAAAGCACTTGCAACGTTAAAGGCACTCCGCTTTGCGTCGTGCCCTTAAACTCGTTGCGCGTGCTTTAAAGACTTGATTATACACTTGTATCTTAATATACTATTTATGCATTCACGAGGGAGTTTATTTTCAGTGTGATGTTGCTCTGCTCTCAGTTTAACTACACCGTGGAGTAAGTAGCTTATATCGTATAGTATCTGTTGTTTGCTCGTCTCGTGCGGACCGCACCTGTTTCATCTTAGCAATACGAGAAGGGGATCCTCTAATTAACATTAATGCAGTTTGCTGGTGCAAGAATACACACTTTAACATGAATATTCACCACTGGTACTCTCACGTGTGCTTTTCGTGTTAAATTATGGTAACCAAGACTGTAGTAAATTTAACCGTAGGTGAGTTTTGTACTTGATCTGATATATCGCGTTTTCCTCTTGCATTTATGATGTTTCTTGTGTTTGTTTTGAATATGTTTAACTGCATTTGACCCGATTTTTATTGTATAATTTGAGATGTTTGATTATGTGTATTTCTTGTTTGCATTTTGTTGTCGTAGTTGATTTGTTTCGTGCATTTGTGTGGGTATTGTCGGGTTTTTTGTCCATAAAAGGTTTTTCAGGTATCGCCTTGATAGTCTTTTCTTACGCACAAAGTTCCGCATTTCATTCAATTCCTTTCCCGATTGTGTGACAGCAGAACCGAATACACAACGTATTTATTCGTGCCGTTCATATCGAGCCGACTGCTACCGAGGCTCAAAAGTGTCCGCGGTTTCAACTTGAAAGTTAGGTGGCACTGCTCGTAGTTTTTCCTCAGAGTTACCAACTGTAAGTATAGGGGGTAAGTTATCATTGCAGTGCCGGTTGGGCAGTACGTACAGTTCAATTACATTTATGCATACAGGGTGCCCCACGACGAAGGTCGGCTATCTGGGCGTGGAATAACATACCTCCGGATATTTAGAACATTTGACAATACACTAATGTCGATACGAGGATTTCATCTAAAATATTTCTTAGTTTGGCGCTCGAGTAGGGGCTCCGAGCCTGCACCCGGAAAGGTATAGATTGTACTTTTGTTTTCCAGAGAACTACCTTGTGTATATGTTTTCCATTAAATACCGTTCCAGAATTATTTCTTTTCTTGTCATTTTCTGTACAGCTTTTAAGGTTAATGTTTTCTGTCCCGCTTTCCTCGGTAAAATCTTCTATTTGGTTACAGCTCGAGAACCCACCACACCAAAAAAATCTAAAAGGAAGATGCCTGAAATCGAAAGAGAATCCTCTTGTACCTCCAGAAATAGACATTATGCTTAATTGGTTGTTTACGTTGAAAAAGGAGCAACTACAGACTGAGGCCAATAGATTTGAGTTAGTAACCGAAGGAAATGTTCCAGAATTGCTACAAAACGAATCGTTACTTTTTTGAAAATTGGGGAAGGCCAAGTTGCCAACCAAGATCACCCCGTCTCCAGTTATCTGTTGCAGTAACGGAACTGCCACCAAGTAACGATACCGCAAAATGGGTCCTACGTTTCGATGGAAAAGACCATCCGGTATTATTTATCGAAATATTGGGGGAACTGAGAATGGGGTATGGAAAAATTATGCCTGTTTGTTACCAACGTTAGCCATTATTTTTGTTGTGGAACAGAAATTCCCGCGACCGATTTACCACCTAGGACGAGTCCTTAAAAGCCTTCTACGACCAATTTTATCCTTATAACGATTATCGATTAGAAGGAGAGATCCGTACTCGAGCCCAGACGTTAAAAAAAATGGATGACTCCTTTGCACGCCATGGTCGCTATTCTTCGAGAACAACAGGTTGACCGTATCTATACATAAAAAATCTCGGCCACTACTTACAAATTACTTAAAAACAAAGAGAGGTAAATACTGTTACGACGTTCTTGAACTGGGGAATGAGTTCAAGTTGCGGTTACTTCACCTTGAATAAATTAAATGACAAGATTTAATTTTCGATCTCCTGATTCTTACGCTGTTGTCGCGTGTTTGAAACAATATCCTCTAATTCACACTAATAATTTATCAGAAATTTTGATTTTGGCGTTTAAAACTTCCGGCTATTGTCCGTATTTACCGTAATAGCTTTTTAGTCGTAAACTATCCTTTTTAAATGCGCTCATCAAAAAGCTGTTACTTTCGAGGTTGAAACGCATTTGTTTTACGTCCTGTAGTTAACTTCGCTACGTTACCCACGAAATTTCTTTGCAAAATCATACACGTTGTTGTTACGAAGGGTGTCCACACCGAATATATAAAACCTACCTTGCGTGAATTTAAAGGTAGTGAACCTTATCTCACTTTTAGGCGCGGACTCTCTTTTTTAAAATAAAGCACACCGCACGGTAATTTACAGGTGGTTGAATTAACTTCGGTCGCGGTTCGAATAACACAAAATAAAATTCCCTGAACTAATTGACCTTCACTCTAGTCTTGTATTACCGGGAACTCCTTGACGGTTCTTCATTAGAACAACCAACCTCCCACTGATATGGTTTTTGATTAGCGCCCATTCTGCGTCGCAAACCGTTTCCACCAATAACATAATTTTACTTATCCAATTCGATCACTTCAATTCGAATAATTGTCGTGTCCAACTTTGTTGTAATAAAAAAATGTGTATTTGCGTTTTCCCTAACAAATAGTTTTTGGTAATGTGAGATACGAAAACGGCACGATGAATATTTCACATTTCATGTAACACCCGCTCGAATGTGGCTATAGATTTCTATGTAAATACGTTCTGTGTGCGTTGTTGGTGATTCACGCGCTCTTTGTTGAAGAAGTAATTATGGAACATTACAATCCGGTCACATTTTTACAAAACCTCCGAAATCATGGTCATAATTTGTTCTGCTATTAGTTATATGTGCAGCTGGGCGTGAAATAACGTACTAACACATGTAACTGAGATATACGACCCACTACTGTAAGTGCAAATGTAATATTTCCAGCTGTATCTTTCGCGCGAACAGTTTTATTGGCTACGTTATGGATGGCCGTTATAATTGGTTCTCTGTTTTGCAGAGCACGAATAAAGAGCGTTAACATAAAAGGAATTACTTAAAAAATGCCTCTCGATACAATTATCGGAATGATTAAACGATGTAATTGCCAACGTGGTAATGTAACGGGGTGCTGCGGCAGATCTTCCAACTTTGCTTATAATTATTTCTCAGGTATTTACGGGCCAACCCAATTTTATTTTGCACGAAAAGCAATTGAATACGTTATCCTCATGCGATATGTATTGGATATTCGGCAATCCACAATCTCAATCCTTAGTTTTGGAGTTGCTTTAAAAAAACTTCCCGTAGGTCCGACGGATATTACCAACTTTGCCTGGTGCACTATTGAGTTCCCGTTAAACTCAATAATTAAGTGTAAATTATGCAAAAGTTTCAGCTTCGCTTCAATTTAGCTTTTCGTAACGCTCGCCTGGATGCATTCCATATTAGTCCATGTCTAACTGAACATTTTCTCATATTAGCGGTAGTTTGGTCTTCCACGCTTACCGCGCGAATTAAATTATGAAAACTGCGCCTCTCTATAAATGAAGCCGTCGGCGAAAATACATAAACAAAATCTCTTCGAATCGATAACGCTGTGGATTGCATATAAATTAGCTTGGCACGACCGGACATTGAAAACAAGACCATAAGAGAATTTCCTGAAATAAAGAGGAACACTTTTTGGTCAGATAACATACACGTGACGATTCAATAACGAACAACCGTTATTAATTATCCATTTCCTGCGCGCGATGACATTAAAATTCAATTTGAATCGAGCACTACCTGGCAGCTTCACAACCTACGTCTACAAACATTAAAATTTAAACCTTTTTCGGTGTACCTACGTCTATAATGTAGGCTTATTTTCCTGTCTCGTTTGGGATTTGTTTACGGCCTCCCCATTAAACTTCTTTAATTAAAAACTATGCCATGTTTTTAATAAATAAAATGTTTCACCTTGTACAAAGAATGAACAAAATATTTATTTTAGTAAATTCAGATTTATGTGGAAGTCGTAGTTTACATTTAAAGTTACCGATCATGTTTTCTCTCTGAGTATTTCAATTCTATAGCCTGTTGATCTTATAATGAGTTCCGGAAATCGCTGCCTCCAAACTGTCGCGGACAATAGATAATGTCTATCTTAGTTACTTTTTTGTGGTGCATACCGCAGAATCAAGATTAGGGCATATCCTGCAGTGCGATAATGCAATTTTGCAAAAAAATGGCGGGCGTGGTTTTTAAAGGAATAATTGAGCATTTCGGGAGGTAAAGCGATTCCGATTGACTCTAACAGAAATATAGTTAATTTAATTCCTGGATGGCATTTGAAAGGAGTGTTCATTAAGGCTCAAGATAGGTAGGGATTAAGTTAGAGAGAATTTTTTTCGGAAATTCGGTTTTGGGCCACGGGAGCGTTAATGGGGAGGTTTTTTTGGTGGATTAAGGTGAAAGGGTAACCACGTGGGTTGCAGCGATAAAATCGTTCTGAGATCGCTAGGGATATTTTTTGGGTATTATAAGGCCATATAAAAGTTTCCAGTACTATGTGCAGTAGTACAATAAAATTCAGCTAGAACCTGGTCCAGATCTACCATTAGACGGAAATATCATTGAAAAAATGTTAACTACCCACACATAGTGAACGACCCCATACTGGCTTTATGCGGTTTACTTTCTATTTTCCTAAGTTCAGAGTTGAAGATAGAAGCTAAAGGTGATTGATTTAATTTCTAAAGTTTTGTGTTACAGCCCCCGCTACCGTAAATATAGCTGCAAATAATTCGCCGTTTGCAACCGTTAAGCCATTGTTAGCAAGTTTTTTTTCTATGTTAACTTAAAACAAGCATAAAAACTACATTCTCATGCAGGTTTATGAGCGATCTTTGAGAATTTCCAATAATGGCTGTTAATTGGACTACTGGTTTTAAGAAATTTCAATCCGGCCAATTCAGTAAGTGAAATTAACAGTAGCTAAATAAATGTGTTGCAGTACACGTCATTCCAAATTTTCGTGCGGGGTATCAAAAAAAGCGCTCTTAATTAATTTTAACTTTAAGACCAATTACAGATTTTTGGGACGTCAGCAAGCCGCACAATTAATTAAAGGGGTTTTAGTTTTTGGATGTTGTAACCGAAAAGTAAAATCCTTTTGCGTTTTACATTTTCTCAAGTTACGTTCGTAAGTACCAAAATTTTTGAAATCTACCATAAATTTAATTGATTTTTTTGCTTTTGGCGTTTAACGGAATAGTTGGTGTTGTAACTCAAAAGTAAGATCTTTCTACCTTTTGCTCTTTCGCAACTTACGTTTTGTAAGTACCATAATTTTAAACTATTCCGTAAATTTTCCATTCGTGCCGTATAATTTTTTTACGTTAAGTTTACTGCGCTGTAACTTTTTCTTGCAAAGTAATTTCTACCGCTCCGTTTAATTGCAAGGTAGGCTTCTTGTTTCGCTTTCTTGCATTTGATTTCCTATAGATACCGCTATCAAATCCGATTATGTACTGCTCTTGCTTAGGGTAATTACTGTGCGCTTTTGTTTTAGAATTCACCAGTAGCCGACCGTCCCTTGCCCTTTAGAATTCCTGGAGCTGCCGTTACTCCATTTGAGTTTGCTCGAAGCTTCCGAGACCGATCCAACAAACCGCTGTTACCGCCGACATTGACCAGAGACAAGGCTGTTCGCCCGTCCGTCCATTCCGTCGACAGTACACCCAAGTTGCCGCCGCCTGCCACTACTTTCGTCCACTCGCATGACTTAGTGACTATAATTTCTAAATTTATTTATTTTTCTTGTAAATAAAATTCATTATTCCGCGAATACTTGTGTAGTTTCGTTTTCGTTTTAATTTTATTGCATTTATAAATTTTTTTATTCAGATAAGGTGTTAGAAGTGAGGCAGGCACATCTGGTCGATGCGATAAGAAGTTCCATTGTTAGGTGAAATTTAATCAAAGCACGTGTTTATTCACTGATAAAAGAGTGCAGGTGTTGCAAAAATTTTAAACTAAGGAAGAAGACTATTTTCTGGTGGGAGTTTCCTTTAATACTAGAAGCAATGAAAAGAGGGGGCGACGGTTTAAGGGCGTGAACTTTTCTTTACGCTAAATTTTTGGACAGTCAGCCTGTACGTAATTCGTCAAAGTTGTAACAAAGTATGAAAAAAGTTAAACAACCTTAATAAAAGATTCCATCGCGCGATGAAGTAGTGAATGTTCGTGGAAAGTGTTTGAAACGGTTTATGCGTATTCAGAAAAAGTACGAGTATTGAGTCAACCATGCAATTATTGTTGATAGTGAAGCCTTTCGACAAGGTTTGTCATTTATTAAAAAAAACAAGTGTTATACCGTCCAAAATCCTACAAAATCGAATTCTACAAGCCAGTTCGAGTCATTTAATCCAGTATAATGGAAAAAAAATGAAGTTTCTGGAAGCTGTCAGAGAGTGTTTGTATCAATTCTAAGTATCGCAAAATTTTTACGACCAGATTTATTGGATTATTAAAGAAAAGTTGTAAGTAATTAACATTTTTTTTATTTAATTGTCTGTAAAACGTCTGCGTACGTGGTATTTGTAAAAAAAGGTTTGGCTGCTTTTATTTCTTCCAAGATGTTTTCATTTCTTTTATGTTTTGCGGAATAAATGTTTGTCTTGCTCATTTAATTAACTGTGTATTTAATCAACCAGTTTTGATCCTAATTTAGCTGATACTGCTTTAACGAAAGGAAAAAAACAAAAAAAATCCATTAGTAATAAAAAAATTCGCGAAAAAAAAACAATTAAATTGAGCCATTGACGAAAGAATATATTATAATAAAATTATAGTACGTTATATGTTGTATTTAGATACAACAAATTTATACGGTCATGCATTAAGGCAATTTCTTTTATAGGAAAATTAATTAATTATAATGAATATAAGGATATAATAATAAAAAAAAATAAAATTTCATAAGCTAATGTGTATTTGAAGGTCAAATCTGTCCACACATTTCGAAATACAAATCGAACAACCGTTTTGAACGACCATACGTCTACGTGACGCAAAATGATTTTTCTTCCCTTGTTGGCGTGTAAGGTAATATAACACGCTGTAACAATACGTCAGAGATCTAGGAAGTAACAAATCGGAAGTGGGATGTATTTGTGAGCTGGCAGACATGACGAGGGGTTAACGGAAACGAACCGCATTAGTATTCATGGTTTTCCTTGTTGTCCACTGAAGCTTTCATGACAGGTCAACCGCTGTCAATATCTTGTCCTAGCCTAAACTGCGGCTATTTGTAAAAGGACGCTTTTATAGAATTATTGGCTTTTCCAACAACAGAGAAGAAGTTGGTGGTGGATGCAACAAAGTCAATTTCCCCGCGCGAGAAAAAATTGTTTTTGCATTGCTCTGGAAGTTTTTATTGGGGGTTAACTGATTATAATGCAAGCATGCATGAGTAGTGGCGTCACGTACTTCTTACACCGATCCGAGCGCTTTATAATTATGCTGACTTCACAGACACATCTGAGGTCCATGTGCCTCCAAATCCCACCATCCAAGATTTAAGACTGCCATTTTTCTCTATAGACAGATGGGATTATAATACAGTTTCAAAACTCTGAACAATCTATCATCTCGCAAAACGTTAAAGTTTCCTTATTCGGACCACGTTTCAAAGCTATTAACTCTTTCTCCCTCCATCACTGCTGTACACGAGACTTACCTTTCATTATCTTACGTATTTTGTTAGATTGCCTCGGGGATTAAATTTAGCTTCGCAGGATATTCGCTTTCATATATTTCCCTTTTACTGCTCCTTTGATTGCGAATGTAAACGAAATCATAAAGTTGTAGAACGCCGACGAAGAAAATCGTCGTCCTTTTATAATGATAAAACATTCAATTCTAATAAATAATCATTATACACGCCCTTACCTTACTTTCGGGAAAGCTTTCAATACGGTGTGATTTATAAAGGCATCCGGTGGCATTGTAGCAAAATACAATCACGTTTCTGTATCATGTTAGGTAATGCATTAGTGTAGCCTTATGGTCACCGAAACGTGCCCTTAATACCAACTATCCGAACAATTATACAGATAATACGTCAATTCGTGAAATAGAATCCCGTTTCAAATATGAGAGCGATGCATTATATATCACGTAATCCGTTCGAAAATTAAGTCCATTGTCTCCCAGGGATTTTTACCCTGCAATACGACAGAGAGAAGCTGCGGGTGTAGAGTGCAGATAATAGAAACAATTATTCCACTGTACACTTTTTAAAATTCTATAGTGATGAACGTTCTAGCTACTCATTTGTTCTTCGATCAACCCCAGCTTGCATTTTGGTGTTAACTGAACTAAATAGAAAGCGAAGCTGTGTAAAACGAAAATATGGTTTGTAATTGTCCACAGGCTGAAATATTTACGCCTTAAGGTTCAGGCATCAGTATTCGATATTTTGGTCGTAAATGGTTTGCGATACTAGGTTCACTTATTTAACACACAAATAGTGACAGCTCCTGAACTTTGTTGTATAACACAGAATCAGACAAACAAAATATGCTTGATGAATAAGGTGATCAATTATTGGTGACTGTTCGGACGGTAGAAACTGTTAACCTTTAATAGGGAGAGAACCTTATATCACTATGCAACAACTTGGTCGACTCACACACGTACTTTTTCCGATAACGGCCAGCACCTTTTGAAAAAACTTCCCACGAATTTTTACTACTTCACTTGGCGATGTAATAACTTCAATCTTTTAAGAAAATTACTGAACGCCCGAATCTTTTAGCGTCAAAGAATGTGAACGCTCTCAAACCGTCACAAAAAAGTGTACAAAAAACCACGTTTTCTCTTTGTATCCAGTATTTAAGGAAACACCACTTCCACCATAAATCAAAACTCCTCCTTTAAGAATTTCGAAATAAATCGCCAATCACGACAGAAAGCGCCAAACGTCCCCAAGTATTCTCATATTCAGGATGTCCTGTCATTATTTCTTAAGTTTCCGCGGAAATAACGTCTACAAGACGTTGCTTACACAGCAATCTAAACATGGGATGGGTCTTAAGAGGATTCAAACTTTGTAGCCTCGTACCTTTAGGTTTCATGCTGAAAGATTTCACATTTCTGGGTTTCATCTTCAACTTCAATACTCAGGCTACAGTTTTAAGAGTATGTTTACACTTAAGTGCAGTTAAGCCCAGAAAATGTCACGAAATCGTGTCTTTAAAAAGATTTGGCAGCACACCCTAAATTACACGCGTTTGTGAAAGCTTAAAACAAAGGATAGGTACAAGTCGAAGAAATATTTGCATTTGCAGAAATTGACCTGAGAGTATTTCAGGTCAAGATGACAGTTTCGTAATAGCGTCGTAGGGCCCTATTGAACTTTGTAGATTAGATGGCAGAAAGGAAAAAAGTTAAATAATGGACTCACTCTCCCGGTGGAGGGCGCGTCTAGACTTTTTTAATCATGTACAAAAAAAAAATTGTCACATGAACATACTCGAACCCGTCAGATATTGATAGTGCATATGCCCCACGTGATTCTGATATGGAGGTATGTTAATCTACCGGTTTGAGTGGTAAGGGTAGCTGTACGGAAGGGTACGGCCGCCTATGATCTCAGTCATCTGGCATGCTTCAACTGCTGAACTCACTGCACTTTATTGACTAATTCATAACTTTGGCATATGGAAATTGGCAGATTATATTACCGGTTAAAAAAATTCCAATGCGCTCGAGAATGTCAAGGTAACGTTTTCTTGTGCAAGTTTGTGACTTTCCCACTCCACGTCACGCTTGAATCGTCAGATTATTGAAATCCACACCTTTCGACACGTAGTCAACCCACCTTATTTTAACCTGACGCTCTCGAGTAAATCCTAAAATCACCTGCGCTCCCCCAATATTTGTGTTTTCTAAAGGCCCGATTACGCACGCATTTGAGTGATCAAAATGGGAATTGTGACTCAGGTATGATAAAAAAATCTTTTAACAGAACCTAAACTCTTTAAAAAGCTCTAAGACTGTTTTCTCTCCGTGAACTTTTAATAGTCCTCACATACTTTTATTGGATTATAAAGCATAGAAGCGTTTAATAGGTTTTGGAACCCACTAGGAGTCCGTAAAAGCTTTTAATAGTCTTTAGGATATACGAATCTTCAAGACTCTTTATTGCCATTAAGGGTATTTAAGTCTCCCAAACACTTTTACTCTGTAACAACCTTTGAGTCTCGTTAAGTCTCTATTAGATTGCCAAAAACTGGTGGCTACCTTTAAAAATTTAGCAATCCTTGTCACTAAGAACTTTATTTTGAGCTTTTGTGATAAGAATGTTAATGCCTTTGAGAGTCGAAAACAGTGTCCAAGAGTATCAAAGCCGGCAAATTTTATGATAATATCCACTACTAATTTTTTAAGGTGTTCACGCGAGAGTAGATTATTAGTATGGTGTTGCCCTATACGTTTGAATTAATTTATTGCAGTGGACGTTGGATTCTCAGCTGTATATGTTTCTTTTTCATCTCAAGCGGACTACAGCTCTTATGTCTTGGCATATACGAGAGAGGGGTCATCTAATCAACAGCTTTTCTTCAATTTAAAATGCGTGATTGTATGTGTAACGGTCTACTTTCACTTGAATACCTACTGATGGCATTCTCACTTGCACTTTTTTGTGTTAAATTAATGATGGGCGATGTCAGAACATAGCCACGCCCATTTTGATGTTCATTAGGTACACGCAATTTATCACTCTACGAGTTGTTTTGTTTAAAATTGAATCGTAAATGTGTTTGATGTGTTTTATACTAAAGTGATTAATCGTGCTTTTCCATTTGTAGTTATGATGTCACTTCAATCTAATTTTTGACTAATTTGTTCAACCACATTTGACACGATTACTGTTGTATGGTTTGAGATGTCTGATTTTGTATTTGTGTGTGTTCTGTCAGTTTTTTCCTCCACAATTGTCTCAGGGTCTAACACCTAAAAGACCGTCATAGTAAATTAAGACATAAGCCCTAGCCGAATGCCTAACATGAAGTACTTAAGACCCTTAATTCTAATTTTCCTCAATTAACTTATAATTACATAATGTGTAGTACATCGAAAAACCGAGAAGGCGGAAGCACGGCTCCAGCAAATGGGTTCGACTCTACCCAACGGCCACAGGGTAGTAGCGGCAGTGGCGGCGAAAAGGCCAAAGGCGAACAGTCCGTTAAAACACTTCCTCTTCTATTTAAACCATTAAATTATTAAACCAAAAACTTGAAAACATAGAACTATTGTTTGAGCTGATTTGAATACAGACAATAAATACAAATTTAAAATGAAATAATTGAGTGTGCCCCATTCTTTTATGGTTTTTTTTTGTCTGATCAATTGCACATAAAATTTAATTCTCTTAAAGCGTTTTCTGTAATCGATGTTTGCCATATCGTACAATTCAGTACTGTATTTTTTGACAGAGATGGTCCCCCAAATCTCGATCATACAGAACGAACCCTGGATCTACGGAAGGATTGCTGTCGAAGTCTCTTTTGGAAATTTCGTATGATTACCTCCTATTGTGCAATTTATCGGGCAATGAACTGTTTATTTACATCGTATGTTTTCAATCAGTTTTAAAAGCTTCCGCAATACACGTTATTCAAACAAGTTCATTGTCTCTCACCCAAAACTGATCAAATTGGTTTTTTGTCGCGTTCGAATTTTAATTTTTTGGTGATTCTGATTTATTCATATGCAAAGTCCGCTCGTACCGTTATAGTTTTTTTATAGTGCTAAATACCAAATCAACCGCACAATGGTTTATTTGTTGATTTCTTTGATCTAAGGAAAGCTGAATATCGGTTTTCTAACGGAAATCTGTGCACACGTGCTCCATTTGTTGCTGTTTTTATGTTTCCACGTATTGCCACGCCTGGCGGTGCTATATTGAATTGTCGGTTCCAAAAAGACTGTGAGTGATTGACTAAATATGGACGTGAAAAGGAATACACGCACACAATTTGATGGTACGTACAAGAAGAAACAGGAAAACCTTTTCCAGCTAGACTCATCTGGGGGAAGTTAATTATTGAATTAGTTGGATTTTTTGTTATATTTTTACATTTTCAGTTTTAGAGCCAATTCAGGTCTCAAATTATATGAGAGGGATACGATTTTTTTTAGATTATTATATTATCCTTAATCATGAGACGCGGGTTAGTATTTTGGTGTATGTAGAAAATGATAGAAATCAATATTTTTAAATTTAATATACTCATCCATTTAGTAAAGTTTAAATTTTGAGTAGTGATTTCCTATGTTTAGTGGAGCCGAATCAGCCACCGGCCCATAGCAATTAAAATCATAAATTTTTATCCCTAACTGATAAGTGACCCTCAACGGGGGGCCTTACAAATAACATTTTCCATGCTAGATGGCAGCATTTTATTGCCAAGTGTTGTAATATCATTGCTTATATCGACAGTATACGTAAATATGCTTCTATGCGTATAATAATACATATGTATAGTCCAGGCTATATAATATTTTTTTTATAAAAAAATTAGTTACCGGGCGAAACCGGGTTTTTCAGGCAGGTGAAATGAATCGAAATTGGGAAAAAATAATTAAAACAAATGAATTTTTCCGCAGGTGAAATCCCGGGGGTTGAAAGGGGTGGAAAATGGTGTTTTAGAAATTGTGGCAAAACTATTAATTTTAGACGAAAATGGTAAATATAAAAGTTATAGAGATTAAAAAAATGAGCAACTTTTGTATCTGCACTATTATTTCACATAACCTCCAATTTTCCTAGAAAAACCTGAAAAACTGTTTTTTTCGTGTTTTATTCCTTTTTTTTTGCGAAAAAATGCCGTAGGGGTTTTAAATTTAGACGAAACATAGCTTGTTTTATGATAAAAAAGAAGATAATTTTTGGGCCCATAAAGTTGAACCGTTTCCAAGGGTTCACGATTTCTGAAAAAAACCACCTCTTTTTCAAGGGGATGAAAAATATATTTTTTTTCATCGTACAGAGGTGCGCGGGGTAGCAAAATTTTCAGGAAGGCTTATATTTTAATAAACAAAATAAAAAAATATTATTCCTACAGCAAAAATTCGAGAAAACTTGAAAAACAGTGTTAAGATATATACGGTTTTCGACATGATAAATCAACATGTTGGATGTTAATAAAGATTTTCTCGAAATCTGTCTTCTTGCTTCTTTTGAATGTTTGCCTAAATATTCTCTTTTGTTATCTTATGTTTAACATCTTTGTTATTTTTTGCCACCGTGAAGTTAGGTCGCCCATTTTGAATTTTTAAAAAAGACAAACGGAAATGCAAACAAACGATGAAAATAGTTAAACAAACGTAAACAAACGATAAGCAAACGACCTGCATCGATAAACAAACAAAATTATGATTTTGGGCGAGCCACCGTGAAGTTAGCTCGCCCATTTTGAATTTTTGAAAAAGGCATACGGAAATGCAAACAAACAATAAAATTGGCTAAACAAACGTAAAAAACCGATGAACAAACGATGTGCATACAAATAATATTAATATGAACAATTACAATGGGCGGTGCCAACTTCACCTTGAAAAAGAGGAGGTTTTTTTTCAAAAATCGTGAGATCTTCGAAACGGTTCAACTTTATGGGCCCAAAAATTATCTTCTTTTTTATCATAAAACAAGGTATGTTTCCTCCAAATTTCAAACCCCTACGACGTTTTTCGCAAAAATAGGAATAAAACACGAAAAAAACAGTTTTTCCGGTTTTTCTAGGAAAATTGGAGGTTATGTGAAATAATAGTGCTGATACAAAAGTTGCTCATTTTTTTAATCTCTAGGTATAACTTTTATTTAACATTTTCGTCTAAAATTAATAGTTTTACCACAATTTCCAAAACACCACTTTCCACCCCTTTCAACCCCCGGGATTTCACCCGCGGAAAAATTAAGTTGTTTTAATTATTTTTTCCCAATTTCGATTCATTTCACCAGCCTGAAAAACCCGGTTTCGCCTGGTAACTAATTTTTTTTTTAAATAAATTATTTTAGAGCTATTTAGCCTGGACTAATAAGACTTGAGTTGCTTTGGATCAGAATTAATAAACCCGTAAAAAAATGAAATTTCCAAAATACGCGATGTTAAAAATAAGAGTGATTGATTCGAGCAGATCAATATCTATCTCATTTATGACTATCACAGAGAAATTTGTCTATAATAAAAGGAAGGAATGTGTTTATTGACAGAACAGAACATCTGCGAGGTCTGCTCATGATCACTTTGCGACGTCTTAGCAAACATCTAAATGGTACTTCCAGAAATGTATATTTTGAATACTAAACTCCTACACAATTCCAATGCCATTCCCTCGGAAAACAAACACAATCTTAAATCGGCGCGGCAAGGCAAAGCTTAGTTTATGTATCTGAATTGAATTGTCGTTATGATTTTTCTCTTTTTAATAGATTTCCGGCTTGGAACCAATTCTACCTGACGGTCCCCGGTGACCAAACTAGAAACTAATTTAAGTTTTGAAATTTGTTTTCCGGGATTTATCCCTTCTACTACACCTACGTGTGGTATTTCTCCAATATTTATGCTAATAGTTGGTTAACTCAAAGCCATTGAGGACTGGTTTACAACTATAAATTTTCTTTGTACGGCAACCGTTTGCGGCCCTAATTCAATTATCGCTCATACGTGCTCGCATGAAGCACGCGGAGGTTATTATTCGAAAATAAATTGGTTGTTAAACGGGCGTCCTTTACGCATTAATTGGGAATCTAAAACAGTTCCCGGGCGCGGGCGCGCAACGTCGTTAAAATACCCCTCGTTTAGATTTTATTACGCGAAATCGGCCGGTCGCGTTCAAAATATTTATAACGAACTTACGGCGGCGTCTATCACCCGATATTATTATTATTATTATTACTTGCCGGGAATCTAAACGAACGCAACACCGTATTTCCCACGAGGAAAGTGCCAACTAGTTCCTGACACCGAATGTTCATGTACCATAAATTTTCACAATCTCCTTTTTCCACATTTAATGCCTTCTTGATCCCACCTCGTGATATTGTCGTAATCTATGCGGTATTTAGTTTAATAGTTGCATTTACTTTGCACGAAAATATCATGTTTCTAATATTCATAGTGGATTAAGTGTGTTTCTTGATATTTTTCGACCAAAGGTGTAAAGATGAGAAATACGGTTCGGTGTAAATCTCTAAACAACCGCGAAGGTTTTCGCTTTCTTGTTCGGTATACTTTATCCCCCAAAGATTAATTTGGCTGTAGATTTTGGCATTTCTACAAAACAGGGATTCACCAACTTGTATTATTACTCACACCAGCAGTCGATATGTCCCTTTCTGGGTGATGGTAGTTCTGTATGCAGCACTGATTTGAAATTTTCCTCCAATTATTAATTGAAAGCACAATTAATACACCTTCACAATCTTTTGTAGTGTCAAAATTACTATTTAGAAGCCTTACCATTAACTAGGACATTTTAAATTTCCGGTTAAATTGAAAGTGAGCAAACTAAAATTACACATTTTATTCAGAATTTGTTTGACCGGAACTGGTAACATCAGGATAACTCGAGAATTGCAATTGTTTATTACGTGAATTAATCATTACCTAATGAAATTATAACTGTGCGCGAATTTCACTATATATGACTTTAGCATCGATATTGTAACTGAACTTGAACACAATTTCATTTGCGTACATTGCGAACAAGAAACTTTTAGAAATTCTTGTCAGCATATCATATTTCACGGAAAGAATGCGTCACATTCGCTTTCATTCCTTATCGCCGGTGACTAATCCTTTATCGACTTAATAGCGATGTGATGGCGCCATAGTATAGAGTGGTGTTTACACGACTTTAGTTTCCGCTGAGATTCACATACCCATGACCACAGTGCCCCGTATCCTATCTATTATGGAAAGAAAAAGGGTAATAGCTATCCGCATGTGGTCTAAGTGTGCCACTCGGTACCAGTCACGTGCAGGACATAACCACAGCAACAAGAAAGAGTGTACATCGGCGTAAAAATTCAGTCTAAAAATTCAGTCTGCTTCGACTTCTATAGCGAAGAAGATCTCCTCTGGTACTACCGCTATATAAAAGTTGCAATCCTTGTAAACGTTACAGTTATGTTATGTATGTATTACTGTTATGTTCAAAGACCAAATATAAATTATTGACATCTTGTTTTTCTGAAATTATTAAAGAAAGAACAAATTATATGAACATTAAAATGGATTCTACATAGATACGCAGACTAAAATAAAGCAATAAAACATTATAGTCCAAATTACATTTTTTATTTGTTAACAAATGTTTGTGGAATGTCATCGTAAGATGTTTCTTATAAGGTCAAACTGAAATTCCGCGTCAAATAATTTATTGCGCAATGCCAATTCTGCTTCTAATAACCGAAAAATGAACGCCTTACTCATGCGTAAGGTTTAATTTTTTTTACTTATGGGCCACTACTTTTGAAATTTTAAATTTTAGCTGAATATGCTTCTTGAAAAAGCAAATTGAAAACACACGCCAAGGGAAAGAACACCCTTGCACAGTGTCAAGTTTTTTTGTAGTTGGATTTTCTGAAATTTTAACAGAAGATGCTACTTATAAAAGAAAACTGAAAACTTTTGTCATAGTCAACTTTTCTTGATGCGGCGCTTTTCTCCAAAATTTTAATCAAACCCGAATTTGGCTGGAGTAACTAATTCTTTTTGCAAAGAATATTTCTTTGTATTTGGCGATATTTTGTTAAGGTTTTTTTAAATTGTATGTAAATGTTGTTAATTTTTATACTAAAATCAAAGATTAAATGTTTTGAATTTGTGGTCAATTTTGATTCATATCAGCATTGTTATTTGTTGTTTAGATCAATTTTATTATGTGTTAAAAGATTATATACATCTGGAAATATATGCGCAGTGTTTTGCTAAATTTATCTCATTTAAATCCGGTCCTTGCGATAAGAATTTCTTTATCGCTGCGAAACCTAACTAAATTTCAAGATAAGGACGTGTTATCGTCGAAGTTTTAACACAGGTGTTTCATTTACCCGAAGACGCGCAGACGATTAAGGAAAGAAGAAAAAAAGAATATGGAAAGAGAAGAATGCTTTAAGTAAGCGAAGCAGACGTGAATTAGAGCTTTTTGGTTTGGTAGACGTTGAAACGTAGCCGTATTGAAGGGTTTTTGTGGGAAAACAGTCGGTTTCGCCGTTACCGAATTTTTTTTAAACTGCTAGTCTTGATTAATTATCAAATTGTGTAGAAGAAAGTTAGACAGAGTTTACAGAATTATTTTACTTCGCGGAAGTGGACCGAAAGCTATTTTGTTGACTGACTTACAGTACAGCTGAATGTGTGGAAATAATGTTCATTTATGACGTGGTTTATTTGGTCGCTAAATTCGAAGAAACGGGATCTATTACAATAAAAAAGAAAGCAACCAAGATGAAGTAGCCCAGGTTGAAGTCCCTCAATGTCAAAATTTAGTTTTTTTGTTAATTATTAAATTTTTGTTAAATTGTCTTAATGAATATTGACTTTATTGGTACCACTGGAAAGCATTTTTCAGTAGCTTTCCAACGATGACTTTATTGGTACCACTGGAAAGCATTTTTCAGTAGCTTTCCAACGATGTGTCACAAGTGTGTGGTTACCATTTAGGATTTTTAAAGAGGTGGGATGGGGGTTAAGGGGGGTGGGGGGTTGTCACTCATAACGTCATTCTGGTTCCCCCTTGATACTACCGAAACGGTTTTGCGCAATTTTCAATATCTTCTTTAGTTTGGCCTACTGCAAGTTTTAAAATTGACACCCCGTATAGCAAACTGTCATTTTTTTATGCAGTTTGTAAAGTTTGCCGCACTTAGTCATTAACAACCTGTAGGTATATTTGGAATAGTTGAAAACACTAACGATTAGCACTAGACCGGTCGTTAGTGCTTTCAACGAGGGTAGGGAGTCAGCACTGCACAAGAGGGGATCATTTTCCCGGAAACGGCCGGTCATGCTGATGCAAGTTGTGAAGCACTCTAAGAGGCTCTAACGAAGCACTAACTATGTGATCATGTACCGTCGTGCTTTTAATGACCGTGCTACCTTCACCGATAAAAGAGAGGTGGGTGTGAGTTACAATTGAATTTGATTTTGGGAATTAAAGCGATTTTAGCGATGATATCAGCCAATTTATGTTTTTGTGGGTTTCTAGAATTGTTTTATGCAAAATACCAAGAGCAGTATCTTTATAGGGCAGATGTTTTCGAAATTTTGTTGTTTTATTTCTGGGCGAATTGGTACTGAGTATAAGCATTGAATAAAAACACTATAAGAAGCCTAACCCCGTGGAAATAAAGCGCGACAGAGTTTGAACTGAGAATATAATGGGAACACTGTCAATAGAGTCGATTCTTGAACTGAGAAGAATGAGAATTTGCTTTCCTCCTATTTACCGCAAAGAGAGTTCGGTGGTCACAACCAATGCGGGTGCAAGGGGATTTGTGAGATTTGTCGCGCTTTCTTCCATAAGCGTTAGGCTTCTTATAGTGTTTTTATTCAATGGTATAAGTCGTCGAGTTAAATGAATATGAAAGCTCAAGGTACTAGGAACTAGGAACTAGAATTGCGCAACGATCCTGCTGATGCCAGATCCGCTTGCTAGTAGGGTACTGTGTGGAGTGGGTTCTACTGTTTCGGAAATGTGGGATCTCATTGGTCGACAAAGAGTTAGCTGATTAGTACACCATAATAGCATGATTTACGCGCGTGTTTAAAAAATAAAGTAGTGGGGATTGGTTGTTTGTAGAGAATCGTAGGGCAGTTCAGATTCATCATGGGACAATGCGCGTTAAGCCAAGATACCATTCTCGTTGAGCGGTGAACAAAATTTTAGTCAATGACCCGTAATCTTATGCGAGGCCGTTGAACGGTGAGCAGTTAGTCCATCACCCTGTCCATCCCTTACTATTCGTGTTGACTCGCGCACGATCGAGTTGGTTTAGTGACTTTCAACGCAAGAGAAAAATTGCGCGAGATTACGATCACTAGTAACAGTGCACGAAAAATCTTAAACGTGTAACGCTAATTTCAGTGACCCTAAAAGGGATATTTTCCGGTTTCAAAACCATCAAACAAAGGCGTAAAGTTATAAATTTGAGGTACAGTTACATGATATTAAATAAAGTTCAATATGTGCAAATTATTGCGAAATGCCATATGAAAGATCTTTTTGGCAGATAACCTGTTATTTCTGATAAATCACAAGACTGATTGATTTTTTAAACGATTTGTCCAAAATGTGCTTCGGAATAAATCTTTGTCACCATGAATCAATTAATTGTTAGTCTATACGAACCCATTGTGCGACCCGGATAGTGTTCATGTCAGTTTTCGCTTTTTGTATCAAAGATTTAGTTCAGGTGGAATGTTTGGAAGGAAATCGAGGCCGCTGAGTCTCCCAACAAATTAATTTAGGTTAATATTGGGATTATTTTTTGTAGCAGATGCCGGAAGCATGCAATTTTTATTTGTTTGAGCTAGATGGACAGATGTTTTGTGGTTGGTGTAGTTGATCGCACACCATTGCACACAGCATTATCTATTTGGCGCCCAACGTAAGACACCAATAATTATGTTAATATTTTGAAATTTCAATTTTTTTATTATCTACAATAAAGTGGTTTCGAGCAGATGCTCGAAGAGTTTAAATGTTTTAAGTCATACAGAAAGATCCATTTTCTTTGAAAATATTTGTGCTAAAATTCATAATATCGAGCTAGCCGTCGACATATTTTCTGCGAGAAATTAACATTATTTAAAAACCCAAATTGATAGTACGCTTAGGTATTTGCAGCCCTGAAGATGTAACTACCCATTCCATTCCATTCCAACACTCAAAGGTCACATTAGAATATCTTAAAAATAGCCGCTTCAAATCAAAAAAAGGGCATATGTGTGCAGATAGATACTGGCATTTTCAAAAATTTAAAATAAATTACAGAAATTAATATTTGGATGAATATTCCTTTACTCAAAGTCGGTTCTCTAAAAAAAAGAGGGCCTAAGTTTTTTTAAAATTGAGATTCATTTTATCGGGTCCTTGCCCCAAGTTTCAATCTTCTGATGCGCATATCTTTCGCTTCAAGGGTCCTATTTAAATTTGTTCTACAATTTTATTTTTAAACATCTAAAGCATCTACACATCAAATTTTGGGAAATTCTGATCGCTTTCAGTGTCCCGCAGATAATTGCAGTTCGAATTTTAAGTTTCAAACTTTATGAAACCATCAGCCAAGCCTTATAATATAAAATAATAACTGGCTACTCGAATTCGCTTCCCTCCTATTTTAAAAGCCGAACGCGCCAATATAAAATGCTACTTCAAGATGTAATCGAAAATAATCGAACTCATTAGTAAATTAAAGTGCTTTATGAGCAGATTACCAAGACTACGGTAGAATTTTTAATTAATGACTGTAAATAAGAAGACTTAAATTGGGATAAACTGCTTCTTGTTACATTTAACAAAAGGTACGCTCAATTTTGTAGAACGAATTCGCGAGGCACGCTTAACAAAATTTTTATATTTTACTTAAAACATCGCGGATTTATAAAGTTCCTCGGTAAAGAAAAATAGCGTAACAGTAGATCTAATTTTTGAAATTTGGAGGTTAGAGTAGTTTAGATATTGAATATCATAGGAAAAACACATAGTTTTCGAAATTTAGAGGGCTGATTTTGCAATAAATTATTTGACTAGTGGGATTGTATTATTAAGCCGTAGTGGAAATGAAGACCGACGTTTAATTTCTGTAGATGTATTAAAGGATTCTGAATGTCTGGAAAATAGAAGTTGGGAATTTGGATCATATTCATTTAGGGGTATTTGGTAACAATTGCGAATTTGGCATGAGGTCAGTTTAGCATCCGCGTGGTGTTGATCGTATGGGGGGATTTGATTAAAGATGTACAACTTTTTTAATAAGAAGCCATTTTGACAAAGTTAATATTGAGAAAAAGATCAAGTGACTGTGCTACCAAAAAAGGAATTATTGTGTAGGACTGTATTGTGAAATACGCACTGGGATTTTTCTTTTCGTTACGATAAGACTCAAATGTGTGTGCCGTGTTAGTGAACAAAAGGGGATTAAATTTGGTGGTCGGAATGCGACAAATTGTGACTTCTTTTTGTTCAAACACCTAAAACGGCCTCTAAATTTGTCTCTGGTGTGGATCTGAAAAGCGCAATAGCGCAAACAAATGTTTTTTTCTACGAAAGTGTAGAAACACGATTGTTTTTGTAGGTAAATTGATTGTGAAAACAGGTCTTTGAAACACTAGTGCGGCAAAAATATTTTCTGCACGCATTTTCTACACGCTAATAAACATATTATGCGAAGTAACTCTTTGTAATTGTATTGCTTTATTCACAGTTTCGTTATATAAGACAGGCAATGGTAGAATTTTCTTTGCCTTCTGCTACAGAAAACGTTCTTGGGACATGATTCTTGGAGTCAGGAATCGTTAGGTATCAATAAAATTGCATCTTGTTCTGTGAAATCCGTTACAGTCATTTTACAACGTTCGCTCCGACGGCAAGCTCCAGCCACTCCAAGGACGAGAGCAACCTGTAATTAAATTATGCTTATTTATGATTTAAAAATACAATAAGAAATTCACAAACCTTCATCATTACAAATGTTTCATCAGGCGCTTCTCTCAAAAACTTAGCGATTTGTTTTCTCTTATGAAAACGCTCCTTTCCGAAACGCTGCTTAGACTTTTGGGGTAGATTTTTCAAACAATTATGTTTTGTCATGGCAACCGGCTTACTGGATCATTTACAATTGAAACATCCAACTACGATCAGACTATACGATTTTTTGTCGTTATTTGGCTAGTTGAAATTTCTAATTTCTAGAGAAGAATTTTTCACTTTCGTAGAAAAAATAGTATGAAACACGCATGCCGAAACGGTCATTGAAAAACTCGTATAATAGGAACACTCGCTGGCGCTCGTGTTCCTACATTTATACTCGTTTTTCAATAATACCGTTTCTGCACTTGTATTTCAATGTACTATTTTAACATTGGAAATGTTTATGTTTTCGGATTTACGGGCTACGAGTTCTGTGCAAGGTCAAAAAAAGACACCGGTGTCGCATCAAGTGACGATTGTAGCGTACTCGGCCGTGATCGGTAGGTTAAGAAAAAGTCGGGAATACTGTCGATACGGTACTTACTTAGAAGTGTTTTCTTAATTCCAATCTAAAATTACGACGCTTATTATTCAGAAAGGTGACGGTGGTGCGTGTGAATATGAGTTAGCTACGGTTACGGTTACGTATAGAAATAAATATTTTTATGCTTAGTACGGTTTCCTTCATATTAGGTAGAAAATTAAAGGAAAATCGCAGTCTTATAAAGAGTGCGCGTAGCATTTATAAATAACGCATTTTCTTTGGACTCTTTAAAAGATTATTCAGTGAATGTTTTTGATACGCTACGGATACTTCAGCGACCTTTTCTTTGTTTTCATAAATCAAGGTACTCGGCAAAGACTTTCAGGCCCTACTTAAAAATAGATTGTGAGAGAGATTTAATACAATTCGCTACTTATTTCTTGCATTGCATCAAAAAGTTTTATTGTACCGTCAAAGCTAAACGTTTCCGAGGATTGTTAAATGGTTATCCGACATATAAATTATTACCAAACAATCTTGTTGTACCCTCTTATATACACAACCGAAATCGCGTGAACCACTCAAAAACAATATTTATTTATACTTACAAAGCACAGTGGGTATTCCACACGTACCTGAAACACAGAAAAAGAAATAAACATTTGCTAATCACATTAGAGAATGTTTACTCTCGGTCGATCAACTACATGAAATATTCACCGTAATGATAGATATAAGTAACGCATTTCCAATAATGGGTAATGAAATCACTTGGATATATTTGTTACAATGTAGTATGCAATCAGAGGTGAAACAGAGTTGCTTGTCGTTTAACTATTGTTACAGAAGTTAATGATAAATCAAAAGTATAACTTAATTAATGGGAAATAAATTACACCATTTTTAATTTTCAATTGGGGCCAGTATCACAAAGTAAATGCGTTTGGGTATAGTTAACAGAATCTACGCGTAAGTGACCGATATTGTGCGGAGCGGGTGCTGTAACGATTTATTTTCTCCATTATAAAGTATTATTATTGTGCACGGTATCATTACTTGTTGAAAGATCCTCGTAACTTTTGAATAGATGGCGCCCTCTATTGTTGGAATTTAACAACGTAATTTTACCACGCAGTGCGTGCCGATTTTCACTTCCTTTCTCTCGAGAACCGTATCCAGTTACACTTTGTTTTACTCAGACAGTTGGAAGCGTTAGTTAGAACGCATGGAATTTTAATTGCCACCATCAATATATTGTCATCTTGGCGACTGGATTTTTAAGTAGGGATTCAGCACGGATTCGCCTATATAACTCCTATAATGAGGATTTTAATGGCTTTTTTCTTTCTTATTGTATGTACCGCCATCTGTATTTCGCGTAATTAAAGTGTACCTTTCTTTAGGTTCCGCTGATATTTGGGTACTACAATTTTCCATCGACAATTGTTGCTTCATCTACAAATAGCCCTCTTATTTAAGAGGTATGTACGTTTTATGACATCAATGAAGAGCGTTACCTTTGATTTCTTTTAGGGTTTTAGTTTTAATTTTAGTTTTAATATTGTAGTACCAGTTTAAATTCGGGGTACGTTACATTACATACGAAACTGGTTCGACGTACAAGTTTGTAACCTTGGGTTAAATTCACCGCCCGACATATCTTCCACGTGCTGATAACGAGCGTTCATTTGCTATGAAATGAGTTAACGGGTCATGAACGTTATGTTTTACTTGTATGTGGCCCCTCTTGTCCGGAGTATCAATTAATTTGTGGAAAGCTGTTATGGATTTTTTTCGATCTTTTTCATTGAAAAATGCGGAAGGAGCTTTTAAGTTTAAAGACGGTCAAGGTTTCAGCAACATTCCACCAAACGAATATCATTATCATATTCATTATGTCACATTCAAGTTTTTATTTCGCGAATTGTAGTTCAGGGAGCCTTATCTGTCATCTGTTATCAATCACGCCTTTATTTTAAATCGTATTTGGAGGCCGAATGACAGAAAATTGTATCGTTTTACACGCCAAAAAGATGTCATATAAGGTTACATTTCCTACACTGCAAATTAAGCTTTCTTGGGAAGAGATAAGTAAAATTCTGTTAAATCAGCCCTAGAGTTGACAAACCAATTGAGATTAAGCAGTATCGCAGCCATTGCTTTCCAACATGAAATCGGCGCTTTAAGTCAGCTTAGTATAGAGAGAGGAGATAAGCTTTGCACGAAATTATTCTTTTTGGTTTGGGGAGTCAACCAGTAGAGATTCGCATTTCAGCCGTAGCGCTAGCAACAGATTCTGGTGTTTCAACCAGGAATGTTTGCGATTAGTCAGTGAGGGTTTTCATATAGCGATCCAAGTATTTAAATTTCGCGTTGGGGATAACCGAGTTAAAAGAGAAGAAGTAATCTAGTTCAGAGCAACAATTAGTGTCCATAATATCCAGTAGTATTTTGGAATTTCTCATTTTGCCCCAGTGGAAAAGTTGTGTTTAAAATTCAAGTTAGTTCCAATTTGGAATTATAATAAAAAAAGAGAGTTTTAGATTTCGCTACCCTTAGCGGAATCCGTGTGTAGTCATCGCGCACATTAGTTTGTTAAAAGAGGTACCATTTTCAAAAAGGATTAACGTGATATACAATTACTTCAAGGAACATTTACACATTAACGTGTAGGAGTTTAAAAATTCGCAATCGTAATTCAGTTATAAAAATCAATGTCCGTATTTGTAAACAGAGTGCTATTCAGCAAATTCCACAAACATTTTATTTTAGAAAAAAAGTTAATCTTCCGAGTAAAGCGAATTTGCGATAAGGAAAACTGTTCGTAACTTTAAATAAATATCATGTTCATTTTGGACTGCCAGGGCAAATCAGTAAAAAAGTTTATTAGGGGGATTTCCAAAACATTAATCTAAATTTCAAGAAAAAACCCTTAAAAATTCTGTTTATGCCAGTGCCAACCCCAAATTTGTACTGGCCAGGAAAATTAATAACCGATATTTGTATTTCAAAATCGATCGTCATCAAAGACGTCATTTTAAAAGAGCTGTTGTTAGAGAGTGTTTCATATCGTAGGGTTTAAGAATTCGTCCAAGAAGTCACCTGTTAACCACCCCAGAGTATTGAGCCAGCCACGGTACCAGTAAGAAGTCCAGGTTTCCACATCAAGAAAAAATTGACCAGGAAATGTTTGTTATAAAAAATTGTTGTACTTATGATTTTTGTAAATTTAAATCGACAAGTTTATGATCCGTGAGAGAAAGGAAAAGTTTTGTATTGTAACAGTAGACACGAGGAAAGAGTTCTGTTAACCTTGCAAATTTCAGGGGCACCCAATGTGTCTTCTGTTTCGGTTTGAAATTATTTTGCATACGCAACGAGCTGCAAATCTCAAGGAGGCTAGATTGAATTTGCTAATTATACATGCAGAAGCGTTCTTTAGCTATATCTAGCGAAGTTTGACTTATTCAATTGTTGTCTAAAGTTATAGTGAGGCCTCACCTTTGCCATTCTAATTTTGTCCACTTCACGCGAAATAAAGCTAAACTTGCACAGTAATGATGTTAGTGTACACAAATTAACAAAAAAAGAGCACAGCCTACGCAAAACAGTGTTTGCCATTTCGGGTTTGAAAATGCAATGTAAATACATACATAATCGAATATCCATTATTCAATTTAGCAGTAACTCCGCACGTAATCGGTTTCAATTGTGCAATAACGAGCAAAACTTGTCATTAAAAATTTATTATGATTGGGATATTAAATTTAACATAGTAGGTGCTGAAATCGTGCATTATGATGACAAAATCTACTTCAAAAGCATTCCGAGTGTGACAGGATTAATTTTATTACCGTCGGAAATCGACACCGAAATGATAATATTTATTAAATGTTAATTGAAATACACATAAATTTTCAAGGAATATTCGAAAAGAATTTGATTAGTTTGAGATGACGATTCCTTTTGACAAAACGGCAATAAAATCTCTGAGCGGGTAATTTCAAAGGAAATAAATGTGTATGCCAATTCTTATTGGTAACAGACATGTATCTGGCGCGCGTTTTTCCTACATAAATTCTTTTTGTCTACATTAATGTGGAAATTATAGCCACCAAACCACACGACAACGAACTTTTGTAACAACGGGGTTTACATTTTAGGGAGGGGGGGTTAGATTATAGTACGTTAAACAACCCCCTTAATTAACAAAAAATATGCCTTGTTTATACATATACATACAACTTGAAACCCAGAAAGTTATATATTTGACTCATTTAGAAGTTTTCTGGTACTTAATATTAAATTTCAATGAAAAACGTATTGCCTTCTCCTAATTGAGTTCATACACGAATATTGTTATTTCTACTGTTGCAACGTCAAAATTTCAACGGGTCAAAATCCTTAAATGAAAACGGCCCGTACTGAATACAAGAGTAAAATACACTTTAACTAATCCTGCAACGTTTAAAAGTACCATGCATGCAATTAATCGGCCACGGCTTATTCGGTAACCAAATAAAAAATAAAAACTTTGGAACAAAAACACCCTTC
This sequence comes from Photinus pyralis, assembly GCF_008802855.1. NCBI lineage: Eukaryota > Metazoa > Arthropoda > Insecta > Coleoptera > Lampyridae > Photinus > Photinus pyralis. Next base: position 25,930,987 of record NW_022170663.1, read on the forward strand.
CTAACAGTTAGCAGTAGCACTTAAATAACTGAGTTACCCTAACTGTAATTTGATGAAAAAAACCATTCAAGGACTCCAGTCACACTTCCTACGGCCCTCCAGGAATTAGGTCTGGTCCCTCGCACAGATAGGTGAAGAAATAGACTGACAAACCCCTGCCATGAGCAGAAGAAGTACGTAAAGGAATCGTTCATTTAACATTTCAAAGGTCTTTAACACATTTGTCTGATCAGCCAAAAACCTTTTTCAAAGTTTATAACGACTTTATTTCAAGGGTACCAATTTTAGTAATAGTAGAACGTATTGGCACGAAAAAACTGAACATGAAAAACTGAAAAAGGAGTATGTGGCTACTCCATCGTTCCGTTACGGACATCCTCAGTTCTTTTCCCACAAAACGCCTTTCACCAACAAGAAGGGTGCCACGTTATGGAACTGAAGGCGCTAGATTCTGGATAAAGCACAGTAACTTCGTATCGAAATCAGCTATCAAAATAGGAAGACACTGATGATTACCGGCCGGCGCGTGTGAAGCAGTTCAGTTGAAACTGTACTCTGGTGCTAAGGGTCCCTGGTTCGAATCCGGGTTCGGGCATGGATATTTGTAAATTTATAGTTGGTTTGGGTTGGTAGAGCAGCCTTGGTTAAACACCGCCCACTCAAAAAATAAAGTCAAATACTTTATTTCAATTTTTGGAATGGAATTTTAACATAAGCTTAGAGATAGAACCTCAATATTAAGGACTAAGCATTGAACCTAATGGAGATACAAAGTTCCCTTTTTATCGTCGAGTTCCAGTACAGGTTTCCCATAACCTCTTAAGTTAGAAAAATTGCCTAGAATCTTCCAAAGAGCTTTAGTGGGTCGTTCGGAGACACTTGAGAAGTTCTCGGGAGACTGTTCAGAAGTTTTTTTTTTAAGTTTATTGAAAACCCTGCATAATCCTTTTAAAGACTTCTTAGGGTTCTACACATATTTTTTTAAGAAAGAAAGATTTTTAGGTTCATTTCAGAGATTCTCTAAAAATTCTGTAAGAACCCGGACATTTTTCAGCTACAACTATCAGAAAAATCTCATAAAATGTATTGAGTGTTTGTTTATCTTTAAAAATCACTGAGAGATATGTACTAAAGGTTTTCAAAATGATTCTTCAAGGACTGCTGACTCACCGGAGATTTTTCAGATTGAAGTTTTAGACCCATCGACAGATACGTCTCGTGGACATCTATCCCTGTGTAAGTTCCCTTACCTTCGAGACATTCACATTTGAAATTCTGCCCCCCCCCCCCACGTTTGAAAGCGATTAGTTTCTTTTTATTAGAAAGCACATGCGCGTAAACCACTCGATTTTTGATCGGTTTTTCGTAAGGAACCGACCTTTAATAGGAGTCACTGCTGAAATTAAAAATAAAACACTTTACAAATAAGAAAATAATTTTTTCATTTTTTAATTAAGCGTATACGTTTACCAGACGCTCTATCGTGCTAACAAGGAAGTCATGCAACGACAACGACAAAGACAACGACAACGGCAACAACAACAACAACGGCAACGACAACGACAACGACAACCACAACGACAACGACAAATCCAACGCCAACGCGAACGGGAACCGGCAACGGCAACGACAGGAACGGAAACGAGAACGACAACGAAACAGTGTTTTGTTAAACCAGTTTTTGTGCATTTTTTTTACTAGAAATCCTAAGAAAATGAAATTTTTTGTGGTAAACCAACCCCTTCCTTGCGGAAAAGTAGAATACAATTGCAAAAAAATGTATTGTACTGCAAGAAATGACGACCCAACAGTGATGCACAAAATATTTCTATATTTACGAGTATATAAGACCACAAATGTAATTTCTGAGACAAAAATTAGCAGATAAAACGCACAAAACTAAGGAACACCGGGTTTACGCTTAAAAAAGGGATCGTACACCAAACAGACTCATAATTCAACAACTTTAATAGAACAAAATATGGGTGAGTGGTAAGAAATAAGCACAAAATTGAGGTACGAAAGGATTCTAAGATCTTTAATACTTGAACATCTAGAAAACCATAACATAACAATATACAGGGTGTCCATTATGTATGAAATATAGTATTATCTCGGTAAATAACAACTGCATACAACATTTTTCGATAATAAAGTTGTTTAGTATTATATTTCGCACAATAAGGCAGTATTCACTACCCCTTCAAAATCTTCACCAATTATGACCTTAAACTAATTTTTTCGCTCAAAACACAGCTTCTTATGAGTAGAAAATGCATACAAAAACTGTCTTCTGTACGATAAACGGTTCCGGAGATATTCGCAGAATTTTTTTCAATTTCAACACCCTGTATCGAAAATTTTGCATTTTAGAGGGTACCTAGGTTATAGAAACTATTTTTCAAATTGTTGGAGCTGTCACACCCTGAAGTCCTGCGTATATATTATGAAAGACCATGTGTATAAGTTTAATGGTTCAACCTAAAATAATTGACGTTTTAAAGATTTAAAGGTATATATGTGTATGTATCGTATGGGTGGCACTCCCTAGGTACAGACGTTTTCAGGTCGCATCAACAGCCGGCTTTGTGCCTAATGACAATAGTGGTATGACTACCGGGACCGCCAGATTTAATGCCCTCCGGAACATGGTGGTCAGCAGTCAGTAAGCATGTGTATTATAATGTCAATACAATGTTATCAGGTGTTCTTGAATTGAATACAACAACATAACACAAAATTATAAACAAAAATTTAACTCAAAGACACACCTGAACATTTTATACAATTTAAACCGCTTATCAAGTTAAGTAAAATAATCTCTTCGCGTGCCATCTGATCTACATAAATTATAATCAAGAACGAAACCATCTGTTCTCACATAGAAAAAATTAGCAATTATAGATCATAATCGCAAAGGCTGCAAAGGTCAACTTAAAAAATGAAAACTTGGGTATAAGACATTATTATACACGAAATGTATACAGAACTTATAATATAAAGGAGTATAATTTAAAAACAATAAATAATAATATATAGGGTGTTCTATTCAAAAGAAGCAAGGTGACATAAACTTCTTGTATATCCAGCTATAACCAAATTGAAAGTATTTTAGATGAATTCTTCTTATTGATTAGTATATACTGTCAAATTGATAACACATTTCGAAGCCTACTTTTGGAGATATAGAGAACCGAGTGAGTCACCCTGTATAAATTTCGTTTATTATTAGTATTCGTATAACATCGATGAAAAGTTCAATGTAATAGGAACAATCTTGCAACAAAATGCCATGCATCATTGAAACGTTGTTTTGGGAAATGTATGAGCTTTAATATCCATCACGTAAGTCGCTGCAATACTTTTACGGCTGTAGGTGTGGGATATTTTAAACGTTTATGCCGTTAAACTTAAATTTTATAGTTTATAAGAGCTCTAAACCACAAGAGGGTGCTCCATTTGAGCACCGGCACTGAATTTAATTTCGAAAGTTCGATTCGTATAGAGTAGGAACTACGTCGTCCTATTACTTGACTATCAAATGCGTCGCGACCGACGTAACGTTCGTTAGTCGCGTTTTCAAATTTATTCCGTTGAAATAAACGCCAAGGGAGGAAAAGTTAAATACTATCGATTGGGGGCGAAGGGGAATTTGTTTAAAGCGAAGTTGGATCGTAAAAACGCAAAGCGGTATTTGTATTTTGCATTAAAATGGATAGCATGTCCTCTAAACACAGCTTTGTGACAGCTTTACGACACTCCTACTGCTGTAATTAAAAATGTTTTTAACGAGAAGAATGACAAGAATTCTGCACGCACTGCTTTTGAAGTTGTTTAAAACAAAGAAAATTGGGAACGGCGAACATTACAAAAGTCGCCTGCTTGGAATGAATAAAATTGAATAAAGTTAACCAAAATCAAAACCGGCTTACTTCCAAACGATCCGGTAGTATTTTATTTATTTACAATTGGGGGTTGGTTTATAATTATCGTGCAAGAAAGAATGAAGGAACAATCGAATTAGCAAAGCGAAGTGGAAAAGACCTTATGAATTAAAGCGGGAATACCAGAAATGAATGTTAATTCAATTAAAACCAATTTTACGCTTTTAAAATTATCCCGAAGCACTTATTTATGGCGAAAAACTCTTTCCATTTTAAAGTCTTTATAAAGTTACACTGATTGGGAATCGATAGTTTGCTTTTTCTCGAAAAAGTTCCGCGGTAAGTTAAGTTCGAGAAGTTTCCTAATAGTTCCGCCGTATAAAAAGCATTTAAATGTCGAATTTATTGAACTTTTCGAAGTAATAATAAGTCATCATTACCCGCTTTTGACATTCTCATCTATATTAGTAAATCGCTGTATTTGTGAACACAACGCCATATCAAAATGACTGGGGGAAGAGGAAAAAAAAGGTCGTGAAAAGTTTGTTTGCGGAAGTACGCTTGAATGGAGAGTTATATTTGGTCGTTTATAAGTTTGAATAAAGTTTTTTTTGCTTGTCAAGTACCTTTAAACGCCCATTTAGTAATTGGATCATCAAAGTCCCGCAAAACTTCAACAATTACCAAGTTTTGTGGAGGAATAAAAAATAACCGCGCTCGCCTCCCATTGTCATCTTTGTCGCTGGATAATCATTATTATTTATTAAAGGGATTCATTAATAACACATGTTGGACAAGCGGGTTTACCTATTTGTGAAGGGATAGCTAGGCTATACGTATACAATCCCCTTAGGGATTTATCAATATTCGGGCAGACGGTGACATAGGTAAGTACGTATCAATTACTACAATTGACACCTTTAGGTAACTACTGAACATAGGTTCTATTGAATACCTTATTGTAAGATAACTACACTAAATGTAATGTATTGAACAATTATATGTTAGAGGCAAATGAAGTGAAAATATCACGACCCCCCCCTCCCCTCCAAAGAATGTGTGAAAACAATGGAATGTCAAATCACAACGATTTTCCGGAAGCATAGAAGAGCCATACGAATTTTTCTTGTAATTTACTGATTTAAGTGTAAAAAATTTATCTGGGCATTGGAAACAATTTTCGGTTTATAGATTTTTGCGCCCATTTAGAGGTCTTGCTCGCAATTCACAGGTCTATTTGAAAATTTAAGTGTTTATCAGACATTTCGTAGCCTTCTTTACTTTGAATTTGCTTTAATATTAAGACAAGCTAGTATGCTTCATTCCATCTCGGTGTATGCCCCCGAAACGATAGTCTCTGTACCATCATGTTCATTCTAATGGTAAAGGGGTTCTTTAGAAACTTTGGGTGCTCTTCATGACTCTCGGTCGCATTTACCTTGCTCTGGAAAGAGTAAAATTCATATCAGTCTCCCTGAAAAAGTTAGAAATCTGTAGGCATCCTACCTGGAATTCTCAGGGAGCGGTAGGAACTCAATAATGAAAAACCTACACAACAATGGTAGTGGTACAGACCTTTTCAGTGCTTTCCAGAACTCTCTTGAACAATTACGGGGCTTCGGAACACACTAGGAGGCCCTTACAGAGCGCCTAAGATCCTTCACCAACCTCTTAGGCAAGGTTCGTTGGGCTTTTCCAGGTGTCCCTGGGAACTAAGCATGGAAAGCACAGATGTAAAAGTTAAGGGTGTAACTAAAACAAGAAACGACGATATCATGATCAAAGCAGAGAACGAGGAAGGAAAGGTGGAATTAATAAGGAAAAAATAGCCGAAACGATGAAAGACAGACAGGTTATTGTGCTCCAGGACACAATGCAGATCGAGGTGAGGGCTCCTTCTTCCTATTAAGTTTTTATGAGTTGGAACAGGTGGTAGAACAGTTTGGTGTTATCACCATAACTGAACCTGCTCCTATTGACCTTTTAATTCCTGCGCTACAGTATATAAAAGATCATAGTGTATTTGTGTTTATGAGGTCAATAAACGTTATTATTATTATTATTATCTGGGTGGGATAACCACAAGCAAAGAAATGGAGAATGCAATCAGGTCAAGATACCCTGAGGGGGAAACTTTGTCCAACAAATCGCACAGGTGGTAACGCAGGGACGCTATGTGACCCGGATGGGTGGAGTGCAGAGTGCGGGCACGAAACCCAGAAAATGCTACAAATGCTACTAACCATATGGGGGTACAGTGTAGAGGAATGGACCGGAGTGCAAGGTGTTTAAATTGTCGTAGTCAAGAGCTAAGGGAATTGATGGAAAGCGTTTCGATAGAAGAAATAACAGACGAAGCTACTCCTACCTGAACTGGGGCATCTTCCCACGACTGTGGAAGAAAGAGTGGCCCTACTGCCAAAAGCGGCTGAAATGGCGTTCAGGCCAATTTTTGTGATAGATGCATTTGGAAAAGTGCTAGAACAAATAATTAAAAAAAGATTCAATGAATGTATAGTTGATAAACTGAGTAATAACCAACATGACTTCAGAAAGGGTAGATCTACAATAGGAGCATTGAGGGAAATAGTCGGGCAAATAAAAGACGCCAATAGAGGAATCGGAAGATTTGCGTGCTAGTCTTGGTCTATACGTGCGAAATGCTTTCAACTAAATCAGCAGCATGGCAACAGTGGAGGTAATGGACAGTGTGCATATAACACAGTACCTTAAAGCGATAATGTATAGATATCTACAGGATAGAACGGCATTCACACTGAAACCGGAGAAGTACATGAATTTAAAGTCACAGCTGGTGTACCGCAGGGGGTCAGTGCCGACGACATTACATTGGTGGCAACGGGATGGGTTGAGGAAGGTACTCAAAGATACATCGAAGAAGCATGCACGAAGATTCAAACTTGGATGGAGTATAGGCTACTGACAATGGAGCCTAAGGAAACTAAGCCATCACTAATGACTGGAAGAAGGTTGAAGCTTAAGGAAATCACGGTAATGGGCCAACACAAGGCGGAACATCCATATACTCGGAGTAGAATTGAACAGAAGCTTAACCCTCATCTCGCATGTGTGGAAGACAAAGACATTATCTAGATTATCAGTGATCTAACATGGTCCTCTACGCAGTGATAGTTAACACCTACACTACATAGAACCTGGAAGAAAGAACAAATGGCATGCGTTCTTCAACTGTCCTAGATGAGAGGGAGAATAACTCAAAAGTCACTGCAAAAGGCTTACAACTAAGTGGCGAACACCAGCCACCGGGAAGTCGACGGCGGAAGAAAAGTGCCTTGAGGGGATACCCGGTCGTGTCACAGCTCGGGTAGTGAGAGAAATGGGTTTTAGTGGGTATACCTTACCTTGATGGAAGGGATTCTCACACACCCCTCGCTATATAGCCGAGCGAGTGAACCTATAAAAGGTTTCCCAAATCTCGTAAAAAATCCCTCTGGGCTCCTTCTAAATCCCCATCCCCCGCCATAGCTTCCATACTTTTAGCCTTTGAAATGCGTATTATATTTTCCTCTTACCTCATATAGGTCTTCTACACCAATCGAAAGCTCTAAAAATCAAAAGTTTACGTTGGCTTTCAAAAGCCTTCTAATACATTTTCAGTGCAGCCCTTCCCAGAACTCAGAAAACTATCGCAGCTCTTGATTCCTTGGAATGTGAATATTAAGGCCTCTATAGAATCTCTATGCCTAGCTCTATGCCCTAGAAGGAATAAAAGTCCCTCTTACGCGGATTTCAGAGCAGCTTAGGTCATTGGAGCTTCACTTGCGCTTTGAAGAACCTTGTTGCGCTATTCTAGAGCATTTTTATCTCTAACTCAAGTCGTTTTTAAGCATTGTTTGAGCGCTGACAAATTTTTGGGCTCTAAAAAGCATTAGTCTCTTCACAACGCTTGACAGTTATTTTCCCAAAACATTCTGTGACCTTTTGCAGGGCCTTTTAGGCTAGCCTAGACAAAATTGTAATTTCGTCATTACCAGGATTCCTTATTTTTTTTAGTAATTTTTCAAATCTAAGTCTTAATTTTTTTTAATTTCCTAATGTTTTTGATCTTTTAATTTAAAAAAATTACTAATTTTGCTATTTTTCAGATAGCATCTCACACATTTTACAGTTGGTAACAGCGTTACAATAGAGGGGTTAAGAACCCTTTTCACTTTTCATTCATGACATGTGATATACAGGGTGTTTTTTTGGGAGCTTTAGTTAAAAGTTTCTGGGAAAGTAAAATAGGTAGGTTTTTGAAAATTTGTACTTAGGAGTTACTCTGAAGGCCGAATCGATGTAAAATATTTTCAAAATGGCCGCACTTCCGGAAACACCGGAAGTAGATAGTAACTTCGTTATTTTAAATGGCAACCCCTATTTTTTATTGCTTTTTTGGATTCTACGTGAAATTTCAGTTCTTTTGATACCCATATGTCGATATCTGCCATTTATGGTTTTTAAGTTATTTTGACTTTAAGAAAAAAAATGGCGGATGCAGATGGTACCTTGATAATTGATTACTTGAAAACGGTTGTAGTCATGGCAACCTATTTTTATCAGTGCATAGAGAATGAATAGGGCTTTCTTTTAGTGCACTTAAAAAAAAGTTAAGTTGCGTACGACCGCCCCTATGGATATCCAAATTTATGAAACTTCAAAGACTAAAAACTCAGTTTTTTTTAATGGAATGACCATGTTCTTACTATTCCATGAGATAGAGAATCGAAATGGGCATATTTTGACAATACATGTTCCTATAGCTATCTTTAACAGTTTCTGACTTATTCCCATTTTATTGAATTGACACTATTTTTTTCGGATTTTCTTTTTAGTAGTCGGCCATGATTCTATAACAATTGAATTTTAAACAAATCTAGTGACACTAATCCATCACCCACTGTTATAGGTTAACATAAGTTTTTCAAAAATCGAAAAATGACTCGCAGTGGTTTCACCTATTTTGGAATTTAATTGTTATTTATGGTGAAATGGGCAGAATCGCGGCGCGTGCTTTCCGTACATTCATTCGAAAACTAGAACGAAATTGTATGAATTTTTGAAATTTTGTACCCCTAAATGCACTACAAACCGTTGAAGCACAAGTGATACAAAGCTCTACAAGAGAATATTTAAGAAAATGAATTGAATTGCAAATGCAAGATTAACAAAATAAATTCAATGCAAAATATAAAAAACTTCGTTGAAACATTTTTGGTATGGAATTGTTGCTAGAACAGATATCGCATTACCTCTCTTAATTTCCAGACTTATACGTTGTTTAAGAAATTCAGTTGAACGACTCTGTTTAGATTTTTCAAAAATTTTCTGTCCTATATCCTTATTAAATGAGTTATTTATTAATGAATTATTTAGACTAGAACTAGAATCAGTGGTATTAAAGAATCCATTCCTTGATTTGTTTAAAATTCGATTGTTATAAAATCATGGCCAACTACTAAAAAGAAAATGCGAAAAAAAATGGCATCAATTCCGAGATCAATTCAATGAAATGGGAATAAATCAGAAACTGTTAAAGATAGCTATAGGAACATGTAATATCAAAATATGCCAATTTCGATTCTCTATCTCATGCAATATTAAGAACATGGTCATTCCATTTAAAAAAACTGAGTTTATAGACTTTGAAGTTTCTTAAATTTGGATCTCCATAGGTGCGGTTGTACGCAACTTAACTTTGTTTTAAGTACAGTAAAAGAAAGCCCTATTCATTCTCTATGCACTGATAAAAATGGGTTGCCATGACTATAACCTTTTTCAAGTAATCAATTATCAAGGTACCATCTGCATCCGCCATTTTTTTTTCTTAAAGTCAAAATAACTTAAAAACCATAAATGGCAGATATCGACATATGGGTATCAAAAGAACTGAAATTTCACGTAGAATCCAAAAATGCAATAAAAAATAGGGGTTGCCATTTAAAATAACGAAGTTACTATCTACTTCCGGTGTTTCCGGAAGTGCGGCCATTTTGAAAATATTTTACATCGATTCGGCCTTCAGAGTAACTCCTAAGTACAAATTTTCAAAATCCTACCTATTTTACTTTCCCAGAAACTTTTAACTAAAGCTCCCAAAAAAACACCCTGTATTCATGACATAGAATGTATTTTAGGATAGTCTCTTATGAACTAGGTCCTAAAACACGCGAGTAATTCAGCTGCTAAGTTTTGTTTTCACGATATGATTGCCGAGTTAGATACTCCTCTCGTAATTAAATCCGTTTTAATGATTTTCGTGCGGTTTTTCGACTTTCGATTAGCTTCAGCCCTTCGAAATTGGACTGACGGACGGTTCCTTTGATTTGAACGCAATGAGCGGCTACCGCAGATTAAAGCCAACTTATTCATTGTTATAACCGGCTATGTGTCGCAATGGTAAAGCGTTGGGCTACATAGCCGCAAGGTCGGGTGTTCGAACCTGGGCTGAGGTAAGAATTTTTTATCTGTGGCAGAGATGACAATTTCCTTAGATCAGTTTCGAGCATTCTGCCGGCTATTCCGAACTAGGTTTTCCTGCAGTTTTCCTAATTCGTAAAGTTGTAATATCTGTAATCAAATAGATCTTAAGCCGTAAGGTATGCTCAGAGCCCCAGTGCCATGTAATTGGAATTTTTATTCTGTATGGTGTCTGGTTAAACAAATAAATAAATAAATAAATAAATAAATAAATAAATAAATAAATAAATAAATAAATAAATAAATAAATAAATAAATAAATAAATAAATAATTAAATAAATAAATAAATAAATAAATAAATAAATAAATAAATAAATAAATAAATAAATAAATAAATAAATAAATAAATAAAATATTACTCTCTTCAACGGCTCCCACCGAATTAATTAATTTTCCGCTCTCTTTGAACCAACTAGTCCCCTCTACACTTCAGCAAAATTTGCAATTTTTCCAAGCTACGACCGGATATGATTTAGCTGTACTGTACCGAATTCACTAGGAACCTAAGCTTATAGCACGCCAAGTTGGCAAAGGTAAATTTCTATCACGCAATTTCAAGATGCCTACTGCAACTTTCGACTTACAGAAATAAAACAACGCTTAAGTCATTAGGAAATTGGCTTAAAGAATTTAAACCCTAATTTTGGAATACCAGCTATCTAATAGAACCACCCATAACACTGACCTGCCCGTTGTTTAGTCACCTTGCACGATACGCAGAATCCTCTGCGATGGGTTCATTGTGCTAGCCGTCCCTACACGGTGAAGTACACAGGATAAAATTTGGTCTGGAGCACTGAATACACCTTAAAAATATTATTTTTTTAGAACAAGCGTCAAAATTACAAAAAGTTTACTATCAATCTACATACTTTAAATTGTGGTCAGTGGCGTACTTCTGCATGGTCAAGGTGGGCCTATTTTTTATGGCAACTGCTAGTTTTCGTCACATATAATTAAAGAGTACCTTTTTTTGGATATAACGTAGGGTATACACTAGACTATATTATCAAAATATCCATAAAAATAATAAAAAAATAAAAAAATTAAAACATGCTAACGAGCACCAGTTACAAGTTGCAAGTTTATCTAGTAGTCAAGTGGTCCCAAAATTCAATTCTTTTGAAAAAATGCCCGTTCTGTAACTTTGGACACATATGTGAAATTTAATATTACCTGGGCCACCTTGGATGAAGGTGCATCAACAAAACCATGGATGCTAATAGAAGACGAGCAAATGAAAGCACAGATAAAAAAAGGCATTGTTTAAAGTATTTAAACAATGAAAAAGGTCATGTTCATCTAATGTACAGTGATGGTGATAAGCAACAGTGAAGGACTCATTGAGTCATCAAGCAGTATTTAAGTGGATTTCACGTAAGACATCTCCACAAGAGGTAACAGTTTTTTTAACAATTGTAACAGTATCAAGATGACACAAAGAATGGATGTCATGGGGGTGGGGGAGTAGGGATCGGTGGTTCATTTTAGAAATATTTCGTGATGAAATATTAACTGTAAAATGGTCATAATTTCAGATAAAGGGGATCAATAAACAGCAGTTCAGAACTACATGGTAAACGTCCTTTCATACGGGGTGGAATTTGTGTTAACAGGAAATGGCTGTGCAACAAAATTTTATTAAACATAATAAAAATAATTGCTGTGCTACTGAACAAAATCAGACAAAAAATAATTCTGAACAGTTTGAGTACAACTTTTACCCTTTACTACTAGCTTTAATCCATAAACTAATAATAAAATAATAATCAGGACAAAACTTGGTGTATAAACTATTTACTAAAACCAACTATGGAGGGAAATGAATATATTTGGAAAGATAATAAAGAAATTTTCGGCATAACAAAATGTACCTAACCTTATGGAAGGTGGTAACAAGTCGGTACTAATTAAAAGATGTAAATATACACATCCACAGAAATTAATTAAATTTAAAAAGACAACCTAAAATGTAAATACGACATGCATCCGCGAAATATGCTTCTCAAATTAATTAATGGTAGAGAGTCAGTAGAAACTCCATTTTGAAACTTCAACGAAGAAATTGTAAAATAAATATAAGACAGTAACAAATTTCCGTTTGGTAAATAGCACACTATTTATCATGCAAATAACAGAGTCATAACTTGGAGCGCGTGTTAAAAGTTCCCCCGTCTCTTTCATTTACATTTTTCCCAAATAATTCATGTGACTTTCCGTGAAAGAGTGCTACGATGCACGACAGTGCGATATCCGCAACCGGCACCGACCTCGTCTCATTATAATACAGTAGCCGCGGTCATAAACACCCTCGCCCCTAACGGCACAAACCTGTCTAATTGTGTACTTAAAATACTATCGACAATAAGGTTAAATTCTTCCATCAAGACCAATTGGGTGACTGTATGATGCAAAGATCGCAATAATGTACCCTAGTCCGGTTTAGAACGACTGATCTCCTGACTCCTTTCCCAGAACAATTGTACTGGTACACAGGGGCGTAATTTAATTTTAGGGGACCGTCTTCAACAAAATTTGGGGGCCCTTTCCCTTACGCTTAATTTAACCACTTGGATTTCTAATGACATCGATCTTACAAATATTAATGAAAGTTCAATAGAAATACACCCCAGAAGATTCGGATTCTTTAACAAAGATTACACCCTCATTCGATCTTCTGACGTTATTCGACTATACTAGACAGGGCTAGCTGCAAAAACTCTTTGTGAAGCGTATTTACATGTATTTTATGACGCTAGGTCTGACGATGGCCTAGGGCCGAAATCGATTACCTAAAGAAAACATAACAATTATAAGTATACCGCTACATTCAAGTTTAATTCTTTGTGAAGGCTTCGGGAATTGATCAATTTCAGCCAATTTATGTCTTAGCTGTTCAGCGTTTTTTTTTTCTTTTCTCTTTATAATTTTCGTCCACTCTGTGATATCTGATTTCAAAATTTCAAACGTCACAATTGTTATATCAGCAATTTTTAAACAATGTTAGTCTGTAGGTATATGTAAGGTATAGTGTCTTGATGTAGCTTTGCTGATTTTGCATTTTGAAGTTCATACAGATCCATAGTAAAATTTAGCGTCAGTTTGCTTTCTGCGTTCAGTCAGAGTGCATTTGATTTTGTTCGAACTTTAATTGTCAAGTTTTGTACAATAATAACAAAAGGTCATGTACTTAATTTTAATTGTAATCCTTTCTTTTATTATGTACTTCAGCTACTTGTAACTAGCGGTAGGTAACTCTTGAATTTGTTTGTTTCACTTTAAATTTTATCTTTATTTTGATTTGTTTAAGACTGACCAGTTCCTAATGATGCTTCTATGTTGAAATTCATTTAGTTTGATTACCGACGTCAATTATTTGTGTATGAATCTGCCTTTTTTGACTGTCTTCGTCCGTGCAGAGGTAAATACCGGAGTTGCTATTTTTCACAAATGGGAAAGGAGTGGAGTTACTTTTAAATCTATTTGAGCTCGCTACTTTTGGACATATCTTTTGTATTAGATTATATAAAGTCAGATGTAAATTATTCAAATTCATGAGTTATTTCTACGGATTGTTAATTTTTGACAACACTATCATTTAATAAGTATCTTTTTCCCCTGAGTGATAGTCATCACAGAACTTCTTGGAAGTGTACTAATTCGAAGACCTGATTGGCGTGTATTTTTGGTCACACAATCATGACCGAGAGAAAAAACATAATGCAGCGATTTAAGGCGTTTGATAATTTGCAACAACTTTCGTTTGGACAACCCAGTGCTCTCCTCGGCACGATATTGAGACAGAATATTGTGTCAAATGACAGGAAGTAGGACAAAGGATGATTCCATGCACCCCTTGAGCGTATGTATGACTCATTCCACTTGTACTGTATAGTAATGGGGATATCCGAGTGCGATATATCGAAAATCTGAATTATTATTGTCACATCCTGATTTGGAACCCCCCATCCTTTTCACTGTATTTTATCTTTTTTTTTAATAATAATAATAATAATTTTCATAGGATTCTCTGTGTTTGGACTTAGTTCCGCTCTTGTTTCGTTTTGGAGATATGAATTGCAGGACCGAATTAGGATCGCATGTGACAAAATCGTTGTCGAGCAATGTCTAGAGTAAGTATACAATAACGAATCTGAACCAGTTCAAGGTCGCTGTCCACCTTGCTGTGACCTTGGAAAGTAGCTCAAGGTAAACGTTGCGTGATACGTGACTGTGATCTTGGCATCAAGGTGATGCTCAAAGCTACTCGCTTTCAAGATCATAAACTCAAAGACCTCAGTTTTGTCGCATCTTATTTCATTTTCAAGGTCAATGCTAGGTTCCATTTTTTGTGGAGAAATATTTATTTTTCAAGGTTATCCAAGTTCCATTACCTCTATTTCAGTATCATATTCTACTTTCAAACTCATCAGAGGTCTATGACCCCTTTTTTGTGTTGCCCTGTTTCATTTTGAAGGTCGCATCAGAGATAAGCCCTATTTTTTTTGGTGTCATATTTTATTTCCAAGCTGATTAAGGTTGACCTCAATTTTTACGGTGTCATATTTTATTTTGAAGGTCAGCCACTTGGGGATTTCGGAAAATGAGTCAAAGCCTTGTTCGATTAACCGTAGACCCCTAAACCATTTCTACAAAAAAATGTGAAAGTGAGAAGTAGACCAATACCGTTCACCCCGAAAAATGTGTGCGATATTTTCTCTACAAATAATGACCTTGGAAAGTTACCAACGAACGTATCGAATAATATTGTCATAAATAGCGTATGCTGAGCACTTTTTACCAAAGCAAGCGATGGCCATATAGGGATATCCTAAATCAACTCCATGTGTAATTCCATAACCTAATTTCGGATGCCGTTCAAATTATCTCCTCCTGCTCCTTCAAAACTAAAAGTAGGTCTCTACAGGTTAACAATGTGATCATATCCAAAACTAAAACAGTGTAAAGTTCAAAAATTGCTCGCTGTTCAAAGTCCAAAGGTTTGTCGTCGTTCAAAGTCCAAAAGAGTAAAGTTCAAAGGTTGACCTCGTCAAAGTCAAAAGTTTGCTCGTCGTTCAAAGTTCAAAGGTTGGCGTAAAGTTGAAAGGTTACTCACCGTTCACAAAGTTCAAAGGTTGGCCGACGTTCGAAGTCCAAGGTTTGCTCGCCGTTCATACTCCAAAGGTTTCTCGACGTTCAAAGTACAATATGACCGAAGCTATATTCGATTTGTTGGAGGGAGATTCCTGAGGCCAATCAATCTTGCACACGCGCTAATAAGAACTTTTAATCTTCATCTCGTATCTAATAGATGGTATTCCACCTTTAAATTTGGTACACCCTGTATATCAAGTGCATAAACTGGGTTTATTAACGAGCCGTTTTCTAAGCCAAGCAAGCTTGAGAGCGTGACCCAAACATGAGTCCGCAAACTGGAGTTAGACTGTGTCATACACAGATATGTAATTGTATGTATATCTATTAGCATAACCGTGACCCACCAATTTGCTCCAGTAAACCAACATTACGTCCGTCCCGTTGCGGGATTCATTTGTTTCTTTTCTCCTGTTTTGGTTTTCCCGCTCGTGTCTTGTTTCTGTTTCCTTTTACGTCGTCGTTTCCGTTTTTGCCTCCTTTCGAGTTTCCGATTTTCTTTCTCTTTCAGTATCGGTCTCAGTTCCTTCAGTTTCTATGTTCGTCTCTGTCTAAATCTCAATTTGACACCACTTCCTTTACATTGCCGTCTCGATCTGCGTTTCTGTTGCAGCCTCCGTTTGCGCATTCCCCCACATCTTCATCTTTGGCCGCGTTTTGATTAAGAAGATGCTTTTGTTTATATTTTTCACCATTTGATCTTCTGCTCTCGTCTCTGACAGAATTTTTTCTTTCAGGTTTCTTTGACGATGCCGCTTCCATTTTGGTCTAAACTACTTTTAGTTATTGATTATCTTTTACATTTCCAGCCTCCTCATACATTTCTCGTTTAATTTCCCTTTCAATATCAAATTCAATATCCCCTGTTCATTCTGTGTTCGCATTCTCATTTGTAACGGGAGCCCGTGGATGACTTGTTTACTTATTTTTTCTGCTACGGAGGTATTGCATTGGGGTAATAAATGGCCCCCCCCCCTCCGCCCCGCCGACTTTTTTGACAATACACTTTTTGAACCATCCGGAATCCGAATCAACGAACGATGTGATGATGTACTCTCATAAAGTTACAGTATAATTGAATCACATCCGTACTTGAAACAGAAAGCGAGACGGTTTGGGAAAATAACTGTCAATCGTCCAAAAATGGCACTAGTGGGCTCAAAGAGAGAGAAATTATTGGTCTTGAGCCGTCGTAGAAATAACGTTTTTTATACTAGCGGTGGAGCTTCTGTGAGCTGAAGGCAAAAAATTAGCACCGAACTATTCGTTAGTCCAAATTGTAATAGTGAAATTAAGTGTAAAACTACTAGGGGACTTTTTCCGCGAAGAAATTTAGGTAAAATCGTGCCACAAATAGTTCAATTTCGAAAGCGGAAGTTCCAAGAGATAAATTGGATCGGTTTCGAGTTTGCTTTACGGCGCCTTCTTAATAGATGGTATGGTATAAAACCGGAAAACTATTTTACCCAAAACCGTCCTGTAACCTTCATTTTCATTCCTTCTTTCTGTTAGGAAATTGTAGTTTCCATGACAGAGGCAGAGCAGACTGTTTCCTGCCGCTTGTCACTTTACTGGCCGCACTGTCACTTTTCCGTCCGCACCGTCACTTTACCGGCCGCATTTGTGACATTGCTAACTGTCTATAATGACCCATGTCATCACTGACATTAATCAAAAACTCTATATTAAAATTGAAATTTAATATTAAAATACGCTTTCAGGTAAAATTTAATACAAAACTCGTCAGTAAAATGACGTTACCTGACTCGGAAATTAAACTACTCGGCCCCAAAGGGGCCTCGTATTTCAATATTTCCTCGCCAGTAATGTGTTATTTTCCTGACTTTTATGTAAATAACTATTATGTGCGTTTTAAAGGAACAATATTACGCGATTTGATTTAAAATCAAACGCGGGAATCTAAAACCAGCTTCAGAAAGACTATTTTGTTTAGGGCTTTCCCCATTAGCTTAGACAGTTTTGGTCTGCAGTTAAAATTTTCCATTAGTTCAGTGATTGGGTTACGCCCTCGGTTACGCAACGTCGTGGATTACGTAAGAAATTACAAACGGAAGAGATTACCTGAGTCACATACTGCGTAAAAACAGACCAATTTCCTATTTTCGCGTTGAAGCTCCTGTAACCCCGGCACTCAACGGCGAAACCTCGCCACATGTTAAAATTGGTGACCCCGCAACAAAAGAACAATCACGCGTTCGTGAATTTACAAAAGATTTTAAACCGCGAGTGAAAAGTCAAAAACGCGGTGAAACGTCAAGAACTGCAATCAAGATGCCAGACATCAATGTATCAATGGTGTAGGGAGCAACCAGCAACAGAATATCGAGATAGAAAGTTACGCAACGTAGCTCCGAAAATATTTCAAGAAACTCAGACCCATCGCTAGAACACAGCACAGCACAAACGGCAAACGCACACCATTTCAATTCAAAGAGCGTAAACCATCACAGTTCCTTCGGGATTTGTAGAACTCTAGGTTGAAACACTGCCAAAGATGAGAGCGCGCCACCTTGTGGAGTATTGCTAAACCTAATTTCGGTCTGAATGTCCGACATAGCAGTCAGGACAGCCTGTATGTAACATAGTTCAAGTTATTCCAAAAGATCTGGGAATTTTTTTTCAAATAGACAGAATTGAAAAAATATGTTGATTTGTCATTTTTTAATGTTAGTTTTTATTGTAAATTTAGTAGGTAATAGATAATTCATTTAATTCTTTTTGTTGTATTTAGTTTGATCCGCCGCAGAATGCGCAGAAAAAAAAGATGCTAAAATATAGTAATCAACTAGACCGTTTTAGTTTCTACCCTTTCGGTATAGAAACACTTGGCGCTTGGGGTCCATCTGCAAAAAAAATTACTTCACAAATTAGTAAAAAAAATTTTTGAAAAAACACAAGAAAATCGTTGTTTTGAATTTTTAAAACAAAGATTCAGTTTGGCTGCTCAGCAAGGAAATGCGGCTTGTATTTTAGGCACTCTACCGCAACAGACAGCATTTAATGAAATTTTTTATAATTATTTTAAGTAGGTATACGGTAAATTTTTTTTAAATTTTTTTTTTAATGTTTTTAAACAATTTGCAATATGTTAATGTTGTAACCTTTTATTAAATTCATAAATATAATATTTTGATATTAATGATAAATTTGAAAGGGAAACTTTTACGCGAGTTTAACGTTTTATCTGGTCAGGTGTTGATAAAAAGACAGGACAAGAATGAATTGTTTTTCTTACAAACAATGGATAAACGATGCAGGCGTTTTATCAGTTTTGGCGGCGTAGAGGAGTTTTTCTGTCGGGATGTTGATTTTATTAGAGGAGTTGGTTTCTGCTTAAATAGGAAAAATGAAGAGTTCCCTTTCCAGAAAACATTTTTTTGAGGTTTTTTTAAAACCGTATAAATTTGGGTCACAAGCACATTTCATTTTTTTAAAACCCCGTTAGGAATCTTCTTACATTTATAAAATTTTCCTAGTACTTTTCTTGGATAGTTGGAAACGTTATTTGTAATTTTGGGAAACGTTAAACAAGTCTTCCTATGAGCTATTTGAAAATATTATAAATCCTCTTAGGAATTTTTTGACTAGACCTTTCTAAGAACTTCTTCAAAATATTAGATCCGCTAACGGCTTATCCTAGAATTCTTCTTGAAAACATTATTTTTTGAATTACCATATAAATATTCCCAAAAAGCTTCTTAGATAGAACGTTTTCGAAGGTGGTAAGTTAGAATCTAGACAAAATAGCTTGGATTCTTGATTCATATAAAGCTTCATAATAACGACTGTGATTCATATTATGTATTAATTGAAATACAGTCGATCTAAATGAAATTCACCTTGTAAATTTATTACTGGCCACGTCACGATTGAAAAGCTCCGTTGTACTGTGCAAAATTAAACCCGCCCTAAAAAAT
Source organism: Photinus pyralis (assembly GCF_008802855.1). Classification (NCBI taxonomy): domain Eukaryota; kingdom Metazoa; phylum Arthropoda; class Insecta; order Coleoptera; family Lampyridae; genus Photinus; species Photinus pyralis. The sequence continues at coordinate 25,950,465 of NW_022170663.1, forward strand.
GTAATAAAAATTCCAATTGGCTATTTTCTGGTGCAACGTTGTAGATATGGAAAACAAGAACATGAAGGGGTGAATTCCAATCGGCGTTTAATAGATTACCTGGGGAATTTAATAATGGAATTAATTTTTGCTAGGATAATTAAAAAAGTACAGACGCGATATTAAACGGGATTAAGCGTTGTACGTACCGAGCAATTACATTATTAATTTTTTCCGTGTTTAAGCATTATGTATCAATATTTCTGACTGATTGTAGACATGCGAACAGATGCCTCCGTCACACGTTTTGATCAACTTAATCGCTAAAGTTAAAATTGGGCTCGAAAAATAATACGACGGTAGGTAAATGAAATCCGCCCCACGAATGAAGTGTAACCCCAGGGAAAAGGCGAATAGAAGTGCAATGCGTGTTAGAGGGGAGTTATAATAATAATTAGGCTTGCTGCATTACGGTCTTTAACACGCCGAAAGGTGCAAAGCGTCCCCATTTCTGTATACTACTCTAATTACTTTTAGCAAAAGAACAATGTAAACACCAAATCCGATTTTCAAATTTTAATAAGTACACGAAACTTTACTTAAATAGTGTGTTTCGGAGAGTAAATCTGGGTAGAAGCTGATGAAGAGAGAGAATACAAAAGCCATTCTCTTCCAACCTCTACCACCTACTTTTAAAGCTAATATAAACTAAATGAATCCATATGAGCTACGAACTTTAGAATTTCAGAGAGGGAAATCTCGACTAGAGAATTTCAATTGTATAATGTGGCTTCTCACAATGGAAAGGAGAGTTTCTTAATTTCCTTTGATCTTGAGGTGTTTCAGATTCAAATGGGAATATTAAATGGGATAACTTTCGCATAACATTTTATTGTTTAATCTTTTTGCTCAGAATGTTGCGAGACGGCGGCTTTGAATTGTCGATGAGAAATGGAAAATTTGAATCTTTTGTAACGTTTACAACTACATTAATTCAGTCATTCCACTACCTCAAAGAAGGCCAGAAATTGGAACTACCTCAAAATTTGTAAGGAACTGCAATTATTTGAATGATTTTTTGTCACTCAGTTGTGGAAAGTTACCGTGTGTGTTTTAGCGATTTTCTCCAGTCCATAAAATCTTCTTGGAATCCTCTTTGGACCTGTACTCTCGCTCATGTTCTCCTTAGAACATTCTAGTATACTTAGAGTCATCTATGAATCTTGGGGGATTTTTTAGAATCTTTTTAGAATCTTAGATATCATATATTGTTAAGATCATATAAACTACTCCCAGGCTTTGTTGAACCTTTCTACTATATCCTTTGATTTTGGAACTTCTAGAATTTTTATAGAATTATGGGTAGAGCCTTTACATACTTTGTTGTTTCTTAAAATCTTTTAGCTATCTTCTTTTCTATTATCTTCTGAGAGTTACCTCTTTAATTTCACTTAAATTTCTATTTAGACGATACTGGGTTTGTTGTAATTACAGATGTAATATTGGCTCTTTGATGGTGGAAAAACTCCCTTTAACTGATAAATGAACATCTTAAAGAAATGCCTTTAACTGCTCAATAAACAAAACACTCCGACTAAGTCCTTCACTTCTTTAATTCCACTTAAACATTTACTTTGAACGGCGTAATAAAGATCTCTTCGATTGTTCAGCCAACCTTGGGAAGACGAAATGTCCTGCAATAGTTCGCTCAAATACGGAAAAATTGCCAACCACCTTAACAATGAGCGGCTACGTCTCAACGTCCACCAAACCAAATAATTAACGATTAACGTCTACCACCAAACAAGCAGCCACGATTAATTTCCGTATCTCATATTTAAAACAATTTCCCTTCCAGCGGCGATAACGAAACCTTATCGCACTGACCGGAGGTAAACCATAAAATAACATGCAATTATTTCCAATTGTCCAAGCTTCATCTTTTCACACGTAATTCAGCTTTACAAAAAACAAACAAAGCGATTATTTATACAAAAGTTTTCCATTACTAAATAAATCTTAACAAAAAAATATCATAGGCTTCAAATTCGACTAACATGATCGAATTTGTGTTCATTCTAAGTTTAACGCCAAAAATAAATTGAATTAAATACATATAGGGTGACCCAAAATATTACTGTAGGTGCCGATACCAAATAAAACCTCCCCATGATGCAGTTACGCAACAATTTTTTTTTCAGATTACTTTAGAATCTTAGAATATTCATGAAATCTACTTGCAACTTTCTCTTAGACTTTGTAGAACTTTATTCGGATTGTCCTAGAAGTTAATTATAACCGCTGGAATTTTAAAAATTTTAGAAACCTTACAACACTAAGTCTTTTATAAAAATTTATTTAGAAAGTTCTTGCAACCTTCTTGGAATTTTTTAGAACAGTCTTAGCACAATCTCCTCAGGAACTCAGGAATTTCTGAGAATCTTTATAAATCTCGGAATTCCAATATCCTGAAAGCCCGAAATCCCGGAATCTCGGAAGGTCGGAATCTCCCAATTTCAGGATGTCAGGATCGCAGGGTCGATCTCACGACCTCACGGTCTCACGAACTCTCGATTTCACGATCTCACGATCTCAGTATCTCAGGATCTCAAGTTCTCGGGATCTCGGGATTTAGGGATCTCAGGATCTCAGGATTTCAGTAACTCAGTAACTCAGAATCTCAGTAACTCAGGAAATCAGGATCTCAGGATTTCAGGATCTCAGAATCCCCGAATCATAGACTCTTAAATTTTTGCTTGGACTGGATCTGGATTCTTGGAATCGTGAAAACGTGGGATCTTGGAACGTTGGGAGTCTTGGAATCTTGGAATGTTTGGATCTTTGGATCTTTAGATCTTTTGATCTTTTGATCTTTTGATCTTTTGATCTTTGGATGTTTGCATCTTTGCATCTTTGGATCTTCGGATCTTCGGATCTCGGAATCTCTGGATCGCTGGATCTTTATAATCCATCCTGGAATCCTGGTATCTCGGAATCTTAGAATCCTGAAATTTTGGAATCTCGGAATCTCGGAATTTCGTAATCTCGGAATCTTGAAATTTTTTAATATTGGAATCTTCTAATCTTGGAATCTTTGGAGCCTTTATTAACATCTTTTAGCGATCTGTTTACGGTCCTCTTGCCACCGTCTCAGATCTTCTTAAAACATTGTTAGTATATCCATACAATATTTCAAATCTGCAAAACCCTTTTATTAGAATTGTCTGAGAGCATTCATAACATCTCCTGTGAATCCACTTGGATCACCTGAGGGAAATAAAAATACTAGTTAGTTGGGTCCAAGATTAGGAGAGACGCGTATGCAGCGATCCTTAAATAGATAATCATTTCTGTGCCTTTTGTTGAGATGCTGTCCAATAATTTGTAAAGGTAACGGTAGCCCTCGAGTATATTTTTTCTATTTTTGAATTTTTCGCGGGACTAGTTTTGTATTACGTATTGTCTTGTAAAAACAAATGAGAAGCACCAGTTTGTCGCACCAAAAGCCAACATTAATGGGGTATACGTGTCCATCTTGCTGAATATGATCCATTTCGTTATTAGGGTCTTACGCAGCATGGCAATTGCTAGGGTTTCTGGCAGAACTCGAGGTTACTGGCACACTGTTTTCCAGAGATGTGGTTGGTGAAAAGAAATGAATCCTATTAGTAGAACAGATTCGCAGCCATAGTTGAACATAGTGGGGGTTAGGTCGCCAGAGGTAGCCGTAGGACCTATTACACCGTACAAGTCGATCATCTGCATAAGACAGCCGGGGGCATTAAGCGTCAAGCCACGAAAACGCCAGTTTCCAAGCGCTACCAGAAAAAAAGTTTACGGGTGTAGACATAGGGCAATTAAGCGTAAACCACAATCTATCATGCGTAAAACAGTTAGAAAGTTTTAGTGTCTCACTCTAACATTGTACGAAGTGAATGATTGTTGACTGAGAGTAAATTTCAAAATAAATCGTGGAAAATTGCATACAGGATTACGATTGAAAAGCATCTTTATTTTTTTATGACGTTCCGAAACCAACGACCTTGATCAAAAGCAGGGTTTCCGAATATTCTGGTAACGCCCGAGTTGCCGTACCGTCCCGCCGACTCTCGCCATGCTCGCCATCTATTTTGTAATAATGCAAATTTACGTATAATCGTATTTCCTTGTCTTATTTATATTAATTTTTTTTTCCAAAATTTTATTTAAGCGAAATATTTAAAATTGTGTAACAAAGAAGAAAACAATAATTTTTGTTAGTTATACCGTTTAATTTTAAAGCAACCGTTTGTGCGCGGACTTTCCGGCAAGGTTGATCGCAATAAATAAAGGTTCGATTAATTGTAAGGAAATCAGACATTGTGGGTCAGCTTTCATGAATCCCATATTCGAAAACCACGACGTAAAATCCATTTAGAAGAGGTCAACAACTACGAAACACCTTGAACACAACTTTCAGACATGAGTTGCTACACAGCTGACCTCTTGAACCCCGATCCACTCCAGTGAGGTTATCAACGATGCCGACTTCAATAGTGATAAGGCACTATTTGCATTACTTGCGTTTTTTTAAATGATGAATATTGGTGAATCGCCATTAAACTACGGAGTCGCGTACATTTTCATGCGTATTGAAAGAGCGCCTATTAGATAATCTAGATTTGATTATTTAGAATTGTTTGCGTAGATCTAATCATTATATTGTTTATTAGGTTAAATAATCTGGCCAGCAGGAGTTTTTTTTTTCAGTTATGATTAGGTGTTTGCAGGGGTGTTTGTCTATGAGACTGTGGGAATTTGTCTGATTGTGGTGTTTATTTATAATAATAAAAAATAAATAAAATAATAGATGGTTACATTGTGCTGATCCCATTTTATTCATTTGTGCTGATTCTTTTTTTTAAGGTACAAATTGCACTACTACTTTGACGAGTTGTGCTCATTACATAGTGGATTGTGCCGTTGCTTATAGTCAAATTGGTTTCAGTGTTGCAATTCAAGGAAAACTGATTTTCTAGATCAGCACAAATTCAAATTGAACCAGCACAATTAGCTACTTTAACCTATTTCGTATAGCTCTGATAAAAAGAGACCTAAAAATAGTGCCGCAACACACTCTAATATAAACAGTTGTATGATTCTGGTGTCATAAATTGTGCAAAACTTTCGTGGGATATAATTATTATTTATTATACTACCAGAACGATTTGACGATTGAATTTTTTGTTTTCATCCCTTTGCTGGTATAAAATTTTCAAGATTCAAGATCACGCATGCATAATTGCATACTTTAATTTTGTTAATGAAAAATATGCTAAACATATTCTTGCATATAAAGTACTATAAATGGATGGCCCCTAATAAAAATGTCAACCCTCAGAAGTTACATCCTTTATACAGTCATTCATACACTAAATCGGCCAAGCGACAGATGTTAGATGTCATAAAAGCACTTGTGCAACTTGGGGTTGCTCGGCCGACATCCCCATGAAGGGTTCACAATTGACAACAACTGGCAATCGAACTTACCTAGAATTTGGCTAAGGACAGTCCTTCCATCTTCGCCCAAGCAGGCACTTCTCGCGTCAAACGGATTGGTAAACTGCACAAAAGCGTATCCCTTATGCATCGAAATCCCTGCAAAAGAAAAAGACGTGTTACCATTTTTCAATTCCTGTCAGTTATGCATACACAATTAATTAAGCAAAGTTAACAACCGTAACTGTAATTTATCAAAATTTAACTTCCAAAGGCAATTTATTGCCGGAGGAGATTAAAATAATGTTATGCATGGTCATGATATTTCCCTTTCTGTAAAGATAATCCCTAAGGAATACAAAAGACGCCCGAAACAGTTTTTAGCTTCCGGCTCACTCTTATAATTGACATTATTTATTAAGGCGCCCCTCTGAATGAGATTCCCTTATTGAACAGCTCATCGTATGGCAACTTGATAATTTTATTTGATCGCCTAAATATTTGTAACGGTAATTAAAATTGCAAAGGACCGGAAACGGAGAATTCAATAAAACGGTATTCATGCGACAATAAAGGGGGAAGAGAAAATCCTCTTGTAAAAACTTTTATGGCGTGACAAGGACAATATTACACTATTACCCTCCGTTTATAGGCAGATTTTTTGTGACTAGAAAATAAGTTATGCCTCTCCTGTCATTTTCTAAGATAGCGTGTAAATGCGCTGGAGGGAGAGCACCACAATATAACCTGCATTGCTGCGTCACCGCTTTAATACTTTACAGTCTACCACCTCATGAATATATGATTGTTTATGATGTCATGTGTGCCTCCGAGACGGTTTCTGGAATTTAATAATATGACGTGTTTAATTTTCATACGTTTTGTATGAGATTAGGGCAAAGTTTGATTTAACGTGGGTTGGTGTTGACGTAAATTTTTTAGTTGGTTCACCATCCCCGGTTGCTTAGCAATGCCGAAATTTTTTAATAATTTAGCATTCTAATTTCAACTGAGCCGCCCCCGCCGCCGCCCGCCCAGCGGATCAATACGTGCAAATTTATTATTAGATTCGATGCCATTCATCGAATTAAAACCGAAAAATAAACTCGTCAGGGGGGTGGTGCGGTGCGTTAAAGTTGAAAAATTAGGTTTGCGGGTTCGAATTAAAACGGTGCTAATGATATGTGTCAAAATTCGGTTGCAAACATCTCGCAAAAAGTAAATTTGATTTTAAATTGTGGCATCCTGTGCACGTCAATTAAATTTCATTTTTCCCAACATCCGTCCCTATGAAATTTTACCCTCATTACTCACTAATGTGCATTAATTTATATGCTGATTTTAATGTAATAATTTTTACACCCTCAAGGTATATTAGATTGGGGGATGTTAGTTCAATTAGAAAGTTGTACTTGAATCTTTTATCGTTTGCCTATCACACATTCGGAATGTTGTTTCTAAAATTCCATTGTTGTTGCTACTCGATCGAACACATCGTGATTTCCAAAATGAAAGTACATAATTCACTTGTGTAACGGGAGCTCTAAATTTGCAATTAATTTTTTTTCGAAATTCCGTTGTGAAGTTAGAACTTTTGAGATTTTAAGGGTAGTGTCAATTTTGCATTTTTTAATTCGTGTGGGATGTTTATTACCAACCCTAAATAACCTGTAATTGGGAGTGCAGCAAAGCAGTGGCAAATTAATGATTCGACATGGCTGACTGAATTGATAATTCGCCATTTTGTGGGTCATTAATTAAGTAAGATTATGTGGTAGTCATTCCAAGAGACCTTTGGAGAGATTCTTTCATTAGCACGCGACGCAACCAGAGTGACTGTTACTGATGTTAAAAAAGAGAGTAAAGAGAAAATCAAAATTAATGAATTGGCGTTTGGTACTACTTTCCTCATATAAAACTTGGATTCTTTCGCGTATGAATTGAGTCTAATAATAGAGGACTACCGCTTAAACAATTCCAATGCAAGTTAAGCGAATCGAATCGAATTCTTACGCTAATGTTTCACTTGCTATTCTTACGCCATCTAGGTATCTTCTTTGTAATCCACTAGTTTTAGGTGTAAGTTAATTTCTGTAGTAGATTTCTCACTACCTTAGTTGTTTGTTTTCGCTATTATAGATTTCTTATTACAATAGTTATTTGTGTCGCCGTCCGAGGTCATGCAGTTTTCTTTAATTTATTTGGCGCACGCACTTCTTCTATGTACAAAGACGAGATTTGATCATTACTTGTGTGCCTGTATAAGTTTAGTGAAATTCTTCTCCTACTACTTTACGTTCGACGCTTCGCTGACGCATTTTGGACATATTATACAAGTTCTAAGGCCGTTTTTGGTATGTTAATAATAGATTACGCCTTACATTTTGACTTTGAGTAATCATTTTTAGGCTTCTTACTTCTGGTCTACCCTTTTCTTCATTATTACCTACCGGATTGTGCTTTCTACGTCGATCTTCCGTGGAAACCGCCGACTTTTGGGATTTTCTCAATTGCACAAGGAAAATTCATTGGGTAGGTCCACCAATATCTTATTGATTGAAGAGCGACGCCATAGATGAGTTTCTACCGTACCGGCGGATTCAAGTGAAATTAATCACTTTATCCTGGTTTGAATGAGAGAATTTCAAGCTCTTTAATGCGCTGGCTTGGCGCTTTTAGGTGGATGTTGTGCATACCTTCACAAGCGTGTCTTTACCTGCTGTTATCCCTCTTTGACGCAGCAGCCTTCATTTAAAACGCCTATAACGTGGAACAACATTCTTAGTTCACCGCCCAAGGTTCCTAATCCTAGGCACCCACTTGCTCTCTAACCCAAATATCATGTATATGTATTAGAACGGCATAGATGTATATAACCTCATATGCGGTATTAATATAAACGCTAAGCCGATATGCGAACTTACTCATTTAACTGACTCCATTTAAATGACAAAAACTAACTTTTCAACACCCTTAAGGGGGTCGGTTTGTTTTGAATACAAAAATATGGTTACGTTATTCAAACAGTAAACTAATTGACTGGGTCCTTCAACTCGAAGTACTAACTGTTCTAATTTTTTTTTTCAAATAAAATTGCTAAAGGAAACCGATTTGAATTTTATCAATACAAATTTACTCGATTTAAATACAATCCTCGAGTATTGCGTTTCTAGTTGTATCCAAGATGTTTGTCTTTCTTTGTGAAAGAGTAATTCCTAGAATTATTAAATGCAGGGCAATTTATGGTTTATTTTTGTTATCAATTTTGCTTTCCAAATTATTTAAGTCACTTCTGTATGAATTTGTGGGCATTTTTATTACTTTTGTTGAAAGGTTGATGTAATTTATGGGTAAAACTGCGTGTTTTTCGTAGAAAAATGTTATGAAAATAAGAGAATTTCGTGTACAATTTTGATAAGTGATGTTAAGGAGGCACGAGGAACGGATGCGCGATTGGTTGTGTGTTGCTACGCGTCCGTTAATTAGCTTAGAATTTAGGAAAGGAGAAGAGAGACTTTAAATACTGAGGTTGGTGTAAGAAGTGGGCATTTTGCCAATTTTCTAGGCCGGGGTGCTGTTCCTTGAAAGTTTAGAAGACGCGCGTTCTGTGCTAAGTTCTGTGGCAAGTTTCCCTTTTTAAGCGTACGCAAAGTTGTTTTCATCTCGAGAAATCAGCCGAGTTTAGAGTTTGAGAAGAAGTAAAAGTTAGGGTTAGCAGCCTCATTGAAGTGTTGGTCTACTGTTTCGAACAACCATCGTTTCATCGGTGTTTCGGAGTGCGTTTGTCCTCAGTTGCAATTAGTGGTTTTTGCATATTTCATTAATTTGTTTGCTAGAATTTGGGCTTTAATTTGATATGTGTGTTTAAAATAAATTTTGTCTGTGTTGATTCATGTAAGTCGTGTGTTTATTCGAACCCCTTTAACGATCCAGATAAATGTCTCATGCTTAATTGTGAGTAATTTTGTTGTTCCGTACCTTTTTCTTATGCGTCCCGAAGTTAGGGTCACAGCAGTAGTAATACTTAATCCAAAAAAATTCGCATAACCCCCAAAACTACCAAAATTAACTCATGTGTTCTTCACACTATAGCACTCATACATTAATAATAATAATAATAATAATAATAATATTTCCAATGTGAGTGTGTGAATATTTATTTTATTTTTATTTTTCTTTAGAACCCTACATAACTTCACCAGACACAGACACAGACACTAATCGTTACTTGATTTTAATCCGTGCGATTAGTTAACCAGGCTAGACCTGAGTTCTCACAAGAAACACCGACAATAATAATAATAATAATATCTATTTCTTTAACAATTGTTTTACAATTATAGAAGCGTCAGGAAAGACCTTGGAAAGAACGAAACTCTGTAAAAAAAATTGTACTTAAAGACGCGCTTTCCTAGCTACCGAACTTGAAACGGGGACAGGAATCACTCTAGTGTTACACTAATTACTGTGAAGCAGCGTGATCTTAAGAACATACAAATGGAACCTGTATCCCATAATTACTACTACACAAAATCCTTAAATATCGCGAAACCTCAAGTACTTTTCGAAACATAGTTCCAAAGCTGTAAATTAGTTCTCGAGTTTGCCCCATGGTATTAGATTAAATTTTACAAATTGGGAAAGGAGCCACAATCGGTAAAACCTTGTCAAACCACATACACTCTGCAAAATTGTAGGGCTGGGTTTGGGGCTGACTGCCCGTTGTTTAGTCGCCTTTCACAACACGCAATAGGATTGTTCTTTTCCGCCCCTACACGGTTAAATTTCGTTGTGGAAAGTTACATCAGCTTGGACGATGTCTAAGTTATTGTTTGTGGTCGTATTGTTTGTCTTGTTTACTTAATAAAGATAAGGAAAATTATTTGTGCCATGGTAAGTTTATCTCATTCCTTTTTCTCCTTTCGTAGATAAGAGTCGCTTATCGCTTAAAATTAATTAATTTTGTAAGAAAATGTTGTGTTATCGCAGATGGGCGTTGAGATAAGAGAATTTTGCGTATCTTAGCAATAGAATTAGGAAGTGGAACCAGAGCGAGACATGGTTTAGGTAGAATAGGAGGTCTTGTTGCGTGGTTGGTTACCTTTTGGTCGCTTGCCTCTGACCGCCGTGCGTTTTAGGCGGTTGCTCTTTTGTCGTTTATATGAAGCCGGGGCCGCCGCCGTGCTTCCGGCGTACATCCCAAGACTGGATTGTTGGATTATTGGCAGTATCAAAGTAATTTGGCCTTTATTTAACATGCTTGAATCGATCGCATTGTTGCGTGATACTTTGTCTCGACTCCGTATGCCTTTATTTATTTGCAGCGGCTTAATTGTTTATTGATGAATACAATTTTGATTGTGTTGTGTAAATGTAACGCATATCATGTGTTGCTGACCAAAATACATTTGACCCAAGACACTGACATACGTAGTTAACTCCTGAAGTCCAAAGTGTAATAAGTTATATGTTATATGTTATAGCCTATCCACCTACCAAATTTAAATTTTATATGTCAAAGCGTTTTTGAGTTACCGGAGCTTAAAGCTACTAATGATCAAGATATGCGGATTTGAGCTAATGGGGATAATATCTCCGAAAACAAACGTCGTATTCCAGTGACTTGCAAATAAAATTACAAATAGGGATGTACTCTTAATTTAATTCACACCAACTATAGTAAGGGGTGCTCAAAAACAGTTTAAAAATGCACATGCAATAACTATTATGCACGCCTCTTCACATACATTTTCCCCGCCATTTGCGTGAGCGGGTGTTTTCATCGCGACATAATTAAGATTAATTGATTTTAATAAACTTATTTTTAACTTTTTACGCGCGTGCTATCGTGCAATATTTCGGCATGGCGTACGCAAACAAGACGTCGAGCAAATATTAGACGAGATGGCATTAACCTCAATAAATACCTACCAAAATTATTCTGCTTTATAATTTCGGAGGAACATTTTTATAATATCCCATCCACCTACTTTGTTAATCAGGCTAAAATGTAACTACGTTAACGATCCTTTCGGCTCTCATAATGGAGTCAACTCGTAATTTAACGAGCAATTTAAAAATCGGTTGTTTAACGAAATGTGTATTATACAAGACCGAGATTGCCGAATGCTTTACGTTTCGGTATCCAAAATTCAATGGCAAACTCATTAAAATGAAAATTAGGGTTTACCGTATTTTTCGTGGCGCTGTTAAAAATTTAACAGTCGTGACTATAACCGACGTCCTGAATTTTGTCTACCGATGCGGGCGTAATAGAAATAATGCGAAACGAAATCGAATTCGCAACAATAAAAAAGAATACCTTTCCGTAGTCTGAAAAAAATTGCGTTTAAACGTCTCGGATCGACTTAAAAATTTGTCCGGAAATTGAAATAGGAACGCAAACCGTCGTTTTATTGTTTTCTTCTCCTATGTTGGACAGTAACACAATTTTTGTTTGCCGAACCAATGAACCGCCTTATCATCGAGACTCACAGAGTTCGCAAAGACCCGATAATTTCATATCACTAACCCAATTCGCTCGATTAGATTCTGGTTGGTTGGCCAATAAATTGACTGGAGACTTCCACCATTTCTCATCACTAACTTCATTGGTATCTCGGGGATGATGCCGAACGGGATTTCATGCTAAAAGTGTTATCCTTTGTTTCAAAGTAATTTCACACCGCTTTGTCTATTTCCATCTGAAATTATACTTCGAAACCGATTTTCTTTCTATAGGTATTTAAATCGAAGTTTTTTGGGAACGACTTGAATCGTCATTATACAACAAATCAATAAAAACCGCATACTCTAGGAATCCTAAGTAAAATTCTCTAAAACTAACTAAAATTTGATTGCCTACGAATCCAATAGTCACAACTTCACAATTTTGACGCCATATTCGTCTCCTGTCTCTAGAGTAGAGCATTTCATGTGTTTAGTTCCTGATTTTAAAAGCTGGAACGAATCCAGGTACTACTCGTAGTTTATAATTTCGTCAGTCTTGTATTTATGTTTTTAAAAGTTAAGTTTTTATTTATTTATGTATTTATTTATTTATTTATTTATTTATTTATTTATTTATTTATTTATTTATTTATTTATTTATTTATTTATTTATTTATTTATTTATTTATGTTATTTATTTATTAATTAATTTATTTATTATTTATTATTTATTTATTTATTTATTTATTTATTTATTTATTTATTTATTTATTTATTTATTTATTTATTATCCCTCTCTTGTTCTGGGCCCTCAACAGTACTATAGTTTATAGTATAGCAAGTTAGCATTTAAAGGCGATGTGAGAACATTTTCTATTTAGTGTTTACTGTTGCTTTTCTTATTTTTAGTATTTTAAAGTTCAAATTACCTATGTCATTTTTCGTTTTGCTCACTTAAAAACCCCTCTTTCAAGACTCCAACCTGGGAAAAGAGAAACTCAATCTAGGAACTGCAATCAATACTCATCTTAATCTTATTTGATCTAATCTGCCGCCCTCCGATCATTTTCCGAAGGGAAAATTCGACATCTTCAGTATGCGACCAACTGCAGAAGTCATTTCGGATTCATGAAGATACGTCTCCAGATTATTTATTACGTGAAAGACGGTCTACCAGTCGCAAGCCGTTTCCACACCAGTTCTGTATACCACCGTTCAGTATTAGCAAAGAACATCGCGTATCATACCTTCGTGGAGACTACATAGATAGTGTCTACAGAAAAGAACACCAGGTACTTCAATTCATACCGAAGGTGTAAGTTTTAAACGTAATCGACGAAAACTTGCCTTGCAACAATGCCATGCGCTTTTTTTGAAAATGGACCTGTAAACAGCATTACGGCGAGACATCCGCCTTGTCTCATTTTTCGTACTGAAAGATCAAACCACCTTCACTCATCCGTTCCATACCGTTGTTTCCCAGTGATTCTCGAAACACGGCTTCGTCGCTCGTATTGCTAAACACCTGCCTTCGTTATCTCGCACTTAGCGTTGTTAGTAAAATAAAGCCAATTAATTTGGCCGATAACGCCTTTGCACAACAACTGGCCAGATCGTCGAAATTGCAATTAAATATTCGCTTAATATGTGTTCTAAGATTTATGATCTCAGCATATACAACAAATACCGGGTGAATCATTAGAACTGAGGACAGTTTGAATTTCGCGCGTACAATTCTAGTGTTTTTTACGTGATTGAATTGGCGATGATATATTTTTAGTTATTTTACTACTTCATATTAGTCACCAGTGCCGTCGTTATTTCGTTAATTTGTTGTTGTTTTTAATTTACTTTTGCAAACTGTATTATCAACGTTCTTAAAAACAGTTCTTTTCAGAGCTACGCTGTAAATTCAAGAGTTTGTTGAAGTAAGTAATTTAAGTAACGGTTAAATCACACTAATTTGCATTTGTAGGTTCTTGAGGATGCCCTTCACACAAGAACAAGATGCCTTTATTTTGAAGGCTCATTTTGGAAGTGCTGTACGTAATGAAGATGGAACGTGGTCATATTCGTTCCGGTCCTGTCGAGAGCAATTTATGGAAGAGTATCCCGATGTTATTATTTCTTATAAAGCATTTGCCAATCATAAGACACGAATTGTGGACCGATTTGAAAACAAGAATTGCATTTGTAAAGAAAAACATACCGGTCGTCCATTACTACGAAACGATGAAGTGGTCCAAGATGTCAGACAACGAATGGAGGCGAGTCCCAAAAAGTCAATCCGTCAGTTAAGTGCCCAAGCTGGTAAGTGGTACACGTAGAATGAATTTATACCTACTAACTTTATTTTCGAATTACAGGAGTGTCTTATTCAACATACTCTTGATGAACTACGAGCAGCAATTATTGAGGAACTAGAAAGAATTTCACCTGAAACTCTGGAGAAAGTGTTTGACAATATGAAGCGTAGAGAGGAATTGTGCCGTGAACACAATGGTGGACATTTTGAGCAATTTTTATAGTTCATTTAATACAATTTTAATATCGTGACTGTGCTTAGTGCAAATGTAAAATTTGTTGTAAAATGGGAGACTTATTTGTAAATTAAAAATAAATTATTACCCTTGGAAAGTGATTCTACATACACCACTGGAATTAGACAAATGATATTCTGTTATTACCAACCTTTAAAATTTTTAGTTTTGCGGGACATTCAAACTGTCCTCAGTTCTAATGAATCACCCGTACAAACAACTGAGACTTCAACAATTTCTAAATTTGCAGTAAAAAAAACAAACATTAACGTGACAATTTTTCTTATTCTGCGTTTTTTAACGAAATCCTCCCGCTCCCCCCCCCCCCCCCCCCCCGGTTCTACCGAATTGAAAAATTTTCCATACAGGATATCCCCACTGCTATTTCCAATGCGTAAACTGGAAATGACGGAAATACGTACAGGTGAATTATAGCAAATGGTTTAAGTAAAATTTATACAATATACCGGTTCATAGTGAACGTGAGCAAAAGTGTATCTGGCGATAACAAGATACGTATTGGGAAAGCGAGCGCGATTACCACAATATCTTCGAACCTAAAAGTTGCGTTCAGTCCATTTCAACCGACCGAAATGCGGGTTTTCTATTGGTTCTTAGGGCACGTCAGTCGAGGTTGCCCGTTTCGGTTTTTCTAACGGGCGAGATTCAAAGCGAAAGAAGTGGGAGAGCGATAATTCTAAACTGATTTTCGGGAGCGAGCACGTATCAATTCGGGTACGCTGGGTAATACTATTCTTGATTTATTTCAAGTAAAAACCAAAGGTTTGCGTTTAACTTCAAGAGTGACCAAATAAATTGATTCGCGGTCGACATTTTTAGCGGCGTTGCGTGTATGTCGGGAACTGGAGTGAAATCTGTCCGAATAGTAGTAGAGTTAGCAATTTAACTTTGGGTGAAAACATTACCTAAGTAACGAGAACTCCTTCATTTTGAGTACCTCGAATTTGAGAAACATTACTTGCAATGTTATGTGTCCGAATAAACGAATTAGGTACAGTAGATTCCGGGACGAAAAATCTTATTAGCAGCCTGATTCTTTGCAAGACCACGAGTGGTGAAATATACGCGAGGAAACATTTTCGAATCGGGCAACCGCTTTTCAAATAAAAAACGGAATCAAATAAACTGATGTTAAACTCATTGTGATAAACAAAGAAGTTTTTTTCGGATCAGAGTTCCTTAAAGTTGACTGACGTCGTTGGATATTGCATTGTGCGATAATAGCTTTATGGTTCAGTGGTAAAGCGTTGGGCTATAAATCCGGAGGTCGGGTGTTCGAACCTGGATTGAGGTGAATTTTTCATCTGTGGCAGAGATGGGAATTACCTTAGACCAGTTTAGAGCATTCTTCCGGTTACACCGAATTAGTTTTTCCTGCAGTTTTCCTAATTTGTAAGGGAAATACCGGAGTAGTATAAAACAACTTAAGACTTTCTGCAGAGGCATCTCTAAAAAACATTATGGAGGCCTAACATCCAGAATATTTTAGGAATGTCATACATCAGGATTGTTGTGAAATTTTCCCTCCAAATTGTGAGTGAGATCTTAAAATCTGCTGTTAATAAAAAAAACCAAAACTTATGTTTGTTTATTCGCAATAAATTGGACATTTCCTTGGGGAGATTATTGTCATTCGTTCCTTGGCCTATGAACAGTTCATTGAGATTTTTAGCGATGCCGTAAGGATCTTATGTGACTTGCAACATGACGAATCCGTACCACGCAGAAGCTTGATTAGAAATTCCATGAGCGAGTCCTTAAAGAAGTCGGTCTTGACTAGTACGTAATGATGGCTTTTTACAGTTTTTGGGGAGTGAACGATTTTTTCTCGGATGAAAACGTTTGATCTTGGGTAAAGGGCAACAAAATTATTTTGTTCGAACACTTTTTTAACAAAACTTCGATCGTTTAGGGAAATGCACACGATAGTAGAAAAGAGGTACCACCCTCCATCTTGGATTATGTGCACGTCATAGGATGATGGGCATGGCTTTGGGTATTCCAAAGCTCATGGCCTGAAGTGACCAATAGCCATGACCACGCTGTCATGTGAAGTTACGAGGTCATGGTAATGGGTTGCCCCTTGCGTGACAGGATTGTGGCGTTGGGATTTCCCTGGTTACGTGACATGGTCTTGGGATGGACTTGATGAAGGGGATATCTTGCTTGCGTAAGTGAGGAGTGAGAAGAGGTTTATGAACCGGCCTTCAAGAGAATCACGATTGTATAATGTATATGTTTTGAGGGCGCACTGAAGAGGCTGGAGAAACTCACAAAAGCAGGTCTCCAAGTGAGCTTCGAAGAGTTTTCAATGCCAAGAGTTGTTTAAAATCTATAAAAACCGTTACGAATCCTTGAGTCTTTAAATGTCTGTAGAGTTTCAACGTGTTTTCTGTTTAAGGAGCGTACTACGAATAGAGCTTTTAAATCGACAAAACCTTTTAAAAACTTTCATGGGTAGTTAGAACCCTTAAGGACGGCAAAGGGGTTTCAGTAACTTGAAAGAGTCTGCAAGAGGATTTTAAGAGCTTTAAATAGCCTCCTAGTCCATAAGAGTCGTGTAAGGACGTTTAAAATTTGTAAATTTGAGGTATTGGTACTGTGGCGACCATTAACGCCAATCGGTACATCCTAGGAAAACAATATAAGTTGTTGTCTAGGTGATAAAAATTTAATAATTAAGAATTGATTCGTTCTGTTCATGTTTCAAAATAAAAATAGTTCCTATTTCTGTATTATGTAATAAAACGCTACAGTACGATAACTAGGGTGTCACCTTGTTTTTATGGAGCGCCATTATTGCAATCTGTGTGCGAAAAAATCAAAAGCAAAGCTTTCAATAAATAAAATAAGATGAGAGAAAGTTGCTGTATCGCAAAACCTAAGCTACTCTTAAAAATGAACATTTACGTATTTCTCATTTTACAAAGTGGAAAAGAAAAGCATCAAGCAAAGCAAAGCAATAAAGGTTCTGTACATTTACATTTTTAACATTATTCTAGGTCTTGTTTGAAAAGCGCTTTGTAAAAGGCTTATCGGACGTTGGCTCAACCAAGGACAAACTAATTATGCGCGCCAGTATACTTTCTTAGCTATAAAGAGTTAGTTAAAAAAATGCAGTGTAGCAAAAACGAGACTGAGCTGTATAGTAATACTAAATTTGTTCTCAACACCTGTATCCAGAAAACATTCATGACAAGTAATGTGTAAAATTTAGAATTTATGGAATATTCTCCTTTTGGTGGTGGAAAAGGTCCGAATAATTTATAAAACCCAACAATAGCAAGCGTTAATATATACAAGAATTTTGCTTGCTTGCAATTTATAAATAATGGAGGTTAACGTTCGAAAAAATGTCATAGAGTGAACAGAGACTCCCTGACAAATTCATAAAAGAAAAGGTATCCGACGGAAATATCCATTTTACAGTCTCTATCAATTGACAAAGCGATGTATAAGCCAGGAACAACCGCCATTAATCTGTTGTATGTCATCATCGTCATACACAAAGGGGCATTTTTTATATAAGATACCGCTATTTTATTTATGTAAAAATAAGTTGTGTAAAAATAGAGGTTGTATATCAAAATCGTTGTTAAAAAAATCTCAAGTAAATTTTGAAATTAAATGTTCTTAAAGATATCGATCTCCAGACAATTTCAAGCCGTTTGTATTGCATATATTTTGGAGAACATGGGAGTTATAACTAATTCGTCTATTGTTCATTTAACATTACTTTAATTGCAAGATAGAGTAGCTCCTAGTGAATGGTTCGTTATGAATATTTATAAAGTGTGTTTTTTATATACGAAATTTTACTGTATAGGTATTAGATTTGAGTTTCAATTAAAGTAAGTTTAAAAGGCCGTGGCCGCGAATCCTAATTTGTAAATAGAAAACTGTGTAAAACATAATATTATTTGTTAACTTATAGAATTGCTTGATCGTTTGTTCTTTAAAAAATTGTTCTTACCG
This sequence comes from Photinus pyralis, assembly GCF_008802855.1. Lineage (NCBI taxonomy): Eukaryota > Metazoa > Arthropoda > Insecta > Coleoptera > Lampyridae > Photinus > Photinus pyralis. The sequence goes on from NW_022170663.1 coordinate 25,968,908, forward strand.
CAGGCAACGGTGTTCTTTGAACGGAATTAGTATGATTGAACTTCACTAAGATAAATAGAGACTATTTTTACGCGAACATAACGCGAATACATAAGTAATTACCTACTATTGCAGTCATAGTGCGGTAGGTATGTTATAGCACTACTAAAATAGCATTACACGTCGTTCTGTCACCCCTTATGTTCAGCAACATCATGCAATTTGATGGTATATTCATTTCTTGCCACAGCTACTACTTTCCCTAAATTAAGCTTGCTATGTATCCTAATTCACGTTAAGAATCTCAAATGTGAAATTTTATGTTGTGTAAAATGTACATTAAACGTTTGTAAATTGCGGTTTAAAAATTTAATTGCATTATTCCGTAACGTACACTTTGGGAATGCAGGCAGTACGGCAATTTTGTGCTTTAGCTGCAATCGTCTCAAACGCCGCCGCCGCAAAAATTTCCCGCTACCGCCCTGCATAAGTAAACCGATAACATAATTCTCGCCATTTTCTCGACGTTTACATTTAAACGCTTCTACAAATTAGCGCTCGTCGGAGCGTACGTCTTGCGTTCTCTGCATGAAGTTAAAATTCCGTTAATTAAGTTTCCGGCCCGCGCTATGTAGAAGAGTATATTCCCCAGATATTACTGAAACCGCCCCCCATAAAAGAATTTAATTCCCGTTTAGGTCGAATTATAAACCAGGTGGAGTGCACTGATGCGGTCGACCCAATCTCTTTAAAAATGCAATTATCTTTCGTTTGTCGCCTTTTTTGCTGTTCTGCTTGCTGGCTGAATGAACGCAAAACAAGCAGTGCGCGCTTGAGCTTGCAGTTTGACCAAGGGTATTTGAAAACGCGGTGCAGTCGTATAATTACGTTCGGTTTAAATTACCGACTTCATAGAGAAGTAGTTCTCATTTTGTAAATAAACACACCAAAGTAGTAATTTGTTATACGAGGCTATATGGGGATAGCTAATAATGGATAATAATCCAGATGTTAATTTAAGCTCGTCGCCCTCTATAATATTTTATTTATAAAGAGACCCTAAACGATGACATTTCAGATTCATGCCCGTACATGAGCTAAATCTCACAAAAATGGAAAATTCTCAAATGTAACGGGATAGCTTTTCAGTCCAGACGAAAAATGTCGTTGTTTCCATATTTTTTGGTAAAATTAACTGTTCCGTTTTACTAAATCTCTTTCACCATTAACATAATAGTACAATCATTTGTAGCTAACTAAAAAGCAACGTTAAGTTGTTTGGTTCTCACGACTGACGCTGAATATGTAATTAAACAATAAAACATTTTTGTAACTAAATCAGGCAAAGAAGTATCAGATTCTCAAAATCAAATTCTAAACTTAGATTCAATTTAACTAACTCCCTTCGATTCTTACTCTCATTTAAATTCGATATCCTTACGCCATCTAGGTAATTTCTTTTTAAACCTGTCTAGTTTCAATTAGTTTTTTTTTTTTTTAGAATTTTGAGGAAATCCTGCACTCTTTTGATTTGAAATCAGATCAACTCTAGAAACGTTACTAAACACAACTTTATCAGAGCAAAAATGGATTTTAACATCCCTACCTGTCAATGTCGGTGGATTAGGTGTGAGGAAAGCAAGTGATTTAGCAATACCAGCTTTTTTGGCTTCAGTAAATAGAGTTTACGACCTTATTTGTGACATGTTACATAAATCTATAACAGTTAAGGTTGATATTCCTTTTTACGATGAAGCTTTGAACTTCTGGAAAACATTACAGCAAAGTTCCAATAGCTTTAATAAAGAAGAACTAACAATACCATCTATACCTTCCGTTCAAAGAAATTGGGACTTGATCAACGTTGAACGTGTAGTAAGATCTATGACACTGACAAGTGAACTCGATATCGCGAGATATAAAGCTTCGGCGGTTCCAGAATCTAACATATGGTTAAATACACTTCCCTCTAAAACCATTGGATTGTTATTGGACAACAATACGTTTCGTATTTCCATCAGCTTACGCCTTGGAACAAACATTTGCGTTCCTCATACTTGCATTTGTGGTACGCAAGTAGACAGCAGTGGAATACACGGACTATCTTGCTCGATGAGCGTAGGTCGACATTCTCGACACTCATCTTTGAATGAAATAATACATCGTTCACTTGCATCGGCAAAATACCCTGCTGTGTTGGAACCTGTAGGCCTAAGACGTGACGACAATAAACGTCCTGATGGAATGACCCTTGTGCCCTGGACAAAAGGACAAATGCTAGTTTGGGATGCCACATGCACTGACACTCTAGCACCATCCCATCCCATGTTAATTTATCAAGTAAAACGAGTGGTGCAGTAGCTGAATCTGCGGCAGGTATAAAAATAAGGAAATATAGTTCAATTATAGAACAGAAGCATATTTTTATACCTTTCGCAGTAGAGACTTTGGGACCTTGGTGCAGAGAGGCTCGTAATTTTGTAGAGTGTTTAGGAAAACGTATTGCCAGCATTACTGGAGAACCCCGAGCTACCAGTTACTTAAGACAAAAAATAAGTATTGCTATACAACGTGGCAATGCGGCAAGTGTAATGGGGACGCTTCCAACTGCGATCCCCATGGAAGAAATTTATTATTTATTATGAATGTTTGATCTTTAGAAATTTTTAATTTTTCATTTGTTTAAATAAAATTTATATCTGAAAAAAATTAGTTAATTAAGTATTACAGGTTTCCTTTAGCCTAGTTTTTTATTTTCGCCGCTAGAGGGTCGTGCAGATGTTTCCGTGATCTTTTCTTTCTGCATGCGCATTCTCTGTACAAAAACCAGATTCGATCGTTTACTTTTAGAAGAATACACGCCACCATACCTTTAGTAATGGTTTTTAATGGCTGTATGATGTTTTGGTGAAGCTTTTCTCTAGTGATTTGCTTTTGATGTTTCACCGACCTTTTACGGTATGTACGATTTTTTGACTTCTTACTTGTGGCGTATGTTTTTCTTCATTATTGACTGCCATCTACATCGTTATTCCTGGAAACCGCAGAATTTTGGATTTTTCCATTATTGCACAAGGAATGTCCATTGGAAAATTTCCTAATGATTTTTTGCTTGTGTTGTTACAGATGAGGCAGAAAAGCGCCCTTCTGAGCTCAAAATGCCGTTACGACCAGAGTCTTAAAGGTAATTTCGATTTTCAACGACTCCACAGAGGCAAAATATTTGATATTTCGGCGTCTGTCGCTTCAGTCTTAACAACATGCGATTGCATCACTTTATGTTGTGTGCTTGCACGTTGATCGCGTTTGCCGTCTACGCCGCGAGACCGCGCCGGCCACGTCGGCCGCATGTTGCCGCTCACGTAGGACATTGCGTAAGTGGCGCCTATCCGGTTTACTACTATATTTCCTTCGTGTGGGCAGTGTACGAGAACCGAGCTAACCACCCCGACCGACCATACTCTGCTTTTTTTTTATTACGTTGAAATTTTGGAAAAATTTTTAGGGGTGCACATGGTTATAAGTTCGATAGCAAAAAGTATACAGTGTTGTCGAAGTATAGGCTTCGGGAATTTCAAAATTGTAGTAAATTTAGGTTTGTGTGGAGGTTCGTATTTTAAGTTTAGCGATCATTTTCTTTTTGCGTATTGAAACTCTATAGCCTGTAGACCTCATAATGAGTTCCGAAAATCGTTTGATCCAACTTGCCGGCGATAATAGTAGATGATTCCTATAGAATCATGATTAGGTCATCTCCTGTATTATAAACATGCAATTTTGTGCGTGGTTTATCAAGGAACAATATAACTTGTGCATTTCGGGGGGAAAAAGCGATTCAGATTGCTTTTTAAAGAAATGCTTACGTTTCACTTTCTAGTTTCCATTTTGAAAGGGGCGTTAATTAATTCACAAGATAGGCAGAGATTAGGTTAGAGAGATTTTTTCGGGTATTCGGTTTAGAGGCTACGGGAGCGTTGATCGTACCGCTCAAAATGTGGTTTTATGGAAAGATTCGGTTTTTGACTAAAAGAGAAGGTTATAACGACCTCGGTTTCACATGATAAAATTCGTGCTGAGATCGAGCGGGCGAAAGATACTATTCGGGAAGTACAATCATAGAAATTTCAAGTACGAACTAGGAGCAGAAGTAAATTCAGCCCACACGCCCAAATCTTCACGCGAGTTCCACGATTTTTACAGTTGAATCAACTAAAGCTAGTTCAAATTAGTAAGTTCGATATTTTAATTCAAAACAGGGAAGATAGTTCAACCTCTTTACAGTAAAAAACCTATTGCAATTTCTGACTCCTACTCTTATTTGTTACCCTACCCGTTCCTATTTTTATCTTCCAGTGCGTTGCCAATTAAGGTATGCGTCTGGCCCTCGGTCTCGTGTATGCATTCATCCGCACTTTTGTTATCGTTTCCTTTTCTACCCCTGTTGCGGAAACACGTTAGGTTTATACCGTTTACGCATTCAATCCCATATCCGTCGTTTCTGTTACTGATCTCGTGCTGCTTTCGTTTCAAATTCGGCTCTTGTTTGCATCCCCATTTCCATTTTCCGTTGCCTAAACTTGTAAATTGTAAGGTATTTTGCATCTCAATTCCGGATTCTGGAATCAGCACCAATTGTGCTCACCCATTTTTTCCATAAAGAACCCTTTTTTTAACTTGACCTTTCCGTTCCTTTTCCGGTTTTCGTTCCCGTTCCCGTTCCCGTTACCTTTTTAAGTCCTCATTCACGTTACATTAACCTGCAATTTCTATCTCAACCCATCATTACCGGTCAGTTTCCAGGCTACTCCCGACTTCGGCATCTAGAATTCCGTTACTGTTATTGTAAAACATTTGATATACCCCATCAATTCTCTCTCAGTCTATTTTTCGCATCCATGTACGCTTCCGTTTTGCGTTGCACAATAAAGTAAGATAATTATATACTCTTTGGGTCTCAGTATCCGGTTACGTTCTGTTTCGATAGCGTTTACGTTTCCGGGCCTGCCTTCGTTTCCAATTTGTTACCTTCCAGTTTCCGTTCTTCTCTCCCTTTACGTTTGCGCTTAAGGTATCGTTTTCTCCGTTCCCGTTTCCGTTATAGTTGTCCATCCTCGAGACGTAAACAGGTAAAGTCTATTCCAACCGACACCGATTACGATGTCAACCGTTTCCGTTGCTAATCTCGTTCTCCCTTTCCATTCCCATTCTTGTTCTCGTCCCCGTTTTCGCTACCGTTTGACCATCCGTTTCTATTGCCTAAACGGGTCCGTTTCCAGTCCAGGTTCTGATATCAGTGCCGATTCTACTCTCAATTCTACTCCTAGCGTCATTTCAATTACCTACCGTTTCCGCTTCCGCATTCGTTTCCTCTACTAGTTTGCCTTCATGGTTATTTAATTTCTATTTTTGTTCACGTTAAAGAACCTGTTCCGTTTCGCTATACTATTTATGTTCCTTTTTCGGTTCACATACCCGTTACATGCTCATATCGGCTTACGCTCCCGTTCCCATTTTCCTCCCGATTTCACGTTTATTTTCCGATTACGAGATCGTTCTCTACTTCTGCTTTCGTTTTTTTTCCTGGTTCGGTAAAATATCAGATCAGTTCCGCTTCAATTGCGTCTCTGTGACTGGTGTTTTCCACTTTCGTTTCGGGTTGCGTCCGTTTTGTTCTGGTGTGTTTTCCTCTTTATTTATTATTTTCGTCGCTGTTCCATTTCGGTTTCAGTTCTCTTTCTCGCATCCGTCCCCGTTTTCGGGACGGTATCATTCACAATTAAGATACATTCCGTTTGCGGAGCCGATCCGGTTTCGTTACTGATTTCTGTTACTGATCACGTTCTTGCTTACTGGTTCAACTGTCTTACAGAGTCACTTTTCTTCCTCTCTTATTTTCTGTTGCCGGTTCCACATTTCTCTCGTTTACGTAATTGTTTCCGTTATTGTTCCTCATGTCGTTGTAATTTTTTGTTCCCCTTTCCGTTTTCGTTGTCCTTCTAGTTCTTTTCTCCCGGTTTTTGAATTCGCTTTAGTATATGTTTCTGTTTAGGTTTAGTGTCGGTGTTCGTTATCATTTTCATCTTCGTTTGACATTTACGTTCATTTTCGCTTTTGCACTTGCCCTTTTTCGCGCATTTTTTTAAGAATAAAAAAGAGCTATTGTTTGCGTTTAGTCCGTCCGTCCGTCTATTCGTCCGTCCATGACAGGTAGACCAGATCGCTTTCCTGCCGCCTGTCACTTTACCGGCCGCACCTGTCACTTTACCGGTCGCACTTGTCACATTGCTAAATGTCTATAATAGCATCTGTCATCACTGACAGATTGACATTAATCAAATGTTCTATATGAAAATTGAAATTTTATATTAAAATACGATTTCGGGTACAATTTAATACAAAATTCGGAAATTATAATATTTGGTCTGAAAGGGGCGTCGTACTTCAATATTTCCTCCCCAGTAATGTGTCATTTCCCTGACATTTTGACTTTATCTAAATAACTATTACATATGACCAGCACCAGCTGGTTTCAAGTTTTGCATCGCATGCCATTAAAACGAGACGGAGGGGTGGGGGAAAGGGGGGGGTGACTTCACGTTCTACTGTTGACGGTATATTCTCACCGAAATTAAATTGTGATCAGGAGGGGGGAAAGGTCTCAACTCTGTCTATCAACTACTGCCCTTGCTTCTCACCCCGTAATTTCTACCAACCATAGTCCTCCTCCTCGACCCCTTGTGATAGCATTTTTACGCTGATGGATGACTATTAACTTTGAATTACTCTCACGTTGACCTCTGGTTTATTTATTATTAAGCTTTTACAACCGCGATCATAATTAAGTTCCATTTTTCTTTTAAAAGTGATAGTACCTAGTCTTTATGTTCCTTTAAATTAAAGGTAAACTATAATTAGCATACCGGATAGGATACGTGACCCATACTCATTGCAAATGCCTGATAAAAAATGATCAAAGTCCTCGTGTGAGAGAAGGGACTTCAGCGCATTTTTGTGTGGCAGATCAGGTTTTATTAGCCAATATTGACGCCACCATCAATAAGATCTTGCCGAAAGTTACCACGTTCACTTTGTCGGTCCATTTTCTCACTTACCGTGCACTTGCAATTCGCGTTTGAAGTTTTGACTCCACCATCAGTAAAATCCTACCATATTCCCTTTGTCGACACCCACTTCTGATCACCCGCAACAATTCGGATTTGAAGTTTCGATGTTTCTCGTCGCCAGAGGACTTTCGTAATTTCACATTTTGGTAGATTTCGCTAACCCGGCATTCGTATGGGTACTTCACATAGCACCTTCTATTAGTGACACTTTCTAAGAAACTTTGGGGCGCCCAAAGTCGACTTTTTTAAGGAGATTTCGCGCGTAACACCAATAACAATCTTTAGAAGAAGATAGATAAAAAACTCTCCAGGTTAGTGTTTCCAGTTTTCGACTAGTAGCATCCCTATTCTTAATACACGACATGTACACTTACAAGCGACGAATTCTGTGAGATTAAAAGCTACTTTTTACAAAAAAAAATTTTTGCAAAAATGCGCTAAAAAGTCTTCATTCTAACGGACGACACATTTCCCGAAATCTGACAGGCCTCCGTTAACCTACTGGTGAGCGTCGATGTTTGTGCAGAGGCTTCGTATATTATTCGTAACCGTTCTTGAATACATTTACCTTTCTATTTGATGTTTTAAGAGATTTCGCGCGTAAATAACAACTTTAGTGTTCGGTATGTTTGTTTTGTAGGCATATTATACGACGCTTAAGGAGAATTCGTTAGGAGTACAATCAAGACAAACAAAATGTTAGTAAAAGGAGGAGGATCTGTGGAAAATTTAAATACGGAACTGTTTTCCTTACTACTACGTGTACAGATCGTTATAATTATTTCCCCAGCTTCCATTTATTTTTCGTGATTTGTTGTGTTGCCAACACGATTAGGACAATTCAGTTTGCCGTATCCACCAGACCTAATTAACTATTGCAAATGTTTCACTTTTCAATGACATAATTAGCCCTACATTCAGTCAGTTTTTCACTCTATTATTAATTCAAGAACATGCTGTTCAAATGTACGAGCCGTGTACCCTAATCGTCGCAGGGGCTGCCACCCTATAGTTAATTATTAAGGCAATTAGATATCAAAGATTGTTCAATTTTAATGCGCTGTGTAAAAGCTTTACGTTGTGTCACGTTTAGATTTTGTGCAAAATAAATGATTCCTGAAGTGCGTATAGTGTTTCTAACCCTAATTTTACATCTGCACAGATATATTCACATCGGGAAAGCAAATGTTGATTCACAATTTTTACCTTGTCCCCGTGTAATGAAAACGTATAATTAATGCCATCATTCCCAGTCACATACGTACACATTTCAACCCAAAGAAATGACCGCTGGTTGCACGTATCGCGAACTCTAGTCGAAAGTTATGTGGATAATAACGGAGAATCATAGGGGTGGTTGAAATAAAGCTGAAACGGAAAACCCCAAACAGTAGATCCTACAGATATGATTGCGTATTGCTGTAGGTATTTGTTAATCCTATTTTCCAGATTTTGTTACATTTTAGAAACTTAGTACTTGTAGTTTTAACTATATATTCATATTAGTTACCTATAGCAGTTTTATTTTTCCAATTTTCCATTTTTATTATGTAAAGAATTAAAAACTAATACTGTTATAGGCGTAAAAAAAATTTTTCTACAAAAAACCTTAATACGTTTTTGCTCTAAAATAATTTGGGAAGCCAATAATCGCATGTTACGAATTTTACATTGAAATCCCTATGATGCGTGACGCAAGTCACCACCCTGTATAAGGTCTTTTCGACGACACCAATTTAAAAACAATCAGACCAAAACTGAAAATAGGAAAAAACTGAAAAGATCATCACGTTAGTTATTGCTAGTATAACACGCTCGGGGATGGCGCCCGGATGTCGCCGACCCACATCATGTAGCCCCGTCCTTAAAGTTGTTAAATTGGATTTGCTTCAGCGCTGCAGAACAGGGAACGTATCTTGTCGCGTGATTGGCTGCAGTCCGCTGTCAAATTTTGTGACGCGCTTTATTTCTTGAATTTGAATTTCACAGGAAGATTGAATGGGATGAGAATCAGACTGTAACATACTTGTTTGTTGATTAGGATATGTGCTACGACTAAGGACGAAACAATATATCGCAATTGTACAATTTTTTTACGAGTTCCTTTGTATATTGAATTAAAAAGAATTGTATGTTGTGTTATAACCTGAAAACAATATTTTTTATCAAGTGCATCAATAACTAACGATGCTTGTACACTACCTTTCAGGGTTGTGGACTGCATTTCTCACAATCCAACACGTATTTGTTAGTTTCGAGTATTCTTGTCATCGATTGTTTAAAATTTAAAAGAGAGCACGAAATTAAATCAAATTCGAGAGTTGAACCCTCAAGGTTTTAGAAGTAAAACTTAAAAGTCAATAGTAAGGAATCAAGGCTCAAGGATCAAAACTCAAGAATCCAGGCTCGAAAATCAAGTTTCAAAAATCAAGTCTCAAAGAACACCCAATGGTCAAGACCCAGCACTCAAGATTCAAGGCGCATTAATCAACCATTAAACATCAAAAACCAATATTCGGGAATCGAGAATCAAGGCGCATGAATCAGCACTCAAGAATTAAGACTTGAGGATCAAGATTCGAGAATAGGGGATCCAGACTCAAGAATCAAGTTTAAACGACGCACAATGCTAAAGAACCAAAACTCAAGATTCAAACTCGAGAATCAAGATTCGAAAATGAAGACTGAAGAATCAAATCTGAAAAATTGACCTAAAATAGCCAAGACCCAACGTTCAAGTTTCAATTCAGCACCCAAGATCCAACAATTAACCCTCAAAAATCAATATTCAAGACTCCGGAATCAGAGCGCATGAATCAAGACACAAGAATCAAGACTGAGGGATTAAGCTCGAGGATAGAGAATCCCGACCCAAGAAGGCACAAGAACGAAAGCTGAAGACTCAAAGAGGAATCAAAACTCACTCGAAAATCAAAACTGAAGAACTAAGACTCGATACTTATTAAAAATCAAAAAGAATCAATACTCAAGAATCAGGAATCAAGAATGGAGGGTCAAGACTTGAGAACCAAGATTAAAGAATAAATACTCAGACTCAGGAACCTAAAATCAAGAACCATGGCTAAGGAACAAAAATTAAAGAATGAAGAGGCAAGAATTAAGGCTCAAGAATCAAGATTCAAAGATGAAGACTCAAGGATGAAAACTAAAGAATTGAGATTCAAGAATCAATACTCAAGAATCGGGAATCAAAAATCGAGGACCCGGACTAAGGAACCAAGATTGACGAATAAAGGGTAAAAAATTAAGACTAAAGCATCAAGAGTCAAACAAACGTATTTAATAGGCATGATGCACAAAAACCAGAGCTAAAGAATCAAGACTCAAGAATCAAGACTCGAAAACCAAAACTGAAGAATCAAGACTCGCTAATTAAGGCTCTAGGATCAAAACTCGAGAATCAATAGTCTAGAATCAAGACTCGAGAATCAAGATTCAAGGATACTCAGAAATAAAAAATCAATTCTTAGGAATCAGTCATCAAAAATAAAGACCCGGGACTAAGGAACCGAGACTCAATGATCAAGTTATAAGATTTTAGACTCTAGAATCATCATCAAGAATCGTGATTAGAGAATCAATATTCAAGAATCAGGCATAAAAAATCAAGAACGAGGACTAAGGAGTCAAGAGTCAATAATCAAGATCCAAGAATTAAGAATCAAGACTCAAACATCAACCTACGCACAAGAATCAAAACAATAAGAAAACCTCCCAAAAAACTTAATAATCAAGGCTCAAGAATTATAACTCAACGATCAAAACTTAAGGATCATAGATTGCTCACACACCATCTTGCTGAAGCGCACCTAGTATAGGAATTTCTCGCTCGGTATTTTTCGTAGAAATAAGGAATTCTAGCAATCGCGTCTGTGTACGTTGATATTTGAGGTAAGCTTAACCGATTGTCACCTTGCATTAAAACGCACCCTATGCTTCCACAGAAAAAAAGGAACGTATGTAGCTCAATTTTGTGTGGCATCAGAATTATTTGGTGTTCAATTTTGTTTATTTATAATTGTAAAGAAATTTACGTGTTATAAGATTTAAACGCCTGGAAATAATTTGCACAGCATCTGTAAAAGTTTATCTCATGTTTTTCTCCCGTTGTAGATAAGTTTTCTTATCGTTACGTTAATTAAATCACAAGATATTTTTTTAAAGAAGAAGGAACGGAAATGGGGAGTGCTAGGGGGGAGGGAAAAGCACGACACGACGTTAAACGATGCCTTTGTTGATCAAGCGTTTGTGGTATTGTCTCTGCGTAGTGGAAGAGGCGAATCAAGTTTTTTACGTTAAAACGGAGCTGTATTTAAAGGTTGGTCGCTTAAGAGGTCTTCAAGTTATCAGTTTTTATTTAATTAACTCTTTGGAATGATCGGAAGTTGTTCAATGCCACTGAGTTTCTTTACGTTAATATCGAGATTTTCGTGGTGGCGGAGTCTGGACGTGCCTCAGAAATATGATTATTTTTAAAGGTTAAATATTAATTTAGCTAGCTGGGCAGGTGTTTATGTGGGTGGTTTAGTGCCCGTTTGACATTGCACACGGCATTTTTTATTCGGCGCCGAACGTGGGGCCATAGCATATGTATTTGGCGTCTAACGTGGCGCACATAGCATTTTCATTTGGCACCCAACGTGGGGCACATGCCGAATTCATACCTCAACTGATCACGTAAATTTAATCTAATCTTCACTCACAAACCTTTTACACCTGGGAATTTGTTTTTTATACACTAGAGCATATCCCCAGTTCAACCTGAATCAACCAAGCATATTTTAGATTTTAATCGAGATTCAGGATTAAAATATCCGATTCACCATTTGAGATCCAATGGACAAATGCATGATGCAAAGAGCAAGATTTCAGATGTAAAATTTAAAATTTCGGATGCAAAATAAAAGATGCAAGATGCATGGTGAAAAGATCGATGTTGCAAGCTGCAAGATACAAGATTCAAAATCCAAGATTCTAAATGGAAGATACAAGATTTAATTTGAAAAATGTCAAGTGCAAGTTATAAAATACAAGATTCAAGGTTAAAAGTCTAAGACGCAAGGTGTCATAGTGCAAGGAGCAAGATGCAAGATTCAAGATATAAACTGCAAGATTTAAGAATCAAAATGGAAGATACATTGTGCAAGAAATACGACTCAAGACGCAAAATGGCAGATTCAAGATGCAAGATGTAGAGTGCAGGATGTAAGATTTCAAGATGCAAAATGTGCAGTTCAAAGGTGGAAGGTGCAAAATGGATAGTGCAATATGGAAGGTGAAAAATGGAAGGCGCAAAATAGAAAGTGTAAAACGAAGTGTAAAATGGAGGGTGCAAAATGAAAGCCGCAAGATGCAAGATTCAAAAGATTGCAGATTGAAGAGATCCAAGATTCAAGATTCGGCATTCAAGGTTCAAGATTAAGGATTCAGGATTCAGGATACAGGATTCAAGATTCAAGATTCAAGATTCAAAATTTATGATTCAAGATGCAAGATTCAAGATTTAAAATTCAAGACTCAAGTTTCAAGATTCAAGATTCAAGACTCTAGATTCAAGATGCAAGATTCAAGATTCAAGATATAAACTGCAAGATTTAAGATGCAGAATGGAAGATAAAGTGTGCAAGTAGTATGACTCAAGACGCAAAATGGCAGATGCAAAATGCAAGATGTAGAGTACATGAGTAAGATTTCAAGATGGAAAATGTGAAGTTCAAAATGGAAGGTGCAAAATGGATGGTGCAATATGGAAGGTGAAAAATGGAAAGCGCAAAATAGAAAGTGTAAAACGAAGTGTAAAATGGAGGGTGCCAAATGAAAGCAGCAAGATGCAAGATTCAAAATGCAGATTGAAGAGATCCAAGATTCAAGATTCGGCATTCAAGGTTCAAGATTAAGGATTCAGGATTCAGGATTCAGGATTCAGGATTCAAGATTCAAGATTCAAAATTTATGATTTAAGTGCAAGATTCAAGATTTAAAATTCAAGACTCAAGTTTCAAGATTCAAGACTCTAGATTCAAGATGCAAGATGCAAGATTCAAGATTCAAGATTCAAGATTCAAGATTCAAGATTCAAGATTCAAGATTCAAGATATAAACTGCAAGATTTAAGATGCAGAATGGAAGATAAAGTGTGATAAAGTGTGCAAGTAGTATGACTCAAGACGCAAAATGGCAGATGCGAAATGTAAGATGTAGAGTGCATGAGTAAGATTTCAAGATGGAAAATGTGAAGTTCAAAATGGAAGGTGCAAAATGGATGGTGCAATATGGAAGGTGAAAAATGGAAGGCGCAAAATGGAGAGAGTAAAATGGAGGGTGCAAAATGAAAGTAGCAAAATGCAAGATTCAAAATGCAGATTGAAGAGATCCAAGATTCGGGATTGAAGATTGAAGATTGAAGGTCGAAGGTTGAAGATTGAAGATTGAAGATTGAAGCTTGAAGATTGAAGATTGAAGATTGAAGATTGAAGATTGAAGATTGAAGATTGAAGATTGAAGATTGAACATTGAAGATTCAAGTTACAAGATACAATGTGTAAGATGCAATATGTGATATGAAAGAGTAGAATGCAAGTTAAAAAATAGTAAGATGCATAGCACAAAAAGAAAGTAGTAGTCTGTAGCTTCTACACCTAGCTTGCTATGGAAATTATGATATCACACACTCAAATTCTTCGAAAAAATATCCATAGAAGGAGCTAAAGGGAATCGTCCATTTACGACCGTTTAAGCTAGGAAAAATGATTGACATTTTCAGTTTTTCGGTGATATCTCAATTATTTTCAAAGATTTTTCAAATATTTCAAGTTTTTTACTCGCAAAAAGCGGCAACTTTGTCCCCATTTAACCTACAATGTATTCCTCAGCGTTTGGAGATCCCAATAGTGAGCCACGAACTTGAACCACCCTGTACAGTGTACATTTCAAACATTTTTATCATATCTTCTTCAGTGGTTTTTCAATAAGCATTTTGCATTTTATACAAGGATCTTAAATTCAAGACTGGTCCACTAGTCGAAGTAGGGGTACATTTCACTCGAGGTACTCGAGGTAGTAACTGAAGTACTTGAAGTAATTCGGAAAAATGAAGCTCAATGATCATAGTGTAGGCGCATATCACACGATTTTTTTGTCTGCGTCGGCGCATTAGAGCTATGAGAACGGAGTGGGATTAGTCGACGTAGTTCTCAAAGTAGTCCAAGCACTCGAAGTGTTTCATCTGTGACAGAGATGGGAATTTCTTTAGACCAGTTTCGAGCATACTCCCGGCTACTCCGAATTAGGTTTTCCTGCAGTTTTCCTAGTTCGTAAGGTGAATATCGGAGTAGTAAAGAACAACTTAGACCTTCTGCAGAGGCACCTCTAAAGCTTATGCGGGTCACTCTGCAATTGGGCGCAAGCCTGTTGACGGCCCAGAACAAGAGAAGGGTAATAAATAAATCAGGAGTCTGTGGCCCAGCATCAAGGATTGTGGATCAATTTTAGACATACGCTAAAACTACGTAACATTATCAAGTGTGCGAAATCGATAAAAAAACTTGTCTGAAATTGATTCACAAATCAACAAATCGAAGTATGTAGGTGAACATATTTTGGTGAATTTATTAGTATAGACTGATAATTGGAGCTTTTAAAATTCGAATTTTTGTCATCTATGGCTAGTTATTGATACGTAATGGAAGTTTGGCGTTGCACGGGAGCAAAGTGTAATTATTACCTATTGATCTAGATACGTTGCGATATATAAGGCTACTTTCGGCTCAGATAAAACGTAAAATACAGCCGTGCTCGGAAAACGACGTTTTCTTAATTGTTGTAATTAATTTTGAAATGGAAAAACGTCAGTAGATATTGCATTGCACATAAAAGCACTAGCGGAAAATAGCTTGGACGACGAAAATGGAATTTTCACGTTGATTAGTATAATTTTCTTGTGCGGTTAAAACAGCATTTGATGCATTCATTCTGGTGACATATAGACATGGAATATGCAATTTTAAATAAATATGCGAGAAAGGTTTATAATATATTACAATAAAAGGTATTTTAAAAAATAAAATTGTGAAGTGCGGCCGCTGAAAGGACTAATGGCTTATTAAGAACGCAAAATATAATTACCTGCAAGTCGGCCGTAGCGCTGAAACATCCTCTCGACGTCGGTTTTGGAACACTGGAATGTGTTGAGGTTTCCGACAAAAACCCTCGAGTTTACCGCTTGAGGATCTTGCGAATTTGTTTGGTTACCGACTTTGCTCATCTTCATTTTTGCGGACTGCCTGCAAAAAGTCGAAAAGTTAATTATTTTAATTTTCAAATTAACATCGTCGAGAGGTGCTTGTCGCTTTAAATTCGTTTGAACGTCGCAAGGGGCGGATCGTTTCTTTCGTCGCGTTGTAGGTGAATTGAATTGCGAAAATGTATTCGAAAGTAGCTTTATGCATATACATAACTAATTATTTTTGGGTTAGAAGTTGAAACTAATTTTCTCTCTTTGTTGATAAAATAGCGAGCGGTGTACATTAACATAAGGCAGCGAGAAGAAAATGAGTCCATTAACTCTCAATTTTCTTAATGGCTGAAATTAACTACGCCGAAATGAGGAAAATTAGAAAGCATGTAGGTAATTAGAAGATTCGTTTGCTGCAACGCAGACGTAGGATGTAAACACTGCCTGCATTACAATTAAGCACCCTCTATAGCTTTGTTATACAAGCTCATAAGACGTTCAGAATTTACATCCGAAAGGCAACGAAACTTTCTTAAATACTATTTGCGCGGAAAGTAAGCTTTTTAATTACCGACGTAAAACGTGTAAAACAGCTGAAATATGCACATTCTACCGCCGGATTACATTTCATTCTCCACTGAAACCTGAGGGATTGATTTATCCGACTGTTTACATTGAACGCTTCCAAATTACGGGAAACGTCGAAAAAACAAATCGGCTTAAAATTTTCGTACGCGCATCCGGAAAGCAATATTTTTAATGAAATGTTTTTACATATGAAAAATTGTGAAGCGAAATAATTACTCTCATAAAATATTCATGCCCATATATTTCAAATGTCCGTGCATATAAACGCAATTGTCACGGAATGAAAGTTGAAGGATTTTCGTGATTGACAATGCATGGTTAATGTATACATTGAATTTTGAGCAGATAGTCACAATACATTTGCGAACAGCTATGACGTGATTTCGAATATTCAAATCAAAAAGAATATATTGCAATTAAGTATATCACGCGAAACGCGTTTATAAATATTTCCATGTATCAACTGCTTCGTTCTTGATTTTCATGCAAATACACAAAAATAACCAAAAAGGCCTAGTGATGATTTTGTGCACCAACTCCCACGTTTTGTGCCTCTGTTCAACAGATTTAAGTATAACAAGGAAAATGCACGGCAATGTGTACACTATTTTGTTACTAGGAAGTAAAATGCACAGGTAGTAAAAACTATACTAAGCATATTGTCACAATGTTGACCCATAACCGTTTTCTAGATATTAACGTAACTGAAGTCGGTTAAGGAAGTACATATCTGTGATATAAATAGCATATAAACGCTTATAATGATTTTATCACTTAACAATCTTCGAACTGTCGGTAGCGTACCGTGTTTGAGATATAGGATAATCTTCGACCGAATTTTATCTCGTGTAAGATATGCTTGGGTGAGCATTAAGATTTACAAATCTAACGCTTAATTTGGTTCTTTGAGCCGGATGGCATTAGGCCTTATAGCCCTAATGGTACATTTGGTTCTTCAACCCTTTCAACGAAATATGTAAGGTGCAAGATGGAAGATGTAAGATTTCAAGATGCAACCAAAAATGGAAGGCGCATAATGAAAAGTGTAAAATGGAAGGCGCAAAATGGGAGCTACAAGATTCAAGATCCAAGATCGAAAATGCAAAATTTAAGATTCACAAAATTCAAGAGATTCAAGAGGTTCAAGTGAATAGGAAATTCGGGAGATTGCGGAAATTCGGGAGATTCCAAGAGATTCCAAGAGATTCAAGAGATTCAAGGGATTGAAGGGATTTAAGGGATTGAAGGGATTCAAGGGATTCTCGAAATTCAAGGGATTCTAGGGATTCTAGAGATTCAAGGGATTCAAGAGATTCAAGAGTTTCCAGGATTCAAGAGATTCAAAAGATTCAAGAGATTCAAGGGATTCAAGAGATTCAAGGAATTCAAGAGATTCAAGAGTTTCCAGGATTCAAGAGATTCAAGAAATTCCAGGGATTCAAGAGATTCAAGACATTCAAGAGATTCAAGAAATTCAAGAGATTCAAGAGATTCAAGATTCGCGATTCGCGGATGCAACATTCAAGATTCAAGATTTCAAGATTCGCAATTCAGGATTCAGGATTCAAGTTGCAAGAGTTTAAGATTTGAGATTTGAGAAATTCGGGAGATTCCAAGGGATTCCAAGAGATTCAAGGAATTCAAGGGATGCAAAGGATTCAATGGATTCAATGGTTTCAAGGGATTCAAGAGATTCAAGAGGTTCAAGTGAATAGGAAATTCGGGAGATTGCGGAAATTCGGGAGATTCCAAGAGATTCCAAGATATTCAAGAGATTTAAGGGATTCAAGGGATTCTAGAAATTCAAGGGATTCTAGGGATTCAAGGGATTCTAGAGATTCAAGGGATTCAAGAGATTCAAGAGATTCAAGGGATTCAAGAGATTCAAGGAATTCAAGAGATTCAAGAGTTTCCAGGATTCAAGAGATTCAAAAGATTCAAGAAATTCCAGGGATTCAAGAGATTCAAGACATTCAAGAGATTCAAGAAATTCAAGAGATTCAAGATTCGCGATTCGCGGATGCAACATTCAAGATTCAAGATTTCAAGATTCGCAATTCAGGATTCAGGATTCAAGTTGCAAGAGTTTAAGATTTGAGATTTGAGAAATTCGGGAGATTCCAAGGGATTCCAAGAGATTCAAGGGATGCAAAGGATTCAATGGATTCAATGGTTTCAAGGGATTCAAGGGATTCAAGGGATTCAAGGGATTCAAGGGATTCAAGGGATTCAAGGGATTCAAGGGATTCAAGGGATTTAAGGGATTCAAGAGATCCAGAGGATTCGAGGGAGTCAAGGGATTCAATGGATTGAAGGGATTCAAGGGATTCTAGAAATTCATGGGATTCTAGAGATTCAAGGGATTCAAGAGATTCAAGAGTTTCCAGGATTCAAGAGATTCAAAAGATTCAAGAGATTCAAGGGATTCAAGACATTCAAGAAATTCAAGAGATACAAGAGATTCAAGATTCGCGATTCGCGGATGCAACATTCAAGATTCAAGATTTCAAGTTTCGCGATTCAGGATTCAAGTTTCAAGAGTTTAAGATTTAAGATTTGAGATTTGAGAGGTGGAGAGTGGAGGATGGGGATGGAGGGTGGAGGGTGGAGAGTGGAGGGAAGGGGGAAGAGTGGAGAGTGATGGGTGAAGAGTGAAGAGTGAAGAGTGAAGATTGAAGAGTGAAGAGTGAAGAGTGAAGAGTGAAGAGTGAAGAGTGAAGAGTGAAGAGTGAAGAGTGAAGAGTGAAGAGTAAAGAGTGAATAGTGAAGTGTGAAGAGCGAAGAGTGAAGAGCGAAGATCGAAGAGCGAAGAGTGAAGAGTGATTCAAGATACAATGTGCAAGATGCAGGATTCAATGTGCAATACGTGAAGTTATTGAGTAAGATGCAAGGTACAAAAAGAAACTAGTAGCCTGTAGCTTCTACATCTAGCGTGATAACAGACTCAAATTCCCCGATAAAAAGGGGCCATAGTGGCCATTTACGACCTCGTAAACTAAGACAAATTATCTTCAAAGATTTTGCAAAAATTTCAAATGCGTTGTTAGTGACAAAAAGTGGCGCGATAAGCGTTTTCTAGTTTTAAACGTAATTGTAGTATGTTAAGGAAGTAAACATCTGTGACAGAAATAGCATGTAAACGCTTACAGTGATATCACTTAACAATCCTCGAACGGTGGGTAACGTAGCGGGTTTGAGATATAAGACAATCCCCGACCGCATTCTATCTCGTGTAAGATATGATTGGGTGAGGATTAGGATTTACAACCCTAACACCCTAACGGTGTTACGGACATTTGGTCCTTCGAGCCGGATGGCATTTTAGACCTTAAAACTCTAATGCTACATTTGGTCCGACGACCCTTTCAACGAAACCGCGTTACCACAAGGGTTCCGGTCCCAGTGCAGTGCTACACTTTGAATTAAGTTCAAGTGTCCAAATATGGAGATGGAAAAGCTGACCACGGAACCGTTCAAGCTCGCAACGTTCAGACAATTCCGCTAACAGATCCTGGACCTGCAAGACATGATTACTACGCCAAAAAGTTCTACAAGCGCCCACGCTTCTCTCGGCAACTCCGGTGAGCCCGAACGAGATAACGTCCTAAATAGAGGCAAGCCAAGGGGAAACAATTTTATTGTCCAAGGGGACAACGTTGGGAACAAAAAGAGTCGAGAAACAATAACACGAAATATGATTGACAGTTTAACGTTTTACCTCGGCCCTTATCAAACTTTAAGATATATTTTAGAATACCGGTCCGTTACAGGATAACTGTTGGTTAGAACAAAGAGAGCATTGGTACTAGCATGAAAATCACCTCCCATTAAAGCCTAGCGGAGGAAAACACCTCTACACTTCCGCTAGTAATAATAAGGCAAAAGGAAATATAATAAACCGGATAGGGCGCCACTTAGTCTCGATGGTATCGATATCTATTTATTTATTTATTTATTTATTTATTTATTATTTATTTATCAAAACGGTAGTTCCATCAAAATCCCATTGTAAGGGACGAATATTCAAAAACAAGGAATAACAGAAAGGACCAAAGGAGAAACAGAGGAAACCTAAGAGAAATATCCGATGTTAATAAGTGGTGCGTCATCGAAATACACATATCAAAAGGTCTTAGAACGTAAATTAGGTATATGTGCGAAACTGAGTCAATGAAGTTATCAAGCAACTAGAAGATAAAAGAACACTTCAGAGAACTGTCAAAATTAATCCCTTTAAAGGTAAACAAAAGCTCGAGTAAACCTACGGCGTTCATTCAAGGAAATGGAACTTATTTCAAAAAAGAGAACATACAGTGACTTTATAGAAAATGGCGATAACAGTATCAAATTTTTGATTGGATGTTGAGAGCGGCGGCCATGTTGCATCGAGTTTCTGCTACATGTATATGGTTAATGGTGTCATAATATGCTTATTGTGTGCTGCCTACTTTCTAATTTGAATTTTCGATGCAACATGGCGGCTGGGCTCCTATTGTCGCCACTCTCTCTATAGTCACTGTAAGAGAAAAATACGTTGCATTACCTCCAACGGTAGAAAAAGGAAATAGGGCCTGAAATCGATACCAACGATCCAACTTACACAAACTTACGGAGGAAATGTACAGATGCCGTAAGGAGTACTAAAGCGTAAATAGAAAATGTTAAATTGAAAGAAAATAATGTTACAAGATTGTATTTTAAGGGCAAGATAATTATTATTAACGTCAACCTTAATTTTTGCAGTGTAGAAACAGAAACTTCTAAATTTTATTTACATTTCATTCTCATAACTGAGACGTTTAACTTTTTCCCCCAAGAAAGTATCCACCAAAAGAACCCCTTTCTAGTGGCAAGGTGAGCGGCTTGACAGATAAATTATCCAACAAAGCGCTAAATACACCAGAGTGGACTAAAAATTTACACAATTAACATCTCATAGTACATTTATGTCAAAGTCGCAACAAAAAGAAATCCATAAATCGTCCCAACACAATTTCCTTTGTCATAAATGTACACAATGGATTCCCGAACAACATCTTCGATTTAATCCGACAACTGTTTGCACATTACTAAATTACAAGAAGAAAAATACGACAGAATTAAACTGAAAGGTTTGCGTTGTCAATAGCGATTGAAAGACAAAAAAACAATTGAGGGTTTCTCTCTTTTATAAAGTTTTTGCAATCGAGCTTTTTTATCGGAAATTGATAGTAAACACACTCTTTAAAAGCATTCTATTCCGATCTCTTATTTTACCTCTCGTGTCCGAACATTGATCAACCTGAAAATATTTCTGATGGAATACAATGCATGTGGGCATACCTATCTACCTACTCCTGATCCGTGAAATTTGTTTAATGCTCTTCTGAAAGGTGCCTGTTGACGGAATTTGCTTATAGGCATATTTAGCAGCAAATAAACCCTAGGATTATTGAAATACATATGTACAGGGTGAGTCAACGATGGTGCGGAGTTACTTAATGCCTTGAAGATAAGATTTTTCGATAGAGTGCTTTTGTATTATTATATGGTTGAATATTCTCCACATTTTAAAAATATTTGGAATTATACAGGGTGCGCCCAAATGGTACATTTTTTAAATAGAACCCCCTGTATTTGAATGCATTTTTGAATTTTACGTGTAATTGTACGTCTTTTTTATTATATGGTTAATATCCGAAAAGCTAGTAGTTTTAAAGATAATTCGATTTTTAAGAAAAATTGGGCATCTGCAAGCGTCAGTATATGACAAAATTATTACTTAAATTTTTATTCCAGGTTTTATATCTTATCCTGGGTTAAGTAAAAGTCAAATAAATACATCTACTATGAAACATTAAAAATATAGCTTACAGGGTGTTTTTTTTGGTATGTCCAAAGTTGCAAAACTTCATATTAAAAAATCTCACTTTTTTTAAATGGAACACCCTGTATATTTTTCTGTCATCATTTAGCTCCTCCAAAAACCTTCAACTTTTGATAATAACATCCTATACCTATCTCTGATAGTTTTCGAAATATCTTGGTTTCCCTGGGTTTTATATTTTCATCTTACATAAGTTATAATATGTAATTTACATAATAGTGAGGTGGGCATGCAATAAAAGGCAATTTTTATCTATCTCGTCCAAAATGAAAATCATAATTGATTAATTTATTTTTCAAACAATTTATTGTAAGTCCAAAAACTGGAGAATAAGTAAAAACAATTGACTACAAACCAAAATTTAATTTAACCCCTAGTGTCATCCAGTCAGTGATATTAGTTTCATTTTTTTTTCATATTCACCTCGTTATTATGTAAATTAGAACTTATTTCAGATTAAAATATAAAAAGTAGAAAACCAAGATATTTGTTTATGTTTTTACTATCAAATTTATTCTCCAGTTTTTATAGACCTAAATGAATTATTAGAAAAATGAATTAATAAATATGACCAGCTTTAAAAATTGCCCTTTTTGCAGGGTCACCTCACTATTATGTAAATTACATATATCTTATTTAAGATTAGAATATGAAAGCAGCGAAAACCAAGATGTTTCGAAAACTATCAGAGATAGGTATAGAAAATTATTATCAAAAGTTGAAGGTTTTTGGAGGAGCTAAAAGATGACGGAAAAATATACAAGGTGTTACAAAAGTGAGATCTTTTAATATGAAGTTTTGTAACTTTGGATCTAGAAAAACACCCTGTACGCTATTTTTTAATGTTTTATAGTAGATGTATATTTATTTGACTTTTACTTAACCCAGGATAAAAGATATAAAACCTGGAATCAAAATTTAAGTAATAATTTTGACAATATACTGACGCTTGCAAATGCCAAATTTTTCTTAAAAATCGAATTATCTTTAAAACTACTAGTTTTTCGGATCATATAATAAAAAAGACGTACAATTACACGTAGAATTCAAAAATGCATTCAAATACAGGGGGTTCTATTTAAAAAAATGTACCATTTTGGCTCCCTACTTTATGGGCGCACCCTGTATAATTACAAATATTTTTAAAATGTGGAAATTATTCAACCATATCATAATACAAAAGCACTCTATCAAAAAATATTATCTTCAAAGCATTAAGTTACTCCGCGCAATCGTTGAAATATCGGGTCATCAAATCACGAAGAACGATACAGTCTGTTATTTTCAGATGTCTAAAATGTCAAAAAGTTGGTGCTAAAAATGTTATTGTGTTACCCCCGCCAACACGCGACGGGCCACTTGTATCTCAAAAATCAAAAGAAAGTGTGGATCATCATATTCACTTGTGACGTGTTTCGAGTAAAGAAAATTCAGTGGAAATTCAATGTTTCTGCCGCGCCGTGGTGGGCTGGATATTGGGAACGCATCATCCGGATTCTGAAAGAGAAGATGAAACGCTCCATTGGAAAGTCTACTCTTAATAGAAAGTAATTGGAGGATTCATTGTTTATTATGGAAGAGGTGACCAACGGAAGACCGCTAACGTATGTTAGTGAATATAACGACGATTTGGAACCTCTGATTCCCTCCATGTTTATGTCAAACCAATGTGGACTCAAGTTCCCAGAAGGAAACATGTAGTCATGAAGAATCCGAGGGATGAGCTATGACATTTTCGAAAGAAAATCTGTCCCAGTTCATAAGTCGTGTGAATCAGAAACCATCTCGTAGGTTGGGGTTAAATGAAATAGTACTTGTTCGAGATGACCAGAAAAAACGTGTGTTTTGGCCCTTAGGTCGTGTTATGGGATTGATCGCCGGTAAGGACGGAATTGTTCGAGTGGTCAAAGTGAAGACAGAAGTCAGGCTACAAACAAAGCCCATTCAAAACCTGTACCCATTGGAAGTGAACCCTTGGAAGACTACCTAGTTGATAGCTGTAACTCAAGTAGAAAGTGACCGTGAATTGAAACCTGTGGTGTCAATTGTGGGAGAATGTAAATTATCAGAAGTGTTGCCGTTGAGACGCTGGTAACATCTGTTAGTTAGGGTACATTTTTCGTTGAAGTTTTTTTGGAATTGATTTGATAATCGCATGGAGCGGAGAGTAGTTATGATTTTTACTGTCGAATTGACGAATTTACCTTAAAAATCAGATTAAAAAATAACAATAGAGAGGTCCGAGCACGTCTCCAATTATGAATTTATACATTGTTTTTGGGACGCCGTGTATTGTTGTCATGTGGAGGCACCTTTAAAACTGATGGACCGCCCTGTACGATATAAATTTCAATTTTTTCTGTAGAATAAATGTGGACACTAATTTAGATTAAGCGTTTCGATCTCCGATTTTACTCTGTATAAATTAACCGAAAAAAGTATATAGCGAGAAGAGTATATTTTCGATACGGGATAGTTAATGCTTTAAAAACATTTGAGAAATCGGTGTGTCACGCTGAAGCACTACGGACCGGTCATTTATATGTCACTTAAATTTATTTGATAGATAACCTTCTATGTCAATACGTTTGTTTAGATGGACTCTAAAGTGCACTGGCCACAGATACGATTTAGATCGTGAGTGGTTCCAATGACACTACTTCCTTAGAGCTTTGTAAGTATGTTGAGTAACGCAACACCGGCAATTGACTTTAAATCACTCGACCTATGAAGCCAATCAAATTTTCCAACCCTCTTGGTGACGGCGGCGTCGGACCATAACCAATTCTAAAACAAGAAGAGTAAAAACACGAGCAGGGAATGTATATCGATTACTGAAAAACTTAATTTATTTGTACAGCGGCGAAACGTCCTTGGGTGCAATAAAAAGATCATTGCGAACTCGTAGGTACATCAATACAAAATTCCATTTTCTGTAATGGCCGATTCGAGTTAAATAATTACGAAAGTGATACGTACAAAGAATACCCGCTTCACATTAATGTCTATTGTGGTGCACCAAAAATACTGCACTGCGCTCTGGGAAATGCTGTAGGTACTAGAAACTTTTCACAATATATTTCGTTACTTTCTTGTTTAATAATTTATCGTTCTTTGTTCTGTATTCATTAGAATTAAATAGTCACGGAATAAATACGCCAGGACGAAACTGTAATGGATCTACGACCAGGCATCAGTTTGAAGTAATGTACGTAATGCATTAAATTTTTAAAACCCCTGTGTATGTGGAAATTGCAGTCGCGTAACGACGAAACAGTAATATTCTTCTAGTGGTTTTAAAGGTGCATTACTACGTGAATTTAGAGATGTTTGATAATAATTACGACAGTTTACTGCTTGAGGTTCTACAATTCGGACCACTAAACTTCGAAATGCGCGAGCGAGAAGTTATTGCTACCAAAAATATGAGTTGTGGATTTCAATATTGTTAGACCGATTCTATTGAAGCAGACGTTATTAAATAAAGAAGTTTCGAAAAGTTGACTTTATTGTTGATTCGCAAATAAAAGATGATTATCTGAGAGAAACTTTCCACGTTATTGAAGTTACTACGTTTGTTAAAATTGAGTGCATCAAATGTTAATAAACAATCGTATTATTTAACTTCATCAGATTTTAAGATTTTTTGTGCTGCGAAACCAAAGTACAGTCGCCGCTTCATCATACATAAATAAAATTAGTTTTTGTTAAGTATACTTTCATTACATTAATTGTTTATTCCATTAAACGCATCCATATTGTTAGTTGAGAGCCCTTTTTTTTAAAGAAGTGTTACCTCGCATTGAACCAGAGTTTGCATTCACGTCTTGAATAGCAATAGTGAAAATAATTGCGTGCGGGTGAAAACAATCAGATGTTAGTTAATAAAAAAATCGCAGGCTGGTGAAAACAACGCTATCTTATTTCATATCCCCATTAATGGAAGGTTTTACATTTTGGTCGATGGGACTGATGTAAGTAGTCTTCTTACGCAAATCTATTAATGCTTTGTTGGTTCTCGCGGAAAACAAACCTGTTCACTACACTTCTTTACGTACACTTGCCTTTTTTAACTCACCTAGTCCTTAACTATAAGACCAACCGGTTTTAAAGTAACAAATTTTTCAGTCAAATCGCAATTGCACGTTACTAAGTATGTGACCGCTTTCGTCGTTGATTGTGACCGATAACGCGAGCTACCACATCGTGGCTGTCGAGCAGTATCTAACAAATGCCTGGACAATATCGTTTTCGCGACCGGCATTTTCAAACCGGAGCTATCTACCTCATAGGAGCCCATGCACCGGCCAAGCAGTACAAGGTGGATCAGTACTTGTGCGAGTACGGCCACGAAGTTTTACGCTTCTCCCCTTACCACTGCCAGTTTACCGCCATCGAGCTGATTTCGTCGTACGCCGTTCTGTTGTTATGCACACGGAGACCGCTAAATAGATCCATCGTACTAACACCCGGTGCGGCATTCAAGTTTCGGACCTCATCATCCATGTTGGTGACGACAGTTCCGATTCGGACAGCGACTACGGAATGCTATACGCTATAGACGAAACACCGTAGTAGATTTGCTTGGTACTGGCAAGTGGCTAGGAACGTGAGTTCTCACAAGGTCATTCTACAAGCCACCTCAATGCGGCCGTGGTGGCGGAAGCTATTGGCGCCAAAAGATAGAAAGCATGTGTTTTTGTACTACATTGCTTTATCATGTTTTCCTCTTTGATGTCTCATGTGGTATCTTTTTATGAATGTGTTCTGCATTTTATTCGATGACCTCATTTTTATTGTACCATTTATTGGTGCATTTTTCTCTTTTTGCATTTTGCTATCGTAGTTGATTTATCTCATGTATTTGTGTATGCCAAGGCGCGGTTTTTGTCCCGCAGATGGTTTTCCTGGCATTGCCTTGTTATGTGCGTATATTGCTGCGTGAAATTTTCGAAAATCCTAATTAAGCTCGGTCTCCTTTCCTAATTAAATTTTATTAATTATCGTTGGTCTATGTAACGGCATGGAGATTATTGTGTTATACGAGAAAGCGGTCAAGGTTGTTTTTGTTTACATTTAATTTAAACGTAGAAAGTTCCGGGAATTTTTTGGGTCTTTATCTGTTATCAAATGTAAATGCTTAATTTAATAGGCAGGTTTAAGTGATTTATAGCCTTTTCTGTGTAGTAAAGAGATGAAGTTTTATTTTTCCTAGAATTTAAGTTTGGACGTATCTCTTAATGTCTGATAACAAATTGATTTAGAAAAATAATCGACTTCTATTTTTGTTGTCCTAAAATCGTGCGTTGATAGGATAGTTTTGTTGTCAATTGTGTATGATTGGTTGTCGTAATTTTTATTATCGGAAGAAGGGTTTCGCTTTAAATAGGACGTTAACAAGAAAAGCGTCGCCGCCGATGTCTTAGTGTAAAGTGTCATTTGTGTTAATAGAATATTTTAATTTTTGTGAACTGTGTACGGATACCTTTTGATTGTATATTTCAATTCCCAGACAAGTAATGTATATACATATGTAATTAAGTAATAATTTTAGTCTATTTGTAATCATTGTTTGTGTTTTAGTACCATTATCCTTTTGTGTATTAAGATTAAATCGCACTTTGGTAATTTTCACATTAATTTCCATGTTTCATTTACAATGACTTCATTTCTAATTTACCTGTGTTTTTGTTGGTTGCTTACCCAAGGTCCATTTTAGTTATTCAAAATTTTGCGGTTCAGTTTGGAGTTTAAGGTATTTGGTTTGACCCACTATCTGTTAGAAGTTAACAAGTTAACTGAGAGCAGATTCGAATCTCTTGGTGAGAAGTGTTGTGCCGTGATTATAATAAAATGTAAAGAGCTAGCTAGGTTTTTTGTTTTGGTGTTTTGTGTACGGTTTTTCAGGCCTGCGGATCAGTGCACACAGCATTCTTCTGTGGCGCCCAACGTGGGGCACACAGTAGCCTTTTGTGGTGCCCAACGTGGGACACACAGCAGTCATTTGTGGCGCCCAACGAGGGGCACACAGCAATATTTATTTGCGCTCCTTACGCACAAAATTCTGCATTTTATTCAATTCCCGTCCCGGCTATGTCACGTCCCAAGACATAAAAGAACCGATTACACAACGTAGCCATGGGTAAGTCAACATTTTCGGTGTTGGACTGGGGGACCCTAAGATCATTACAAAGTCCTTATGGCGTAACTTGAGGTAGAAGTGGAAGAAAAAACCGGTCCGGTGTAAAAATTTGCTACCCCTACTGTGCCTGCGAACAGATTTAATAATGTCCTTGAGGTCCCCAAATACCATTATTCCTTCATAGACAATATGAATCCGAACGTATTACGAGAATAGGTGAAAACATGACCTATTCCCTAAATAAGTAGAAGAGAGAAAATCGAATTCGCTATGCGATTTTCTTCGACGTTCAAATACAAATCGTCAAAGTCAAGATGGGTTGAAGTTATTTCTTTGAACGTGTTTGATCAGAGAGCGCTGTTTTACAACCATCCAAAGGCTATTTTGGTGCGGCCACTCCGAGTTCATCAAAGTAGTGGATGAACCGAGGGATGAACATTACAATTAGCATAACGGTTGTCTCCAAACATAACTCCCTCTGGGCTCCCACATTTCCCTCTTATGGATGAAAGGATCATTTTTCATTGCGCTATGCAAAATACATTAGTTGCGATAATTGTCACTTAGTTGCAATTCTCGCTGAACGAGGAAACTATCAATCTTGCAGCAGTACGAATGGGAAACTCTAATTGCACATGCAGCACTACTCTATGACACTTTCAGAGTGCGCCCTCGGATGCCGTGAAAAATCTTGATTTAAATCTTATTTATATTTCAACGTCTTTTATCGGGAGACAAATGCTTTAGTACGGCTAGAGCGTACGATCTGGTGGTAACTCGAGTCGAAGCTTGCAGTAAAACTATCTCATGAATGGGAAAACACAATGCAATGGCAATCCGTAGTGCACGTTATTTACTAAAGAAGCACCAATACAATCAATCGAAGTTTGTCAACGTTATGAGCAATTCAAACTATTCACGTGCATAGTCTATTAATTATGGTACACGGCAATCATTGCGCCACATAAATTATATTCAATTTATTATGGACGGTGGCGCTCATGCAAACGGTAAACTAATAACTGTCTTCCACGAAATTAACAACGAATTGAAGCGTACGTCACATACTTGAATGGCACTGATTAGATACTACTGTCCATTCTGACAAACACATTTCATATTCATTCCGGCATTAAATAGAGCCTACGGAATTTGGTGCGGTAGGTGTTTATTTGTGCGCTAGAGAGTTGATGGTCGTATTATTATAAAGTAACGCGCTCGTTATGCGCTCACATGCGCCACCGATAATAACTTTTGCGCCATTATCGTTTTTAGCAATCCGAAAATATATTTGGGAGGGGCTATGCATACGTAGCCCCCCCCCCCCCGCTATGTATTTTGTCGCTGGTATCTATGCCACCTGATACATCTGGTTATGCACTCAATTGCGCCAATTGATTTAAAGTTTGCGCCATCACGATTAAGTCAACAAAATAAATAAAATAGGGGGGGGGGGGTTAAATTAACGTTTTCAAATGTTATGTGTTTTAACATTTTTTTTGCATTATATCACACCGTTCATCATGCGCTAAAATGCGCCGTAAACAGAAATCTTGCGCTATATAGTTTTTGGGAACCTGTTATTGTATATTATAACTGTATATTATGGGTATGCGGTGAAGTTATGTTCTAATTGTGCAATTAATTAACTCGGTTTCGCAATAGTCAATCTTAACTCATAGGTATTAACTTAATGTCTCTCTAGAGACATATCTTACTTGTAGTGCAGCGGAGAGCCGGCGCTAACTCGCTTATTTGAGGTAGTTTTTTTTTTCGGAGTAGAAAGAATTGGGACCCACACCATTTTGTTCAGAAATGTTTGAACCTTCAGAATCTCGCTTTACGACATTTTCCCGTGGTCCTGACAAAAGTTATAGGCCGCTAAAGTTGAAATTTACTCATTTTCGCGCGCGCGACTAGACCACCGAAAGTATTTATTTTCTCAGCAACTAAGCGATATACATCAATAATTCCTTTTGTAAAATGAAAGTACATTTATAGCAGAATCTAAAGCATTCAATTTACCTACCTTGTTATGACAGTTTTTAGAAAAATGACCGTCAACTTCCAAAATTCGTGTAGCAGATGAAAAGTGCGCACTTTGAACTCTCATAACTTTTTATTTCACGATATCGATTTCCAATATTTATAGCTCATTCGATGCTCCAAAGCATTGTGATTATTTTATTTTCTATAACATTACCGTGAATTTTTCATAATAAAAAAGTTACGGTCATTTAAGTAAAAACCTACCGACCTCGCCGAGTCGGTAATCGCGAGTGAGACGGAGAGGGAAGGATAGTCAGCAGCGTTCGCTAAACAAGGAGCGATGCGTAAGAGATTTTACTTTACTAAGAAATTTCTCTCCGAATACCAAAACTAGCTATTTAGGCCGTTTAGTTTACAAATGCATTCCGCCGAGTTGCATTGTAAAATCTCAAACAATTCATTAACTCCATGTATCTCAGTTCTTTGGTGAAATATATACCCTTTCCCTGTAAATTTTGGGGGTTACTCCACATCAGGTATCTCTTGTGCTGTGCTGTATATTGCAAGATCAGCAGTAACAACGGTATGATTTTGTCCCAAAGATTCAGGCTTGTTTTTTTGATTTCACTAGACGATGGTTAGGATGGTATTGTAGCTCGCTGGTGGAGAATTCAAAAACGGCATAGGTATATTATATTGAATGGTAGATACCGGAACTTACTTAGGAGGATTATCAGCAGGTACTTAGGCTGTTAAAGTCAGTTATCTGGTCGTTATCTAGTGATAGGTAAACCTGGTGGTCAATCATTTCTAGACATGCCGTCTGCATGATCTCGAATTTAAACTTAACTTAAATAATTTAAATATGTAGTCATCTCAATAGTTTCAAAACTTTTATGAGTTTATTTTTTCCCCCCGGTTCTTTTGAAATGTGTTAAATTCAACTTTCAACTTTTAATGTAATAATTCAACCCTCCGGTTGGTTGTCTTCTTAACAAGGCTTGATAATAATTCGTTTTGAAACTTAGGACAACCTTTCCGGTTTAACCACCCTTCAGGTTTTTTCACTTGGCTTCGGCCAGTTAATAATTAAAAAACAACATGTTCGTCTTATTCGTCTTCAACGTTTGTAACTTACCGTTTTCCTGTTAAATTTCACATCGCCTGATGATGGCAGTACGCCGAAGCTATAGTCGCTTTTATTTTTAAAAACTTCAACGAATAAAAACTATATGGGGAAGGTTTAGAGAGTTTTGATCACACAATATATTTCAACCCCCATTTCGAGGAACGATGGATCCAAACACCAAAAAAAAAAAATAATCCATGTATTCGTTTAGGAGCCACCCTCAAAAAAGTGGTAAAGTTTCTTTTTTTCTCAGCAACAGTTACAGAGACTGGTGGTAAGTCTTTGAATAGGTTTTGCTGTATGCCCTATCCGGTTTTGCAAATAATTTTTCAAATTTCCTACCGCAAAAGGACACACCCCTCAATAGGGGTGCGAAAAAATGTTGATTTCGACGAAATTTGGTATCTGGTGGTTTTTGAATCTGAAATTAGTTTTTGAAAATTCGAAAAAAATAATTCCACTGCAATTCTTGGCCGGACAACGAAAATTGACAAAATTCCACGAAGTTTGTTGTCTAGGTACATACTTACGGAACAAAATTATTGAACAGTTTTTCTTAAGGTCATTTTTCAAACAAAAGTTACACTCATTTGCAAATTGGTCTTTCGGGTCAGAAAATGTTCTCCGACAGTGGCATAACAAGTACAGTAAACGTCAATATTACATGTTCTGCTAAGGGTGTCTACCTACATTTCACAAAAATTTGTCAAATAAAAAATGATAATTTTATCACAGCGAGCAACTTCGACATCAATGAGGAAACAGTCACAGAATAAGAATAAGTAGGCCATATTCTGTGGAAACAGACGAAAAAAATTCAACGCACAGTCTTTTTTCAAAAGCGAGATACATCGACAGAAGAAATCCAAATTCCTCGTTTACCTATCACTAGATAACGGCCAGATAACTGACTTTAACAACCTAAGTACATGCTGATAATCCTAAGTAAGTTCCGGTATCTACCATTCAATATATGTATGCCGTTTTTGAATTCTCCACCAACGAGCTACAATACCATCCTAACCATCGTCTAGTGAAATCAAAAAACAAGCCTGAATCTTTGGGACAAAATCATACCGTTGTTACTGCTGATCTTGCAATATACAGCACAGCACAAGAGATACCTAATGTGGAGTAACCCCCAAAATTTACAGGGAAAGGTACCTATTTGTACCTATATATTTCACCAAAGAACTGAGATACATGGAGTTAATGAATTGTTTGAGATTTTACAATGCAACTCGGCGGAATGCATTTGTAAACTAAACGGCCTAAATAGCTAGTTTTGGTATTCGGAGAGAAATTTCTTAGTAAAGTAAAATCTCTTACGCATCGCTCCTTGTTTAGCGAACGCTGCTGACTATCCTTCCCTCTCCGTCTCACTCGCGATTACCGACTCGGCGAGGTCGGTAGGTTTTTACTTAAATGACCGTAACTTTTTTATTATGAAAAATTCACGGTAATGTTATAGAAAATAAAATAATCACAATGCTTTGGAGCATCGAATGAGCTATAAATATTGGAAATCGATATCGTGAAATAAAAAGTTATGAGAGTTCAAAGTGCGCACTTTTCATCTGCTACACGAATTTTGGAAGTTGACGGTCATTTTTCTAAAAACTGTGCATAACAAGGTAGGTAAATTGAATGCTTTAGATTCTGCTATAAATGTACTTTCATTTTACAAAAGGAATTATTGATGTATATCGCTTAGTTGCTGAGAAAATAAATACTTTCGGTGGTCTAGTCGCGCGCGCGAAAATGAGTAAATTTCAACTTTAGCGGCCTATAACTTTTGTCAGGACCACGGGAAAATGTCGTAAAGCGAGATTCTGAAGGTTCAAACATTTCTGAACAAAATGGTGTGGGTCCCAATTCTTTCTACTCCGAAAAAATTTTTTGAACGATTTCGCGGCTCTCTCCGCTGCACTATTGGTTCGGAGTTAATGCATTATGCCGCATTGTAGTTCATGTATTATTTTCCTTCGTTATCCAAATGGGAATGCCGTGAAGACTGAAGTTAAAGTCAGTTATTATTAAGAGGATAGGTGTTGGTGTTATTCGGTCGAGTCCGTTCATTTGCCCCCCCCCTCCTCCCCTCCTAACTTAGAGATTTGATAAACTAATGCACACGTTATGCGCACATGCGCACACCGGTGATAATTTTACACCAATCTCGGTTCTTTAGAAATCCGAAATGTATTTGAGAGGGGTTAAGTATACATAGCCCTCTTCCCCTCCTCCCTATGTATTTTGTCGCTGGTATCTATGCCACGTCGTACATCACTAGCTATGCGCTCAATGGAGCCACTTAAAGCTAGCGACGTCACGGTTAAGCCATGAAAAATTTTTAAAAAGTGGGGAGTGGCCCACTTGATGTTTTTAAAAGTTACTTTTTTCCGCGACGAAATGATTGAATAAATGAAGATCTTACTCTACCAACTTACCCAAAATGAAAGTGTGAATGGAAGAGTACAACATTTAGTTCCCGTATGTTGTAATGTAGAGCTCAAAAAAGGGCAATGAATTTTTTGTATCTGTTCAAATAACGTTACAAAAAAATAAAAACAAATTCGGGATATTTCGGTTTTTCTGATACATCTTGGGAAGTAATCGGAATTTTATGGGTTTCTTTAAAACACGATATTGACGCTTTAATTGGACATCTTTTCTCTAATTTGACCATCCTCGTATCTTTTATGCTTTCGGAGATCCCCATGATAGACAATCTTGCACACCGTGTACACTGTTAAGGGGTCCTAAAAGACCATGAAGACGCAAACATTTCTGTTTACGGCGTATTTGAGCGCATGATGAAAAGTACAAGGTAGTGTAAAAAACATGTAAAAAAACGTAACTTTTGAAAACGTTAAGTTAGCCCTCCCTATTTTTTTAAATTTTTATGACAACCGTGATGGCGCAAACTTTAATTCAACTGGCGCAATTGAGCGCATAACCACATGGTGGTTACGTGGCACAGATACCGGTAGTAAAATGCGTTATGAGGGGCTACGTTCACTTGGCCCCAGGCTTGGCCCCTTCCAAATATATTTAAGAATGGCAAAAAAAAAACAAGAATGGAACAAAGATATCTTTTTACGGCGCATTTTAGGGCATACCTAAGGGTACAGTTTAGTATAGAACTATGATAGAAAAAAGTAAACGCCAAGTTGCCCCCCCTCCACTTTTTGAAAATTTGTCATGGCTTAACCTTGATAGCGCTAGCTTTATTCAAGTGGCGCAATTGAGCGCACAACCAGATGTATCAGGTGACATAGATAACAGCGACAAAATACATAGTGGGGGGAGGGGTGGGCTACGTACACTTGGTCCCTCCCGAATGTATATATTTTCGGATTGATAAAAAACGATAATGGCGCAAGAGTTATTATCGTTTGCGCATGTGCCGTACCAATAGCTCGTGCCCACCCTTAGACTCAACTCTCTTCGTCCACGGTGGCAAACGACGGTTATCAACGGCCAAGCACACATTACACTTTTTTTGCATACTAATGCCGAGCGAGCCGCAGGCGAGTTCGGCATAGCTCGGACCCACCCTTAACCTCCACGCTCTTCGTCCACGGTGGCAAACGACGCTTATCAATGGACAATCACACATTAGATTTTGTTGGATACCAATGCCGAGCGAGCCGAAGGTGAGTTCGGCATATCTCGTGTCCTCCCTTAGACTCAACTCTCTTCGTCCACGGTGGCAAACGACGCTTATCGACGACAAATGACACACTACACTTTTTTTGTGTACCAATGCCGACAGAGCTGAAGGCGAGTGCGGCATGGCTCGGGTCCTCCCTTAGACTCGCCCTTCTACATCTATGGTAGTAAACGACGTTACTAATTGGCCAAACACAAACTACATTTTTTTGTATACCAATGCCGAGCAAGCCGCAGGCGAGTTCGGCACAGCTCGGGCCCTCCCTTAGACTCGCCTCTCTACTTCCACGGTAGTAAACGACGTTTACCAACGGCCAAAGACACACTACATTTTTTCAATCATACATCCAACGTAATAAAGAACGGCGATCTCCACCCGAAATAGACTAGGATTACAGTTTAAGACAGTACAAGATTTTTCTTTAAAAAACAAAAACACGTTAGACTAACATGGTGTAAACCTCGGTGTAAACCATATTTCGTGAGGTTATATGATAAATTGAATTAAGCAACATCTGTTAAACAAACGTGGTTGAATCGAAGTGGCGGATGACTCCTAACGAAGTAAGGTGATCTAGGACCCTGTCTAGGACTTTCGATTTTTAACACACGCACCTTATATACCAACCGCTGACCCGAATTTCGGGGTTTATCAACGATTCCGTTCACAAAATATGAAGTGTATACCAATGCCGAGCGAGCCGAAGGAGAGCTTGGCATAGCTCGAGCTCGCCCTTCTCACAACGAAAATGGCTCGCATTTGTCGAACACCAATGCCGAGCGAGCCGAAGGCCAGTTCGGCATAGCTAGGGCTCTCCCGTAGACCCGCCCCTCTACCAACGGCCAACACACACTACACTTTTTCAATCATCCAACCTAATAAAAAACAGCGATCTTTAATAAAAAACAGCGATCTTTGAGAAAACGTAGAACTATATGTATAAAATAGTTATACACTACCATTATATTCCACCCGAAATGCTTGTAATCTTACAAAATACAGGGAGATCAATAATCATATGCTGCGCCGCTCTTATAAAATATCACATTAGTAATCATTTGCCGCAACCAGGTATATGTGCACCAATACAAAACATAACCTATAATTTTTATTACCTTCATCTTTTTCAAAACGGTGTTTTTAAAGACTACCAGTTTCTTTTGAATATTTACAAGGTGGGTAAATTACTAATAAATTATAAACAAACGTTTTTTTTAGTTGTAGCGTGTAAAAGGTAATAGGTTTACTCTGACATGCCTTTTACTTTAGAAGAGAATAAGATGCATTTGCAGTCCTGTTTCCGTAATCTAGACGAAAATTGAGTTTGAGAGTACTCGATACGTTTGTGTATACAGGAGTTTCGAAAAACCTCTTCATCAAAGTCCGAAAAAGCCGCTACGACAAACGGGTATCTCATACGGAACGTGTCACACTACTGTCTGGAGAAAATTGTACTTCTATCGTTTAAAGTAACCGTGTTACAAGAACTCATCGTTCAGATTTACAAAGCCGTCTAAAT
Organism: Photinus pyralis; assembly: GCF_008802855.1. Lineage (NCBI taxonomy): Eukaryota > Metazoa > Arthropoda > Insecta > Coleoptera > Lampyridae > Photinus > Photinus pyralis. The sequence goes on from NW_022170663.1 coordinate 26,005,171, forward strand.
TATATGCATGCAATTGGTTTAATGTAAATTTACGAGATTGCAACGTATTCAGAATCGCTTACACACTATTGCCAAATTACGAACAGGAAAGCTGCCGTTTGAAACATGACGCAACAGTAGTTACATTCCGTCTTGGAAAACATGAAGAAAAGAGTGAATCCCTGTCTTAATAATGGTGGCGAGCACTTCGAACAGTTGTTATAGTGTGCATGTAATTTACGCAATTACTTCAATATTAACGAGTTGTAAAAGAAATAAAATCGTTTCAATTTTTGTAGTAATTTGCTATTTGTGTAGTTTCACATAATTTGGACATTCACAAGGTGCTCAAATCGTTCATTTAGATTAAATATGGTTAAACGTTAAAGTTTACTTTGGTTTGAAGTTTAAGGTTATGTTTTAGTATTGGTGCACCACGCTTGTTGCGGCAAATGATTACTAACGTCATAATTTCTTGAAGGGGCGCAGCAACTCAATATTGATCGCACTGTACATATTATAGTTAAAAACAATGCACCAAATTCATGTCATGGGCATTAAAATAATGCTCTTACTTCTTTTTATTCAACACAGAATCAAAAAACAATGTGGTTTTATGCACGATGAACAATATGCAATACACGATCTAGGAATTTTCTTTGCAATCCACTAGCTTAAATGTAAATTATTCTTAAAGTAGAGTTCTTGTTACCTTAGTTCTTTATTTTCACTGTTAGAGATTTCTTATTACAACATAGTTCCTTGAAGTTTCTTCTTTCGCATTGCTAACATTTTTCTTCGGTACGCCCTTACTTTTACTGACTTCTGTTCTATTTGTATAAGAGATTTATTGTTATGGATGTTACTATATTATCTTTGGAGTGATTTCTCTCTATCTTCTTATGTCTGACTGTGACTCCAATGAAGCGTTTTTCCGGATTTATATTTGCATATAAATAGTACGAGGTATGTTAAATTATTACTTAGTATTGTTCTTAATACGTTTTTTAGGGATCTACCTTCCCTCAACCTTTTCTCTTAAGTTATCATCGTTCGTTCTTTTGGGTTACCTTTTACGTTGTGTTTACCTACGCAATAATTATTTGGATAACATCGCAATTTGACTCGGACCCACTATCTTATTAGGATTGGTATTGGCGCGCGTCATGCGATGGATGTTTCTACATTACCGACTTGATCTAGTCTACCTACATTAACCTGGTGAATCTACTTCATTCTATCAACATTACTACCTCCTCGAAGTTTTATACCAAGGTTCATGCTCATGAATTGAATATCTTGTAAATTGCTCTGATACATCTGATGTTACTTACGCTACTTCTTTCGCTAGGAAGAATCTTGCAGTACCCGATTGGTAGACGGTCACTTTTGTGACACCGAGAATTCATTTCTGTTAGTTTGATTAGATCGTATCCTTAAGATTAGGTGTGTTATTTGAGATATTAGCTACCGTTACGTTGTAAATTAGTTTTTGAAGTTACCGAGACCTTGACCGAACCGATATCTACAATTTTCAGTTAGGTTGCTTGTTTTACTCCAAAGGTAGATTGTTAGATGCCATTGCTATTGAATACAAACTAAGTTATATGGGCATTGCAAAGTAGTTTTCTTGAAGATAACGTCACGTTTATGCACCGATGTTGTAAGAATATTCGGTGATCGAGTTAAAATTTTGTTTTTGGTTAGTTAACATAAGTTGAAGTATTGATACTTGTTGAGTATTAATTACAATTTGGTATGCGATTTTACGTGTCGCGTGATTCACTGCCCCTCTTGTCTATTTGTTTGTGTATCTCTCACAGATTAGGCTAAACGCGCCCTCCCGAGCTCACAAACTTGCGATCTGAATCTCAAAGGTAATTCTTTTATTTTCACCGACTCCGTGATATAACGTTTGATTACGTACTGGTTTTCGATACAATCGAATTGTAATTACTACCTGTGTTTGAGACTCATTTAACATTATAGCTCCGTTGTTTTCTGCAGAAACCTGTTTTGATATTACTACTTTCCCCGACTAGGTACGTGTCGATCTCCTTTTTACTAAAAAATTAAATTTAAATATTGACTACAGTGTTCTCTTTGTAATATTTGTGAAATCATTCAATAAATTACCCTCGATTGTGACGTCAATTATAGCTTATGTTCTATTCCTGTCAAGTGTTTTATTTTTTTAGCTTGTCAAAACCAGCACCCGAATCTCTTAGTCTGCCTTGTACACCCTTTTAGGTAAGTATTCTCCTCTCGTGGCACCTATCCGGTTTACTATTACTACATTTCCCTTTTCTGCTTCGTTTTACTAGTGTACATTTGTACAAGAACCCCGATATTCACCCCGACCCACCTGTACCTTTCCCTAGCTTACCGTGTTCTTATCTTAACATAATTTTGTTACATTTGCCCAAAGTCAACGTAGCAATTGTTGAAGTGAGGGGTTTTAGTTGGACGTTTAATTTTATAAGAGTGTAGAGTCAATTTTGGGTACCTGGCATTATTTTTGTATTTGTGGAGATACGTTATTTTATTTCATATTGATTAGAATAAACCAGTATTTCTTTTGTTAATTTGATTTCACTCTAATTTCCAGTGTATATACCCTAAACGAATCGACTACTGCGGGAGATCTCAACCTCAAGCCTCTAAATTTTACCACCATGAGCAAGCTGACCGTTTATGCGGTGTGTTTGAGTTAAAGCCCCGCCAACCTCATCCCGCCGTTATACAATTTACAAAAGCGATAAAATTAATACGAAAAAAATTATGCAATTTCTAAAAGGAAAAACAAACACAGAAATACAAATTCAAACAAAATGAACACACTTTGTGTTTGTTCGTAAAAAACCACAAGATTTACCTTAAAGATTAAAACTTCACATACATTGGTGGCCCAACCTTAGTGAAGATGCTGAAACCAAAACTCTTCAGTAGTAAAAAAAACTAACAGAGGGCAAGGTATAGACAAATGCTTACCATGAATATTTTGGGAAAATGGTGTTCTGAGTGATCTGAGTAAGACACAGTATACTGCAAATCTTCCCCACTTAACCTGATTCCGAGCCTGATTCGTATCTCTTGTACTTTCCGAAATTCCCAAACTATTCACTAGAAAAACTCACTCTGTATGTACACCTAGCAAAATGCTCAGAATTTAGTGGAAATCTACTAGTAGGGCTCACTGTGTTGTCATAATGGCATACAGCATTACCTGATTTCCATTATCTTTGGACTTGGGTATGTTTTATCTGTTTATTCCACAGGCACGCATCTAATCAGATGAACGTTTTATGCCATCGCCTGCCTGCGCTTAATAGAATGCAATTTTCCACTTACGTTGGTGCAGAAATTGATTAATTAGATAAAGGCATCTTCTTTACCGAGTTTCAATCGGCATATTATCGCAGTTATCCGTAATGAATACACAATTTGGCAATTTAACCTGAACAGTGCGAATACACAAACGTACCAGTCAGCCAATTACTCGAGCATTAATTATTGATTTCAATATGCAACAAGGCCTTGCATTAGTTTGCTTACTCAAGGGATATTTCACTGACGTATATCACTCTTGTTTCAATTTGGTACAGAAGGATTGTTTAACCGTATACGAGACACAATTAAATCTAATTATTTAAGCGCTATAGAATTCCGATACAATCTTTAACAATGTGCATGCATCGTTATTGTCCGAAACGTAGCATTCCTCCACGTTAATTAAATGCGAACAAATTATTTGCAGGGTATCGAAACGAAATTTGCAATCACACGCCGAAATGACTGTTTTACATCCCGCTGGTTTGAATTTTCGCTCTTACTCAGAAATTTTAAATTTTCACGAGCGACCTTTGTTCTACAGTCGTATACATTTTATAACAAATTAATTTTTGAATTTCAAATGAAAGATAAATTAGAATTTGTTACTTTTAGCACGAAAAGCATATTTGGAAAGCGTGATTAAATTTTTTTGCTAAATGAAACTGCCATAATGAAAGTAACAAAGAAGGAACGTGTGAATTTTTAATCAAAAGACTTAATTAGCGAGAAACGAAACAATAAGAATATTTTTGGTCCATCCGAGCCGTTGTCTATTCTGTACACATGACGTACGAAGTTTGCTTTGCCTTTCAGTTATATACTGTCAACATGGAATCGTTTAAATGCAGTCGAATTCGGAATTTGGCTCGCATACTAATGGGGAGTGCGTTGTTTATTGGTCTGAGGGTAAATATTAGAAAAGGGTTATGGATTGTTCAATATTCATTGGATAAGTGTTTAGTTAGCATAAATTTATTATTGTAACATGCTACATGTATGTGTACGGTCCGTTTGAGCTTCGATACATTCGGCGGTAGGGTTGTAGCCCCCCCATGTACGCCCCCAATAATGATGCTTCACATAGTAAAACATTTCTGTACACGCGAGTCATTCAAAGTTTTGTGGGCTATTGATCATTCCAGATTATAAATGCTTTTTTGTACTTATTGTATGGAAAGATAATGTCCTCACGTATGCTCGATGCGGTGTTTTGTACTTTCCGCTGGAGAGAAGGAGTTATGCAAGTTCTTGAGTTGATAGTATTGCGGTTCGATTAATACGAATGTCATGTCATCGTCAACTGTCATTTGATGTAAAATCAATGAAACCGTTGAGTGTATTATTTAATGAAATTAAACGGAAACAGACGTATTTAAGCTTTAATTAAACATACAGGGTGTCCATTATATGGAATATAGAATATATCTCGGTAAATATCGACTGTATACAAAGTTTGTCTGTATGAAAATTCTTTAACATTTTATTTCCGATAAAAAGGCAGAATTCCATTGTTTTTATTTTAGAAAACAAATCAATAACGAAAAGCAATTGAATTTTTTTAAATAGTTATGCACAATTTCATTTGGCTCACTTGATAGGGATTTTTTTCTCTTTTTTTCTTTACGCTCAAATACGGCAGTACAGTAAACATCAAAACAAACGGTTACGTTTCAACGTACAGTACGAAATAAGCTTAACCGAAAAGTCACGATTCAGGTCCGATTCGTTTATTAAAAATCTTTTCCCTTTCCTTTCCAACTTTCCTTCCTCCTTCCTTAATTTATTAATACATTGTCAAAAGGAACATATGCTCAACTCGGCGAGAACACGCGCTTATCTTGAAACTAAGTAGGCTACGCAGCAATAACGTTATTATCGCAAGAACCGGAGAAAATCATGAGATAAACTTTTACAAATACCGCACATTAATAATTTAAATTTACAACTACCAACAAAAATTAATCATAACAATTATTTAAACAAAATCAAACAACAAATAATTAAATAATCCTGACACATTATCTTCGAATTCAACTAATATGAGCGAGATTGTGCTAATTCCAAATTCCAATCCACATTTCACGTTAACAACAATTGGAACAGGTTCCATAACAACAATATGTATAGAATGAACCTTTAAATAACACGTGGCCGCAGTATTAGCAATGAGAGATTACGCAAAAAGTTAATCAAAAATAGTTATGTGCGCAATGTTCTCATAACTGAACCCACCTAAACACCTAAAATAAGAACGGGTTTATTTCACTTGAATTTGTATCTCTGTAGTGCCTCTTAGAATTGTTTGTATTGGCCTATTATTTAATTAGACTTGTTTGTAAAACGGGATAACGGGAGATGCAAATATTCAACAATGTGCGCCTTAGTTCGGCGTAAGTGGGGACGCATTCTATCAAACCTGGCGTTATCAAAGCTAATTATGATTGGAGTTTAATCTGGAAAAACAGTTCGCGACGGTTAGACGTTTCTTTACGCTATTTTTATTAGGGCTTTCTGCCCTATTTGATTGATTGAAGGACACAGTTCGGCATTTTCTGAATATTTCCGTCTAGAAGAAAGTTATCTGAAGTTGTTACAAAGTTGACAGAAGTTTGACGTGTGTAGCCCCTATTCGAAAAAAGTAAGTAAAGTTCTCTTATTATCATCATTAATATCAAGGTTAAAAGTTTGTACCGTCTGAATCTTTTTCTGGAGTTTCTGTTAAGACTGCTGTTTTACTGTTTCCCATCTTTTCTCTTCAAACCTGGGTTGAAAGAAAACCATTTAAATCTGGTTCAAAGTATACATTATTCCATACGCAAGCAAACCTATTCCCTTAAAGATTACAATTTTCTAAGATAAGGTGTGCAAATTTACGATATCTTGTCGATATCTCTAATGAAAATGCATTGTTGCTCTGTTCTCAATCGACAACTAATTGAAAGTATCTGAGCTTGTATTATCATCGTTATATGCAGTGGAACCAATAAAAATGTTAAATTAAATCAAATCCTGTCTCGATTGCTATTATAAGATGTCGGCTGGGTCGAAGGTGGCTAAAAGGCTACTGTTTTGAAATTACCTTGGACTGGGGAAAATTTCGAATATAGCGAAACGTTGGGGGTTTGTTTACTTGCTGTTAATATCCAGGCAACTTTCTTTATTTGGCACCAGGAGAAGTTTTTAGCGCATTTCCACAAAAATAAAAAAAAATGCGCTATTGTGGCCACTTTGTCCGTCCGTCCGTCCGTCCGTCCGTCCGTCCGCTCGTTTTGCGACGCATCTAGTTCTTTATCTTAAGAGCTATTGTTCTACTTTTTTCGCTATTTGGTTCGTTATGGTGTCGTGTCTTGTACCAAGGAAGGAATTTTTTCTGTACCGCTTACAAAAAAAGTTATTCTAAAAAAAACAAAAAACCGTTTTTTACATGTTCCATAATTTTACACTTTTGCCGTTTATTAACGATCCTAGAGATCGTTTATAATTTTGCATTGCTATCTGTCGTCTGCCGGTTAGTCTCTCCGTCTGTTCCTTTGTCTGTCTGTCTATCCATCTATCTGTCCGTGTGAACGATAACTTTGTTTAGAAATGTTCGATCACTTTTACATCTCAGTTAGTTATGAACTGAATTGCATGAAATTCAATATGGGCATAGCTTTAGCCATATAATACGCAACGCCAAAAGTTGAATCGAATCGATTCAAAATTCACAGTGCCCTTTTCGCATCTCGACCATTTATAAACTGAATTGCAAAATTTTTTACTTATAAAAGCATTTGAATGAAATTTGATACATAGGCACTTGGAATAAAGGAAAATCAAACGCCAATTTCAAAATTTGGTTTTGCGCATGCGCAGAGCCAACTTTTTTATTTATGGAAGAATTTAAACGAAATTTGATACATAGGCACTTGGGATAAAGGAAAATCAAACGCCAGTTTCAAAATTTGGTTTTGCGCATGCGCAGTGCCAACTTTTTAATTTATGGAAGAATTTAAACGAAATTTGATACATAGGCACTTGGGATAAAGGAAAATCAAACGCCAATTTCAAAATTTGGTTTTGCGCATGCGCAGTGCCAACTTTTTTATCTATGGAAGCATTTAAGTGAAATTTGATATTTAGGCGCTTGGAACAAAGGAAAATCTAACATTAGTTTCAAAATTTAGGTTTGCGCATGCGCAGTTTCAACTTTCTTATTTAGAAAAGCACTGAAATGAAATTCTTCTCATAAACTGACATTGAAGTAGCACGACAAAAATGGATTGCCCATGTGCAACGCTATCTTTCATATTTGTGGCCGGATTTTTACGATTTTAACTGAAGTTGCATCTTACAAATGGGAAATGAATGCAAGTGGAAATGCGCTTTATGTAAATCGTTTACGATTACTTTTTAACTTGTTGTTTATTTTTGGTACACTGAATGTAGTTAAAGCAAAATGAATATAATGCGTTTACATTTCGCTTCTCGTCTGGAAATTGCTCACCGTAATTTGATGCAGATAAACACTGAGCGGATTCTTTGTTTTCAATTAGATACTTGTTCTTTTTAATCCCGTTGTTATCGAAAGAACAATGTTTTATTCGTGCGAGAATACGTATCGGACAAATTTCTTCGAAAATGTAAAATATGTCCGATATATATACTCTCGCACGATTAAGGTGTTGTGGGTGGGTGCACCGTCCTGTTGAAACCAACAGTTTTCAACTTCTGTTTGTATTCGTAATACAAAATGCTACTCAATACAGTACCTATATGTACTAATTTTACGGGCCATATAACAAATAAAGTTGATGATGATTTCTCCGAAACGAAACTTTGCATTGAAAATCTCTTAACGGTGTCTTGTAGAGTTCAAAGAGTGGCAATGTGAAAGTGTTTTTATTTTTTTTATATATGTTCAAATAACATGAGAAAAAAATAAAAAGGAAACTGGAAAATTTGGGTATTTCTGGAATGTCTTCGGAAGTAATCAGAAGTTTCTGATCTTCTTTACAACATGACAATTACTCTTTAATTACACAACTTTTTCCTGATTTGCCCATCGTCCTGTTTTCTATGACTTGGGAGATGATAGACATCCTTATCTTAGACAAAGTGTATGTTCCTGTTGATTTTGTATATTGTTTAGGTAGTGGGTCCTATATATTATGCTGTCAATTCCGTAAAGTTTCCGCAGTTTCTCCTTAGTTTAAAAATGTAAATGAAAAGTATCCATGAGCTGTGTGAGCGAATTTTAAATGCATAAATGTAGCCGCAATTGGTTAGACAAATTATACAATTTGAACAAATTTCATGGAGCTAGTTAACAATTAATGTATCAGTATAAATCGAATGAAACAAAAGAGGAAATTACGTGCCCCGTTAAAATAAAGTAAGCTTCATTCTCTTGCTTGGCAGTTCAATGCATCTTGCACATAAAAAGTGCAGTTGGGGAATTACAATGTGCTGAAGCACTGTAATATCGAATCGGTTAGAAAAACGTTAATGAACATTTTAAAATAGTGCTGCCGTAGAGCAAGTTATGTTGTGAAGGATAACCCTTTACGTCTATAAATTATGTCATGAATTTTAAAAAGTCATCATGTAGTGCATTTGCATATCTAGTTTTATTTCAAAATGAGACACGGAATAAAAAGAAAATTAATTTCGGTTAAGCTTGATTTATAACTTGATGGGAATAAAAGTTAAGACGTTCGTTCCAGTGTTAAGGAGTTAATTATGATTGTGTTCTGATATTCAAATACAAGCAAAATTTATGCAAATTTTCCTCCGATTTGTAGGAAAAGTTTTAGTTACGTCATTAACCCGCATTGTTGGAAGATGAGGTTTAAACGTAATTATCGTCCTAATTAAGAAATTTTAATACGCTTACTATCAAAACACTTCGTTACAATCTTTGAGGTAATTGTGTCATCGCCGGTTAACATTAACTGGAACACTGACTTTGTTGGTAAAAGTTTGAGGTGGTTTTTGAATCCCATCCGCCACACAAATTTTAAAACCGCAAGGATCTGCATGTCATCTTGTTTTAACTCTTCTAAATACATACTCCGATATCTTAATCGGCAGGAATCTGGTTTTGTCACTTATTTAGAGCCCTAAAACTATACAATATTTCATCTGTCACAATTGCAACAAATTTCATTGTTTTAGGGACATTGATTCCGCTCGCCATAGTTTTGGTGCTGAGACCAGGATACTTATAAAGCAAAATTTTAACTCACAGCGTTCATTATACATTATAGCTCAATTTTATAATGCCCTTTAATAAAAAACAGCAGGAAGTCACCTTTTCGTCGTAACTGTGTTATAATTTTCTTGTAAAATTCCAGAGTTCCAGCGATTAAATTTTAGTTCCAGTATACGATTTTTTAACAAACAACAACAGCGATGAAACTGACATAACCAATTAAAACTTGATTTTTAAATGCAACAATATAACGATATAATTTCTGGGTAAGTTTAAGAAACATATACTTAGCATTGATGCCCTTTCCGTTTGAATAAAAAATTTACCTGCTTGTGTACGGTAGCCGTTAATGCCTAGAAATATACAGACTTTATAATATTTTACTGATATATTTGTTAACACAAAGACACAACGACCTCGTTGACATCGGCCATCTTGACTATTCTAAAACTACTCTACCGCTAACAGTGTTGCCTAACTTACAGTAATACATTGCATTTCTCCCCTTTTTTTAATAAAAGTTACAAATCCAGCTTTTGAGGAGGTTTTACAATTCTTCCAGATCTAGTGGTTGATTGGGTTGCTGGAGTACCATGACTCACAGGATTATGAGTGACTACTGGATTGGTACTCGATTCTTGAATGTTACGAGAGAGACGTGGTACTTCTTCAACCTTTGGCTCATCTTGATTGTGATCAATAGGAAGTTGAACATTACTACGTTCTACACTAAGATTAGTAAAGTCATTAATTTCTGTAAGCGGAGGTTGTTCTTGTACACTATCATTTTTATCAAACTCACGCACTGATTGACACTTCCTGATATCATTTATGTGATACAATTTGATATTATCATCTATTTGAACAAGATATGTGCTATAACTCATGCATCGTACAATTTTTCCTTTTTCCCATTGTTTGTTATACTTATTTTTGACATAGACAATATCATTTTCTGAATATAATCTGATTTTATTTATAACGTCTTGTTGAAGAGGTTTTTGTTTTTTTGACCATGGTTTTAATAAGTCAAACCTTGTTCGAGGACGAATTTTAAAAATACATTCAGCAGGTGACAAACCTGTGCTGGTGTTAGGTGTATTTCTATGTACAAATAAAAAGTTTTCTAATTTATTCAACATCATTGCAATGGTAACTACCTGTTCTCCTCCTTTAAATAATGACCTTTGCAACCCTTTCTTTATAGTTTGAACTCCTTTTTCTCCAAGACCGTTACTTTCAGGGTGTTTTGGCGGAATTCTAATGAATCTAATTCCGTTTGAATGACAGAAAGAAGTAAAGTCATATGAATTGCCAAAAGGTGGACCATTGTCCGATACAAGTTCAACTGGTAACCCAAACACTGAAAAAATTTGTTTTAATTTTAGGATAGTTTCATGAATGTTTGTGCCACGATCCATAAGTTTAACTTCGCACCAACCTGATTTATCATCTACCAAAATCAAAAATGTCGCATTATTTGATTTAAAAAAATCGATATGTACCCTATAAAAATTATTAGGTGCTGTTGGCCACGGTAAAAGGACTGATTTGTCATTGGTAAAATTTTGAGTTGCTTGACATACGTCACATGATTTTATAAATTGCTCTACATCCTCATTGATGCCAGGCCACCAACAGTATGATCGAATAAGCATTTTTGTTCGTACAATTCCAATATGTTGTTCATGAAATAATTGAAGTATCTCTTTTTGTAGCGATTTTGGAATAACGACCTTGTTTCCTACCAATAAACATCCATTTTCTACAGAAAATTCTAATTTTCTCTTAAAGTAAGATTTAAGATTTTCATCTTTCAATGTGTTTGGCCATCCCGATAAAGTAAAATCTACAATTTTGGATAAGTTTATATCTTTTTTTGTAGCTATGGCTATATTTTCAAAAGTTATTGGAAGATCATATGACAAGCTAAAAGAAAATATTGCATCTGAGATCTCTGTTCGAGTATTCAACGGTAATCTCGATAACCCATCAGCGTTTGAAATATGACTACCTTTTTTATACTGTATGTCATAATTATATGCAGATAATGTAATAGCCCAACGAGTAATTCTCGCAGCTGCAGTAACAGGTATACTTTTATTTTTTCCAAAAATATACTGAAGTGGTTGATGATCTGTGACTAATGTAAAACGTCTACCATAAATGTACTTATGAAATTTTTTTAATGCAAAAATTAAAGCTAAACTTTCTCTCTCTAAATTGGAATATTTCTTTTCATTCTCTGATAACGTACTTGAGGCAAATAAAACTGGTTTATCAATATTATTAATTTTGTGACTAAGAACTGCTCCTACACCATATCCACTAGCATCACAAGTTATGTATATTGGCTCTGTAGGATCGTAATGAGTTAAAACATTATTAGCGATTAATAGATTTTTACTTTCTTGAAAGCACTGTTCGCATTTAGTTGACCAAATAAATTCTTGATTATCCCTACAAAGATCATACAGTGGTTTAAGTTTAGACGAAAGCATTGGTATAAATTTTCCATAAAAATTTAACAATCCTAAATAACTTTTTAATTGCGTCATATTTTGTGGTGAAGGTGCCTTTTGAATACACTCTATCTTTTCATTAGTGGGGTGCACTCCTAATCTGTCTAGTTTATGCCCTAGAAATTCTACAGATGTCTCAAATAATTGACATTTACTTTCGTTAACTTTAACATTATACCCCTTCAATCTATTTAACACATTTTCAACATTTTGATAGCATTCGTTCAAACTGGAACCATGTACCAAAATATCATCCAGATAACATTTAGTCTTTGGTAAACCTGATAATATTGCATCCATTATACACTGAAAAATTCCAGGAGCACTACTAACTCCATAAGTTAATCTATTAAATCTGAATAACCCAATATGAGTATTTATTGTAAAAAGTTCTTTTGATGACTCACTTATTTGCAATTGTTGATAAGCGCCTTTTAAATCTATAACACAATAAAATTCACTGCCGCTCAAGGTTGCAAATATATCACTAGGTAAAGGCAGAAAACAGTGGTCACTGTCAATCGCTAGATTTAATGTTTTCTTAAAATCAACACAAATTCTAATCTCAGAAGCATTCTTTTTAGGTACAACAACAATTGGACTTGCCCAATTGCTGTGTGAAACTTTAGACAAGACTCCAGAGTTAACCATACGTGATAATTCCTCCTCGACCTGAGGTTTCAATGCAAATGGCATTTCATAAGCTCTATGGAAAATAGGTTGATAATTTTCTTTAATTTTAAATTCAGCTTTGAAATTTTTTATGAAAGAATTAGGCTCTTCTTGAAAAAGACTATTATACTTCTGCTTTAAAGACGTAATCATCTTCAATTTGACGTTATTAGATTCAGAAATACTTACACTACCTAACTGAGGTAATTGATTCCCTACTGAAACTATATGGCTACCCAACATTGACACGCGCCACTTATTATTTAAAATATCTAACCAATTTCGCCCTAAAAGTGGTATAAATTTTATATCTGACCTTAATATGACCAATGGTAAATAATATACTTTCCCTAAGTACTTGACGTGCACATAAACTTGGCCTAATATCTTAGCCTTCTCACCAGTTAATACTCTTAATTTAAAATTTACAGGTGCTAATGCTAAATTATTGAAAAGTTGCTTCCAATCTAGCTCATGCATTACAGACCTGACTGCTCCAGAATCCACTTCCATTTCCACACTTTGTTCATCAATGCATACTTTTACCTTTAATATTCCTGTTTGATTTACTTTAAGTGTCCTAATTGAGCACTCTTCGGTTAACAACCCTAACTCGAAATCCTCATCAGACTGCGACCCGCATCCGACATCCTCTTCGTCTTCATCCACCTCATTAACTCTATTGTTCTTACACATTTGCGACTTCCCTGTGTGTCCCATTTGATTACATGAAAAACATTTCCAATTTATGGCTGGACATTTGTTCACATCAAAATGCATTCTGCAACATCTTTTGCATTTTGTTTGACTTCCTTTATCCGGACGTGACTTGCTCGAACCTTGACTACGGGAGGTGTTTTGACTGTGATTAGCTTTTTTTGGATAATTATGTGACTTTTGGTAAATTTTATTGACATGACTTGACTCACTACCCATGACTTTAACTTGACCTTCCGCGAGCTCCATGCTAATTGCTATTTTATACGCACCCTTAAAATCCAACTTACTTTCGGTGAGTAACTTATGTTTAATATTGTCAGCTTTAATTCCACACACAAACCTGTCGCGCATCGCATCATCTAAAAATGTTCCAAATTCACACGTTTTGGATAACTTCTTCAAGCGAGCTGTAAACGATGTGTTGATGGTATTAAATTGAATAAGAACTGCTATTAAACATCAATATGAACAACGTTTTTTATTGTATCAGTTTCTAATGACAAACTCTAAAATTATTTATATAGCAACAAACTACTACCTTAGATCAAACATAAATGAATTATTTAGTTTAAAGATTTTAGTACAACACTTCCCCTCAAACTTTAAACTTTCATTTATGTTACAATGAAAACATCCCCAATTTTTCTCTAAGATGTTGAAATTGAATTTTTGGAATTAGCTTAGTTAAAATATCCGCAACTTGATCTTCACTTGCAACATGCACTATGTTCATCTCCTTATTTTGAACTCGTTCCCGTACAAAATGCGCCCGCACATCAATATGTTTCGATCTCTTGTGGAAACTTGGGTTTCGAGCGAGTTTTATCGCGCTTATGCTATCTACACGAAGCGTTGGTACTTTTTCTAATGGTGCAATTTCCCCAAAAAGACGATTTAACCATACAATGTCTTTAGCTGCTTCGCTGGCAGCCACATATTCCGCCTCTGTGGTAGATAAGGAAACACTTTTCTGCTTCCTGCTTGCCCAGACGATAGCACCTCCACAAAATTTAAAAACCAGACCGCTGACAGACCGTCTTGTATGAGGGTCACTTGCAAAATCTGTGTCGCTGTATGACTCTAATTCGTTAACTTGAGTGTCAACTTCTTTGTAATAAATTCCCATTTCAGCTGTGCCCTTCAAGTATTTAATGATCCTTTTTACCATTGTCCAGTGCTGTTCCCTTGGTTCTTCCAGAAACTGTGAAACATAATTTACAACAAACGTGATATCAGGACGAGTAGATACTGCTAAATACATTAAGCACCCTACTGCTTCTCGATAAGGGGCTTTTGTCAATTCAAATTTCATTTCTTCCCCTGTTAATTGACATCTTTCAATTGGCGTACTAACTGAATTTGCTTCTGTCATTTTAAATTTTTCAATTAGGTATGTCATCAACATACCGTTTTTGATTAATGAAAATTGTTCCATCGTTATGTTGATTAATTTGAATATTGAGAAAACATCCGACTGGCTCCGCTGTCATTTTGAATTCTTCTTCGAGTTTTCCAATGAATTTATTAATAGATTCTTTTGTTGTGGCAACAACCAATCCATCGTCCACATAAATAACGACTATCAGTTTTTCATTTTTGGAAATACGGTAAAATAAACATGAGTCAGCTGTACTCTCCTGTAAACCAAATGAAATTAAAACCTCCTTGAACCGTTCGTTCCAGCATCTTGGGGATTGTTTTAAACCATAAAGACTCCTCTGCAATTTACAAACACGCTTACTTCCATCTTCATAACCTTCAGGTTGATCCATGTAAATTTCTTCATCAATTTTTCCATATAAAAATGCAGTCTTGACGTCAAATTGAGCAATCTTCAATTTTTCTTTCGCTGCAATACTCAAAACTATCCGAATTGAATCAAGTAGTGCCACAGGACTAAATGTCTCATTATAATCAATACCTTCTCGCTGACTAAATCCTCTGACAACTAAACGTGCCTTAAACCGCGAAACATTCCCGTAAGAATCCCGTTTCACACGATATACTCAGCGATTAGAAATAGTTTTTCGCTTTTCCGGCAGTTCAACAATTTTCCACGTCGAATTTTCTTTCAATGATGCCATTTCTTCGTTCATGGCGGTAACCCAATTCTGCTTTTCTGCCGATTTTATGGCCTCGTTATAACTTTTTGGTTCAACAACTTCCGAAATCATTGCATATAACAATCTGTTTGGTGCTTTGAGATCGTTCCGATTTCTGAGATGTCGTTTTTCCAAGATTTCTTCCGATGCTTTACCCTCCAATTCCTTTTCTTGAGTTGGTGTGCTCGTCTCTTGATCGACAAAATCTTCTTCATGATCTTGCAAATTCCCTTGATCGATGAAATCTTCTCCTGGAAATGTTTCGGGACCTTGACTATCTGCGCTTCTTGTCTTCTCCGGAAATAATGCCAATAATTTTTCAGACTGTTCTGGTTCAAAAACAACGCATTTACTGCGAACGATGCGATTTTTCGATTTATACCAAATACGAAAACCGTCAATATTGTCAGAATATCCGACAAAAATTCCTCGTTTGCCTTTTGGGTCCCATTTATTTCTCTTTTCTTTCGGTACGTGCACGAAACAATCTGTGCCAAAAACATAGAAACGATTTAAATTCACCTTCTTCCCCGTGAAAAGTTCGTAAGGAGATTTGTTTTCAACTCCACTTGGTCCACTGCGATTCAAAATGTAAACAGCAGTATTGACCGCTTCCGCCCACAAATATTTTTGGCAATTTTTTAGCCAAAAGCATTGTTCGAGCCAAATCAACCACTGTTCTGTTTGTTCGTTCAGCGCATCCATTTTGTTCATGCGTATAAGGATTTGACACCGCCAAATTCACCCCGTCCAACTTCAATATTTTTCGAACCTCGCTGTTGTCGAATTCTTTTCCTCCATCACACTGCAGGGTTTTCATCGATCTACCAAGTTGAGTTTTTATGATTTGTAACACCTCTACAATTTTTCCAGCAGTTTCTGATTTTTCCTTGAGGAAATAAACAAATCGCATTCTTGAATAATCACAAGTAAAACACGCAAAATATTTAGCGCCACCCAACGAAGTGCATTCCATTGGTCCGCACAAATCAACATGTAGAATTGTTCCAGTCGTCGTAGCACGCTGATTTCGTGATTCAAAAGTACTCCGGTGTTGTTTTCCTTCCACGCAAGCTCCGCAAAACGTTTCGTCCTCGATGAAGTCGATTTTCTGGTTTTTCAAGATTTTCTTGACATGTTGTTTGTTCTGATGTCCGAATTTTTCATGCCAATTTTGAAGTGTAATTTTCGTCGTTAGATTGGCCTCATTTACATAATCTTTTGGAAATGTTATTTGGATCACCATCCTGAATAATTGACCGATTCGAACTCCGTATGCTTTTACAACTCCATCCCGAGTGAATTCACATCTTTCGCTGGAAGATCTGAACTTCATGCCCTTGTCCAACGCAGCCGTGACCGAAAAAAGATTTCTTCGTGCCCCTGGCACAAAAAGAACATTTTCCATGTGACATTCTATTTTCTTTCTGTCGACATAAGCCTGAAATTTTATACTTCCTTTTCCGAGAGCGTCCATTGTTGATTTATCGCCGACATAAATTTTCAAGGGAACTGCAAACTGCTCATAAGACAAAAACCACTCACGATGACGAGTTATGTGATCTGTAGCTCCGGAATCAACAATCCAAACATCGCCATCTTCCGCGCTGAGAGCCTCACATACGAACGCCTCGCCTCGTCTTTCGATTTTTCTTCACTGTCTTCTTTTCCCTTTTTGCAATTTTTCCGGATGTGCCCTACACGTCCGCACCGGTAGCATTTAATTTTATTAAAATTATTGCCACCATTATTGGCATATTTCTTTTTTATGTAGGCCTTACTAGAAAAAAGTGCGACTAACTCCTCCTGTCTTCCTGTTTTCTGCTGCCGACGTTTTTCTTCCGATGTCAACACTTCAACCAGATTCACAAATGTTTGCTGTTGTTCAGATCTCGCCCACCAAGCTTGTTGAAGGCCCTCGTAATCATCTGAGAGAGAATCGAGCATCTTTACTACGAGTGAAGACTCGTCCGGTTTCACATTCAGCTGCTGCATGCGCAGAACCAGCTCCTCATATCGAGCAATGTGAGTCACCATATTTTCAACAGGATTTTTACTAAAATTGAAAAATTCAGTTTGAACAGTATGCGCAGCTTGTTAGTTTGTTGCTCAAAAATAGAATGCAATTTGAGCCAAATTTCCCGTGCCGTTTCACATGAAACCAACAACGCCATAACCTTTGATTCTAGAGATTTAATAATTATCTGATTTGCTGCGCGATCTCCCCTGTCCCAAGCCTTGAATTTTGCATCGTATTCTGCCTGATTAAAGTCCTTATCTTCAATAGCTAATTGCTCTGGCTTCAGTATTTCCCCAATGCAAACTTCATACGCGTCCACTTTTCCTCGTAATAAATTTCTTATAGCAAATTTCCAAATACTCCAATTATCAATACCCCGTAGTTTTTCTATTCCTTGAATTTCCATTTTTCGTGTCGTCTCTTGTCAAAAAAAAATTGATTCCGATTTTATCGATCCACTGCGCTATCTATTCCACGCTAGCAACCAAGATGACGTACCAACGAATATTTAGAAAGAACCACGCTCTGCTACCATGTTGATGGTATTAAATTGAATAAGAACTGCTATTAAACATCAATATGAACAACGTTTTTTATTGTATCAGTTTCTAATGACAAACTCTAAAATTATTTATATAGCAACAAACTACTACCTTAGATCAAACATAAATGAATTATTTAGTTTAAAGATTTTAGTACAACACGATGTAATCGATTCATTGCTCTCCTGCACCGCTGTATTAAATTTGAACCGTTCTGATATAACCAACCGTTTCGTACAGTAGTGGTCTTTTAACACTTCCACTAACTCAGAATATTCCTTTGCACTCGGTAAATCAGGTGCGACCAGATCCTTTAGAATGTTGTAACCTTCTCCCCCAATAAAGGTGATTCAAAATGAAACTTTCTTTGCTACATTGACTCCATTACATGTAAACAGTTGCTCTAACCGTTCAATCCACGATGTGATGTCACCGACTTTAGCATTAAAAGGTTCAATACTACCCATTAGTGCCATTTTGTTAATAATAATTTTGACTTTTGACTTGACTTTATACTTTATACGTTAAAATAGACTTTCATGACTCACGTGCATTATGCCAGACGCCACTCAATTGCACATTTCCTTTACTTTTTCAATGAGTTCGTTTCCGTTTTCGTCGCCAAAATATATGCTGTGTACGGTAGCCGTTAATGCCTAGAAATATACAGACTTTATAATATTTTACTGATATATTTGTTAACACAAAGATACAATGACTTCGTTGACATCGGCCATCTTGACTATTCTAAAACTACTCTCCTGCTAACAGTGTTGCCTAACTTACAGTAATACATTGCAGTTACCTATATACATGATTCCAGCAGATGCGAGCAGCGTCATATTCAAATTCTTCAGGAATAAAGTTTCTAAAATCTCTCATAATGAGTTTCCTATTTGTTGGTTTTTCGACATCAAGATCAATTGTACAATGCACCAATCGATGGTCGGAAATATTTTCAGCATCCATCGTACCACTGTTAAGGACCTTTCGTGTTTTCAGGACGTTTAAAATTTAATTTTTGGCTACTTTGCTCAATTATTTCGGGAGATGTATCCGCAGATGTGGTCGTTAGGGGACGCTTCTTTGTTTCTATTTCTGATAGGGTAAGAGTCTCTTCACTGTTTGTCACTGATACGCTGTGGTGTTTTTGATGGAATTCAGATTGTCTAATGTGACTAGCTTCTACTCTGGAATTTAGATTTACTGTGATTTGTTGAGAGATGTTTTTTGTGCTTTACCTTCCTCTTTTTTATGCCCGTGTCTCTTGCAATTTTCGCACTGTTCTGCGGTTAAGAATATTCGGCAGGGTTCTTCATTATAATTAATCAACACGCTGTCTGGTATAATACATATATAGATAATTATTATCTCTGGGTCTGGGATTATGAATACTTGTCGACGTCCGCTGTGCGAGATAAGAGGATTGGTACTGTTAATTTTCAGATGAGTTATCGAGGATACTGCTTTTATGTTGAGTTTGTCTAGGATGTGTTGTATGCAATCGTGGGGGATGTACGCTGGTACGGTTAGCATTAGACGTTTCGCAGGGCTAATAAGTTTCCTTATTGGTACTACATTGTTGTTGATCATTACGTGAGAGAGTTTATTTGTAATTTCGTCTGCTATTTGTGGGATGCGGAAGAAAACTACTACTCTATTGTGGCTCATGGGGTACGCATCTACAATATTTTTGAGGTCTGTTATTTTTTCGAAGGCTAATACGTATTGGGCGATTTCTATGGAACGCCGTTTTAGTATTTATACCAACATTTTATCATGTATCATTTTAAATAACAGTCAATCTTATGTCTCTAAATTTTTCGTTTGTTGTTTTTATCTTACGTATTAAGAGATTGATTAAAAAATGTTGATTAATAGAGATGATACATGAATTAAAATGTTTGTTGATAATTTTAATTAGGCGCTAGTATACACGTAGTCAAATAGACTAAACTGTAGTTCCTGAAACTTTCCGCACAATCAGAGATACGAATTAAAATTATCAACAATCATTTTAATTAATGTAACATTTTAATTCAACAATCACTTTAAATAATTCTTGCCGATTTTAACAGTATGAATTCATATGATTGTTGAATTAAAATGTTCTCTGAAAATATTTGTACAATTTTATTCCAAAATTTTACAATGTGCCATTTTAAATAACAGTCAAACGTATGCCTCTACTTTTTACGTTTGTTGTTATTGTCTTACGTATTAAATATGATTGTTTAAAAAATGTTACTTAATAAAAATGTGAAATGAATTATATTGTTATATTGAATGAGTGTATGTGAAACTGTATTTCAACAAACAATTAATAACAAACAATTAAATTGAATTGCAAGAAATACTTCGATTAATAAAACGAGTTTGTCCAACAAACGTAAAAATTCATTCATTTTAAATGTGGAATTAAAATTATCAACAAACATTTTAATTCATCAGTCATATAAATTCGACGATTTGAAAATTGAAGCCGAATATTTTCAACAATCACTTTAATTCAACAAACAAATAAATTTTTATTGTTAGACGTAGTAAAAGAATCTTTTAAAATGATTGTTGAATTAATATGATTGTTGAATTAAAATGTTACATGAATTAAAATGTTTGTTGATAATTTTAATTAGTCGCTAGTATACACGTACCCAAATACACTAAAGGATAGTTCCTGAAACTTCCGCACAATCACAGATACGAATTAAAATTATCAACAAACATTTTAATTCATGAAACATTTTAATTCAACAATCATTTTAAATAATGCTTTCCGATTTTAACAGCACGAATTAATATGATTGTTGAATTAAAATGATTGTTGGGAATATTTGTACAACACTTCAATAATTGAATTAATATGATTGTTGAATTAATATGATTGTTGAATTAAAATGTTTGTTCATAATTTTAATCCCACATTTAATATGAATAAATTTTTATGTTTGTTGAATTAGTTCTAGTTAGTTATATTACTGTTCGTTTATGTATTCGTTTGTTGATTTGTATTGTTAAACTTTCGTTATACACATTGCTATATAATTCATACATCATTTCAATTAAGTGATGTTTTTTAAACAAACTTATTTAATGTTTCACATAAAAACAACAAACATAATAAATCGGGAAATAAAATTAACTGTTGTTTATAATGTTACATTGTAAACTTTCGTAATAAAAAGTAAAACGGCGTTCCATAGATTTCCGTGTTTTCTGAGTTACGGAACTTGTAATTTTGGGGGCGGTGAAAACCAGCATGCTGACCTCCTGTCCCCTTTTGAGATATATATATTACAATATTGTATTATTTTCCATCTCAATAAATGATATTATTATTATTATGGTCGGTGTATCTTGTGAGAACTCAGGTCTAGCCTGGTTAACTAATCGCACGGATTAAAATCAAGTAACGATTAGTGTCTGTGTCTGTGTCTGGTGAAGTTATGTAGGGTCCTAAAAAAAATAAAATAAATAAATAAATAAAATAAAAATTCAAAATAAAAATAAAAAAATAAAAATTATTATTGTCGGTGTTTCTTGTGAGAACTCAGGTCTAGCCTGGTTAACTAATCGCACGGATTAAAATCAAGTAACGATTAGTGTCTGTGTCTGTGTCTGGCGAAGTTATGTAGGGTCCTAAAAAAAAAAAATAAA
>NW_022170663.1:26027010-26070141 GCF_008802855.1 Photinus pyralis
CCCCCCCCCTCCACTTTTTGAAAATTTGTCATGGCTTAACCTTGATGGCGCTAGCTTTATTCAAGTGGCGCAATTGAGCGCACAACCAGATGTATCAGGTGACATAGATAACAGCGCCAAAATACATAGTGGGGGGAGGGGTGGGCTACGTATACTTGGTCCCTCCCGAATGTATATATTTTCGGATTGATAAAAAACGATAATGGCACAAGAGTTATTATCGTTTGCGCATGTGCCGTACCAATAGCTCGTGCCCACCCTTAGACTCAACTCTCTTCGTCCACGGTGGCAAACGACGGTTATCAACGGCCAAGCACACATTACACTTTTTTTGCATACTAATGCCGAGCGAGCCGAAGACGAGTTCGGCATAGCTCGGACCCTCCCCTAGACTCAACTCTCTTCGTCCACGGTGGCAAACGACATTTATCAACGACCAATCACACACTACACTTTTTTACATACCAATGCCGAGCGAGCCGAAGGCGAATTCGGCATAGCTCGGGCCCATCCTTAGACTCAACTCTCTTCGTCCACGGTGGCAAACGACGTTTATCAACGACAAATGACACACTACACTTCTTTTGTATACCAATGCCGAGCGAGCCGAAGGCGAGTTCGGCATAGCTCGGACCCACCCTTAACCTCCACGCTCTTCGTCCACGGTGGCAAACGACGCTTATCAATTGACAATCACACATTAGATTTTGTTGGATACCAATGCCGAGCGAGCCGAAGGTGAGTTCGGCATATCTCGTGTCCTCCCTTAGACTCAACTCTCTTCGTCCACGGTGGCAAACGACGCTTATCGACGACAAATGACACACTACACTTTTTTTGTGTACCAATGCCGACAGAGCTGAAGGCGAGTGCGGCATGGCTCGGGTCCTCCCTTAGACTCGCCCTTCTACATCTATGGTAGTAAACGACGTTACTAATTGGCCAAACACAAACTACATTTTTTTGTATACCAATGCCGAGCAAGCCGCAGGCGAGTTCGGCACAGCTCGGGCCCTCCCTTAGACTCGCCTCTCTACTTCCACGGTAGTAAACGACGTTTACCAACGGCCAAAGACACACTACATTTTTTCAATCATACATCCAACGTAATAAAGAACGGCGATCTCCACCCGAAATAGACTAGGATTACAGTTTAAGACAGTACAAGATTTTTCTTTAAAAAACAAAAACACGTTAGACTAACATGGTGTAAACCTCGGTGTAAACCATATTTCGTGAGGTTATATGATAAATTGAATTAAGCAACATCTGTTAAACAAACGTGGTTGAATCGAAATGGCGGATGACTCCTAACGAAGTAAGGTGATCTAGGACCCTGTCTAGGACTTTCGATTTTTAACACACGCACCTTATATACCAACCGCTGACCCGAATTTCGGGGTTTATCAACGATTCCGTTCACAAAATATGAAGTGTATACCAATGCCGAGCGAGCCGAAGGAGAGCTTGGCATAGCTCGAGCTCGCCCTTCTCACAACGAAAATGGCTCGCATTTGTCGAACACCAATGCCGAGCGAGCCGAAGGCCAGTTCGGCATAGCTAGGGCTCTCCCGTAGACCCGCCCCTCTACCAACGGCCAACACACACTACACTTTTTCAATCATCCAACCTAATAAAAAACAGTGATCTTTGAGAAAACGTAGAACTATATGTATAAAATAGTTATACACTACCATTATATTCCACCCGAAATGCTTGTAATCTTACAAAATACAGGGAGATCAATAATCATATGCTGCGCCGCTCTTATAAAATATCACATTAGTAATCATTTGCCGCAACCAGGTATATGTGCACCAATACAAAACATAACCTATAATGTTTATTACCTTCATCTTTTTCAAAACGGCGTTTTTAAAGACTACCAGTTTCTTTTGAATATTTACAAGGTGGGTAAATTACTAATAAATTATAAACAAACGTTTTTTTTAGTTGTAGCGTGTAAAAGGTAATAGGTTTACTCTGACATGCCTTTTACTTTAGAAGAGAATAAGATGCATTTGCAGTCCTGTTTCCGTAATCTAGACGAAAATTGAGTTTGAGAGTACTCGATACGTTTGTGTATACAGGAGTTTCGAAAAACCTCTTCATCAAAGTCCGAAAAAGCCGCTACGACAAACGGGTATCTCATACGGAACGTGTCACACTACTGTCTGGAGAAAATTGTACTTCTATCGTTTAAAGTAACCGTGTTACAAGAACTCATCGTTCAGATTTACAAAGCCGTCTAAATTATATGCATGCAATTGGTTTAATGTAAATTTACGAGATTGCAACGTATTCAGAATCGCTTACACACTATTGCCAAATTACGAACAGGAAAGCTGCCGTTTGAAACATGACGCAACAGTAGTTACATTCTGTCTTGGAAAACATGAAGAAAAGAGTGAATCCCTGTCTTAATAATGGTGGCGAGCACTTCGAACAGTTGTTATAGTGTGCATGTAATTTACGCAATTACTTCAATATTAACGAGTTGTAAAAGAAATAAAATCGTTTCAATTTTTGTAGTAATTTGCTATTTGTGTAGTTTCACATAATTTGGACATTCACAAGGTGCTCAAATCGTTCATTTAGATTAAATATGGTTAAACGTTAAAGTTTACTTTGGTTTGAAGTTTAAGGTTATGTTTTAGTATTGGTGCACCACGCTTGTTGCGGCAAATGATTACTAACGTCATAATTTCTTGAAGGGGCGCAGCAACTCAATATTGATCGCACTGTACATATTATAGTTAAAAACAATGCACCAAATTCATGTCATGGGCATTAAAATAATGCTCTTACTTCTTTTTATTCAACACAGAATCAAAAAACAATGTGGTTTTATGCACGATGAACAATATGCAATGTAACGTGTTTTTTTGCCGCTTGAATATTTTTCCTAATTCGAACATTCGAAATATACTCGCGTTTATTTAGTATTCTTACACGATCTAGGAATTTTCTTTGCAATCCACTAGCTTAAATGTAAATTATTCTTAAAGTAGAGTTCTTGTTACCTTAGTTCTTTATTTTCACTGTTAGAGATTTCTTATTACAACATAGTTCCTTGAAGTTTCTTCTTTCGCATTGCTAACATTTTTCTTCGGTACGCCCTTACTTTTACTGACTTCTGTTCTATTTGTATAAGAGATTTATTGTTATGGATGTTACTATATTATCTTTGGAGTGATTTCTCTCTATCTTCTTATGTCTGACTGTGACTCCAATGAAGCGTTTTTCCGGATTTATATTTGCATATAAATAGTACGAGGTATGTTAAATTATTACTTAGTATTGTTCTTAATACGTTTTTTAGGGATCTACCTTCCCTCAACCTTTTCTCTTAAGTTATCATCGTTCGTTCTTTTGGGTTACCTTTTACGTTGTGTTTACCTACGCAATAATTATTTGGATAACATCGCAATTTGACTCGGACCCACTATCTTATTAGGATTGGTATTGGCGCGCGTCATGCGATGGATGTTTCTACATTACCGACTTGATCTAGTCTACCTACATTAACCTGGTGAATCTACTTCATTCTATCAACATTACTACCTCCTCGAAGTTTTATACCAAGGTTCATGCTCATGAATTGAATATCTTGTAAATTGCTCTGATACATCTGATGTTACTTACGCTACTTCTTTCGCTAGGAAGAATCTTGCAGTACCCGATTGGTAGACGGTCACTTTTGTGACACCGAGAATTCATTTCTGTTAGTTTGATTAGATCGTATCCTTAAGATTAGGTGTGTTATTTGAGATATTAGCTACCGTTACGTTGTAAATTAGTTTTTGAAGTTACCGAGACCTTGACCGAACCGATATCTACAATTTTCAGTTAGGTTGCTTGTTTTACTCCAAAGGTAGATTGTTAGATGCCATTGCTATTGAATACAAACTAAGTTATATGGGCATTGCAAAGTAGTTTTCTTGAAGATAACGTCACGTTTATGCACCGATGTTGTAAGAATATTCGGTGATCGAGTTAAAATTTTGTTTTTGGTTAGTTAACATAAGTTGAAGTATTGATACTTGTTGAGTATTAATTACAATTTGGTATGCGATTTTACGTGTCGCGTGATTCACTGCCCCTCTTGTCTATTTGTTTGTGTATCTCTCACAGATTAGGCTAAACGCGCCCTCCCGAGCTCACAAACTTGCGATCTGAATCTCAAAGGTAATTCTTTTATTTTCACCGACTCCGTGATATAACGTTTGATTACGTACTGGTTTTCGATACAATCGAATTGTAATTACTACCTGTGTTTGAGACTCATTTAACATTATAGCTCCGTTGTTTTCTGCAGAAACCTGTTTTGATATTACTACTTTCCCCGACTAGGTACGTGTCGATCTCCTTTTTACTAAAAAATTAAATTTAAATATTGACTACAGTGTTCTCTTTGTAATATTTGTGAAATCATTCAATAAATTACCCTCGATTGTGACGTCAATTATAGCTTATGTTCTATTCCTGTCAAGTGTTTTATTTTTTTAGCTTGTCAAAACCAGCACCCGAATCTCTTAGTCTGCCTTGTACACCCTTTTAGGTAAGTATTCTCCTCTCGTGGCACCTATCCGGTTTACTATTACTACATTTCCCTTTTCTGCTTCGTTTTACTAGTGTACATTTGTACAAGAACCCCGATATTCACCCCGACCCACCTGTACCTTTCCCTAGCTTACCGTGTTCTTATCTTAACATAATTTTGTTACATTTGCCCAAAGTCAACGTAGCAATTGTTGAAGTGAGGGGTTTTAGTTGGACGTTTAATTTTATAAGAGTGTAGAGTCAATTTTGGGTACCTGGCATTATTTTTGTATTTGTGGAGATACGTTATTTTATTTCATATTGATTAGAATAAACCAGTATTTCTTTTGTTAATTTGATTTCACTCTAATTTCCAGTGTATATACCCTAAACGAATCGACTACTGCGGGAGATCTCAACCTCAAGCCTCTAAATTTTACCACCATGAGCAAGCTGACCGTTTATGCGGTGTGTTTGAGTTAAAGCACCGCCAACCTCATCCCGCCGTTATACAATTTACAAAAGCGATAAAATTAATACGAAAAAAATTATGCAATTTCTAAAAGGAAAAACAAACACAGAAATACAAATTCAAACAAAATGAACACACTTTGTGTTTGTTCGTAAAAAACCACAAGATTTACCTTAAAGATTAAAACTTCACATACATTGGTGGCCCAACCTTAGTGAAGATGCTGAAACCAAAACTCTTCAGTAGTAAAAAAAACTAACAGAGGGCAAGGTATAGACAAATGCTTACCATGAATATTTTGGGAAAATGGTGTTCTGAGTGATCTGAGTAAGACACAGTATACTGCAAATCTTCCCCACTTAACCTGATTCCGAGCCTGATTCGTATCTCTTGTACTTTCCGAAATTCCCAAACTATTCACTAGAAAAACTCACTCTGTATGTACACCTAGCAAAATGCTCAGAATTTAGTGGAAATCTACTAGTAGGGCTCACTGTGTTGTCATAATGGCATACAGCATTACCTGATTTCCATTATCTTTGGACTTGGGTATGTTTTATCTGTTTATTCCACAGGCACGCATCTAATCAGATGAACGTTTTATGCCATCGCCTGCCTGCGCTTAATAGAATGCAATTTTCCACTTACGTTGGTGCAGAAATTGATTAATTAGATAAAGGCATCTTCTTTACCGAGTTTCAATCGGCATATTATCGCAGTTATCCGTAATGAATACACAATTTGGCAATTTAACCTGAACAGTGCGAATACACAAACGTACCAGTCAGCCAATTACTCGAGCATTAATTATTGATTTCAATATGCAACAAGGCCTTGCATTAGTTTGCTTACTCAAGGGATATTTCACTGACGTATATCACTCTTGTTTCAATTTGGTACAGAAGGATTGTTTAACCGTATACGAGACACAATTAAATCTAATTATTTAAGCGCTATAGAATTCCGATACAATCTTTAACAATGTGCATGCATCGTTATTGTCCGAAACGTAGCATTCCTCCACGTTAATTAAATGCGAACAAATTATTTGCAGGGTATCGAAACGAAATTTGCAATCACACGCCGAAATGACTGTTTTACATCCCGCTGGTTTGAATTTTCGCTCTTACTCAGAAATTTTAAATTTTCACGAGCGACCTTTGTTCTACAGTCGTATACATTTTATAACAAATTAATTTTTGAATTTCAAATGAAAGATAAATTAGAATTTGTTACTTTTAGCACGAAAAGCATATTTGGAAAGCGTGATTAAATTTTTTTGCTAAATGAAACTGCCATAATGAAAGTAACAAAGAAGGAACGTGTGAATTTTTAATCAAAAGACTTAATTAGCGAGAAACGAAACAATAAGAATATTTTTGGTCCATCCGAGCCGTTGTCTATTCTGTACACATGACGTACGAAGTTTGCTTTGCCTTTCAGTTATATACTGTCAACATGGAATCGTTTAAATGCAGTCGAATTCGGAATTTGGCTCGCATACTAATGGGGAGTGCGTTGTTTATTGGTCTGAGGGTAAATATTAGAAAAGGGTTATGGATTGTTCAATATTCATTGGATAAGTGTTTAGTTAGCATAAATTTATTATTGTAACATGCTACATGTATGTGTACGGTCCGTTTGAGCTTCGATACATTCGGCGGTAGGGTTGTAGCCCCCCCATGTACGCCCCCAATAATGATGCTTCACATAGTAAAACATTTCTGTACACGCGAGTCATTCAAAGTTTTGTGGGCTATTGATCATTCCAGATTATAAATGCTTTTTTGTACTTATTGTATGGAAAGATAATGTCCTCACGTATGCTCGATGCGGTGTTTTGTACTTTCCGCTGGAGAGAAGGAGTTATGCAAGTTCTTGAGTTGATAGTATTGCGGTTCGATTAATACGAATGTCATGTCATCGTCAACTGTCATTTGATGTAAAATCAATGAAACCGTTGAGTGTATTATTTAATGAAATTAAACGGAAACAGACGTATTTAAGCTTTAATTAAACATACAGGGTGTCCATTATATGGAATATAGAATATATCTCGGTAAATATCGACTGTATACAAAGTTTGTCTGTATGAAAATTCTTTAACATTTTATTTCCGATAAAAAGGCAGAATTCCATTGTTTTTATTTTAGAAAACAAATCAATAACGAAAAGCAATTGAATTTTTTTAAATAGTTATGCACAATTTCATTTGGCTCACTTGATAGGGATTTTTTTCTCTTTTTTTCTTTACGCTCAAATACGGCAGTACAGTAAACATCAAAACAAACGGTTACGTTTCAACGTACAGTACGAAATAAGCTTAACCGAAAAGTCACGATTCAGGTCCGATTCGTTTATTAAAAATCTTTTCCCTTTCCTTTCCAACTTTCCTTCCTCCTTCCTTAATTTATTAATACATTGTCAAAAGGAACATATGCTCAACTCGGCGAGAACACGCGCTTATCTTGAAACTAAGTAGGCTACGCAGCAATAACGTTATTATCGCAAGAACCGGAGAAAATCATGAGATAAACTTTTACAAATACCGCACATTAATAATTTAAATTTACAACTACCAACAAAAATTAATCATAACAATTATTTAAACAAAATCAAACAACAAATAATTAAATAATCCTGACACATTATCTTCGAATTCAACTAATATGAGCGAGATTGTGCTAATTCCAAATTCCAATCCACATTTCACGTTAACAACAATTGGAACAGGTTCCATAACAACAATATGTATAGAATGAACCTTTAAATAACACGTGGCCGCAGTATTAGCAATGAGAGATTACGCAAAAAGTTAATCAAAAATAGTTATGTGCGCAATGTTCTCATAACTGAACCCACCTAAACACCTAAAATAAGAACGGGTTTATTTCACTTGAATTTGTATCTCTGTAGTGCCTCTTAGAATTGTTTGTATTGGCCTATTATTTAATTAGACTTGTTTGTAAAACGGGATAACGGGAGATGCAAATATTCAACAATGTGCGCCTTAGTTCGGCGTAAGTGGGGACGCATTCTATCAAACCTGGCGTTATCAAAGCTAATTATGATTGGAGTTTAATCTGGAAAAACAGTTCGCGACGGTTAGACGTTTCTTTACGCTATTTTTATTAGGGCTTTCTGCCCTATTTGATTGATTGAAGGACACAGTTCGGCATTTTCTGAATATTTCCGTCTAGAAGAAAGTTATCTGAAGTTGTTACAAAGTTGACAGAAGTTTGACGTGTGTAGCCCCTATTCGAAAAAAGTAAGTAAAGTTCTCTTATTATCATCATTAATATCAAGGTTAAAAGTTTGTACCGTCTGAATCTTTTTCTGGAGTTTCTGTTAAGACTGCTGTTTTACTGTTTCCCATCTTTTCTCTTCAAACCTGGGTTGAAAGAAAACCATTTAAATCTGGTTCAAAGTATACATTATTCCATACGCAAGCAAACCTATTCCCTTAAAGATTACAATTTTCTAAGATAAGGTGTGCAAATTTACGATATCTTGTCGATATCTCTAATGAAAATGCATTGTTGCTCTGTTCTCAATCGACAACTAATTGAAAGTATCTGAGCTTGTATTATCATCGTTATATGCAGTGGAACCAATAAAAATGTTAAATTAAATCAAATCCTGTCTCGATTGCTATTATAAGATGTCGGCTGGGTCGAAGGTGGCTAAAAGGCTACTGTTTTGAAATTACCTTGGACTGGGGAAAATTTCGAATATAGCGAAACGTTGGGGGTTTGTTTACTTGCTGTTAATATCCAGGCAACTTTCTTTATTTGGCACCAGGAGAAGTTTTTAGCGCATTTCCACAAAAATAAAAAAAAATGCGCTATTGTGGCCACTTTGTCCGTCCGTCCGTCCGTCCGTCCGTCCGTCCGCTCGTTTTGCGACGCATCTAGTTCTTTATCTTAAGAGCTATTGTTCTACTTTTTTCGCTATTTGGTTCGTTATGGTGTCGTGTCTTGTACCAAGGAAGGAATTTTTTCTGTACCGCTTACAAAAAAAGTTATTCTAAAAAAAACAAAAAACCGTTTTTTACATGTTCCATAATTTTACACTTTTGCCGTTTATTAACGATCCTAGAGATCGTTTATAATTTTGCATTGCTATCTGTCGTCTGCCGGTTAGTCTCTCCGTCTGTTCCTTTGTCTGTCTGTCTATCCATCTATCTGTCCGTGTGAACGATAACTTTGTTTAGAAATGTTCGATCACTTTTACATCTCAGTTAGTTATGAACTCAATCGACAATATTTCCGTAGATTGAAAGTATCTGAGCTATTCGTAAGTTATCATCGTTATATGCAGTGGAACCAATGGAAGAAAAATGTTAAATTAATTATCAAATCCTGTTACAATCGATTGCTATTATAAGATGCATCGGACTGAAAGGTCGAAGGTGGCTAAAAATGGCTATTGCTGATTTGGGTGAAATTACCTTGGACTGGGGAAAATTTCGAATATAGCGAAACGTTGGGGGTTTGTTTACTTGCTGTTAATATCCAGGAAACTTTCTTTATTTGGCACCAGGAGAAGTTTTCGTTTATTTTTGGTACACTGAATTTAGTTAAAGCAAAATGAATATAATGCGTTTACATTTCGCTTCTCATCTGGAAATGGCTCACCGTAATTTGATGCAGATAAACACTGAGCGGATTCTTTGTTTTCAATTAGATACTTGTTCTTTTTAATCCCGTTGTTATCGAAAGAACAATGTTTTATTCGTGCGAGAATACGTATCGGACAAATTTCTTCGAAAATGTAAAATATGTCCGATATATATACTCTCGCACGATTAAGGTGTTGTGGGTGGGTGCACCGTCCTGTTGAAACCAACAGTTTTCAACTTCTGTTTGTATTCGTAATACAAAATGCTACTCAATACAGTACCTATGTACTAATTTTACGGGCCATATAACAAATAAAGTTGATGATGATTTCTCCGAAACGAAACTTTGCATTGAAAATCTCTTAACGGTGTCTTGTAGAGTTCAAAGAGTGGCAATGTGAAAGTGTTTTTATTTTTTTTATATATGTTCAAATAACATGAGAAAAAAATAAAAAGGAAACTGGAAAATTTGGGTATTTCTGGAATGTCTTCGGAAGTAATCAGAAGTTTCTGATCTTCTTTACAACATGACAATTACTCTTTAATTACACAACTTTTTCCTGATTTGCCCATCGTCCTGTTTTCTATGACTTGGGAGATGATAGACATCCTTATCTTAGACAAAGTGTATGTTCCTGTTGATTTTGTATATTGTTTAGGTAGTGGGTCCTATATATTATGCTGTCAATTCCGTAAAGTTTCCGCAGTTTCTCCTTAGTTTAAAAATGTAAATGAAAAGTATCCATGAGCTGTGTGAGCGAATTTTAAATGCATAAATGTAGCCGCAATTGGTTAGACAAATTATACAATTTGAACAAATTTCATGGAGCTAGTTAACAATTAATGTATCAGTATAAATCGAATGAAACAAAAGAGGAAATTACGTGCCCCGTTAAAATAAAGTAAGCTTCATTCTCTTGCTTGGCAGTTCAATGCATCTTGCACATAAAAAGTGCAGTTGGGGAATTACAATGTGCTGAAGCACTGTAATATCGAATCGGTTAGAAAAACGTTAATGAACATTTTAAAATAGTGCTGCCGTAGAGCAAGTTATGTTGTGAAGGATAACCCTTTACGTCTATAAATTATGTCATGAATTTTAAAAAGTCATCATGTAGTGCATTTGCATATCTAGTTTTATTTCAAAATGAGACACGGAATAAAAAGAAAATTAATTTCGGTTAAGCTTGATTTATAACTTGATGGGAATAAAAGTTAAGACGTTCGTTCCAGTGTTAAGGAGTTAATTATGATTGTGTTCTGATATTCAAATACAAGCAAAATTTATGCAAATTTTCCTCCGATTTGTAGGAAAAGTTTTAGTTACGTCATTAACCCGCATTGTTGGAAGATGAGGTTTAAACGTAATTATCGTCCTAATTAAGAAATTTTAATACGCTTACTATCAAAACACTTCGTTACAATCTTTGAGGTAATTGTGTCATCGCCGGTTAACATTAACTGGAACACTGACTTTGTTGGTAAAAGTTTGAGGTGGTTTTTGAATCCCATCCGCCACACAAATTTTAAAACCGCAAGGATCTGCATGTCATCTTGTTTTAACTCTTCTAAATACATACTCCGATATCTTAATCGGCAGGAATCTGGTTTTGTCACTTATTTAGAGCCCTAAAACTATACAATATTTCATCTGTCACAATTGCAACAAATTTCATTGTTTTAGGGACATTGATTCCGCTCGCCATAGTTTT
Source organism: Photinus pyralis (assembly GCF_008802855.1). NCBI lineage: Eukaryota > Metazoa > Arthropoda > Insecta > Coleoptera > Lampyridae > Photinus > Photinus pyralis. Next base: position 26,038,358 of record NW_022170663.1, read on the forward strand.
GGTGCTGAGACCAGGATACTTATAAAGCAAAATTTTAACTCACAGCGTTCATTATACATTATAGCTCAATTTTATAATGCCCTTTAATAAAAAACAGCAGGAAGTCACCTTTTCGTCGTAACTGTGTTATAATTTTCTTGTAAAATTCCAGAGTTCCAGCGATTAAATTTTAGTTCCAGTATACGATTTTTTAACAAACAACAACAGCGATGAAACTGACATAACCAATTAAAACTTGATTTTTAAATGCAACAATATAACGATATAATTTCTGGGTAAGTTTAAGAAACATATACTTAGCATTGATGCCCTTTCCGTTTGAATAAAAAATTACCCTAGTTTAGTTTATATTGAAATTCAAATGCCATAGAATCCTATGAAAGGAAATTTCCAATCTTTCCATTGTACAGGGTGAGTCAACGATTGCGCGGAGTAACTTAATGCCTTGAAGATAAGATTTTTCGATGGAGTGCTTTTGTATTATGATATGGTTGAATATTCTCCACATTTTAAAAATATTTGGAATTATACAGGGTGCGCCCAGAAAGTAGGGCGCCAAAATGGTACATTTTTTTAAATAGAAACCCCTGTATTAGAGTGCGTTTTTGAATTCTACGTGCAATTGTACTTTTTTTTAATTATATGGTTAATATCCGTAAAACTAGTAGTTTTAAAGATAATTCGATTTGTAAGAAAAATTGTTCATTTGCAAGCATCAGTAGGTATATTGTGAAAATTATCACTTAAATTTTGATTCCAGGATCTGTATCCTTTATCCTGTATAAAGTAAAAGTCAAATAAATACATCTACTATGAAACATTAAAACATAGTTTACAGGGCGTTTTTTTGGTAGGTCCAAAGTTGCAAAACTTACATTAAAAAATCTCACTGTTTTAAATGGAACACCCTGTATATTTTTCTGTCGTCTTTTAGCTCTTCCAAAAACCTTCAACTTTTGATAATAATGTCCTATACCTATTTCTGATAGTTTTCGAAATTCATGGTTTTCCTGGTTTTTATATTCTAATCTTAAATAAGTTATATGTAATTTACATAATAAATAGTAAGGTGGCCATGCAAAAAAAAGCAATTTTTATCTATCCCGCACAAAACGAAAATCATGTCGATTAATTTATTTTTCAAACAATTCATTTAAGTCCAAAAACTGGAGAATACGTAAAAACATTTGACTACAAAGCAAATTTAATAATTTAACTCCTAATGTCATCCAGTCAGTGATATTAGTTTCATTTTTTTTTCATATTCACCTCGTTATTATATAAATTAGAACTTATTTCAGATTAAAATATAAAAACTAGGAAAACCACGATATTTGTTTATGTTTTTACTATAAAATTTATTCTCCAGTTTTTAGACTTAAATGAATTATTCGAAGAATGAATTAATAAATATCATTTTAGCTTTGGACGAGGGAGATAAAAATTGCTTTTTTTTGCATGATCATCTCGTTATTATGTAAATTACATATAACTTATTTAAGATTAGAATATAAAAACCAGGAAAACCAAGATATTTTTGAAAAATATCAGAGATAGGTATAGGACATTTTATCAAAAGTTGAAGGTTTTTGGAAGAGCTAAAAGATGACAGAAAAATATACAGGGTGTTCCATTTGAAAAAAGTGAAATTTTTTCATATGAGGTTTTGTAAGTTTGGATCTACAAAAAAACACCCTGTAAGCTATTTTTTTAATGTTTCATAGTAGATGTATTTACTTGACTTTTACTTAACCCAGGATAAAAGATATAAAACCTGGAATCAAAATTTAAGTAATAATTTTGACAATATACTGACGCTTGCAAATGCCCAATTTTTCTTACAAATCGAATTCTATTTAGAACTACTAGTTTTTCGGATATTAACCATATAATAAAAAAGACGTACAATTGCGCGTAGAATTCAAAAATGCATTCAAATACAGGGGGTTTTATTCAAAAAATGTACCATTATGGCGCTCTACCTTGTGGGAGTACCCTGTATAATTCCAAATATTTTTAAAATGCGGAGAATACTCACAATACAAAAGCACTCTATCGAAAAATCTTATCTTCAAGGCAATAAGTTACTCCGCGCAATCGTTGACTCACCCTCTATTTGCAAAACTTTTCTACGACCTCCTTTTCCAACTCGTTATCTCTATTTTTCTATTTATGCTATGAATGAAACATATGCTATTGTTTACTCCACGTTGAGCGCCATAAAACTTTAGTTTTCATTTATCCACTCACGTTACTCGTTCTGGAAAAACATTTTATATAGATCCAGTGAGCCAGATTAGAACATCTGCATATCAATCCTCATTCCTTATTAAGCAATTGGAATAAGGAGTATTATATAAAAAGTCAGGACTAAACGTATTTTCAATTATTTGCAGGGCTCCAGAGTAATCGTAATGCGGTTGATAGATCCGATCGGGTCCGCAATAGTTCCTCGATAAAGATCGCAAAAAAAGGAAATACTGCAAGGGTATCAAAATGAGGCCCGAAATATCAACACCCCAAAAGGACACAAGGAGAAGAGAGGAACCCTTCGGAAAAGTAATGGATCACATCACACCATAATAAAAAAATCCCTTTCGGCTCGGCCGATCAGGTGTAGGTAGATTTCCTTATCGCATAAACGTCCGACATTTTGTTCTAATATGGCGGAGTTGGCTGATTCCCGAACTTGACCGAGATATTTGTGAGCTCCAATCCTTAAAGTTTGGTCGAAATCGGTTCATAATTATGAAAGTTAAAGTGTGCTTTGGATGTGATATACAGGCTGTCTTAAATTGAGTAGGATAACATGCCTATCTTTGTTATTATTATGCTTACAGATTCGGTTGAATTGGCAAAGTTGTGTAGTTTGTTATGCTAATGGATATTCCGATGCGATATTTTGAAAAAAATAAATCGTTTCGTATATAATTCAAAAAAAGTGAAAATGGCCATTGTTAACAAGTTCAAATGTTTTATTAACAAAGAGCTATCGAAAAAAGTTTCAAATAACGTATACCATTATTGCATTCTTACGTCATTCGATAGGGAATAAAATTATAAAACCAGTGATACTAAATACTTAGTATTTCATTTGGGAATCAAACTTGCATTTTTGCCTCGAAGTTTACAATGTATTTCTTATGGAAATAATTCCATGGCTGATTATGATTGAAACCAAATTCGTCCGTTTATGGTCTCGCATAGTCACCATCGACACAGTCATGGAATTATTGCCATAAAAAATACATTGTAAACTTCGAGGCAAAAATGTAAGGGCCGTATTAAACGATGCAATTTTTATTGCATTTCTTGTAAAAAGATACGGTGATTACACTATGCAATTTATTTGGCAATTTTGTTATACACCATTCTCATCACATATTGGTACCAATGAATGCAGATTTGGCATCACTGGAAAATAATGAAAAACGATTTTCACGTCAGTTGTAGCTCGCGTGATTTTTTGTTTATGTTTTGTTTTGCAGAGTTTAATTCCCAACGTATGTGAGTTGTGTTTGTGTGATTTCTGTCAATGTATAGACATAAATAATTAAAACGTACCTTTACGTAGTCCATTTTTAAATTCTTATAAATACAGACCTGTGGAACAATCTGAGAAATAATTCAGATAAATCTCAGGTTTTTGAAATTCGTTGAGTAAATTTAGGTTTCCCTTTGAGGGATCATGATTGGCGAGCCACTGCCTGATCCAAAAGCGTCTTTGTCTTGTTTCTTTTTTTAAAGAGAGTAACAGCAGAAGCAATAATTATCGATGCGGCAGCAATATTAATTTTTGAATTGCTCATATTTATAAAATAATCAATTAATTTAAAAATGAATTAATGAATGACTAAAATAATTACTAAATTGCAAAAAAAATTGTAAGAAAAATAACACAAGTTCTAAACAAGAAAATTTCAGAATGTCTTGCGGCAATAATTGCAGCAAGAACCTGCACATGCAAGTTTGACAATACACAGAGCAATTTTTCGTGCAATTTCTTGCGGCAATGAATTACTGCAAGAATTGCAATAAAAATTGCATCGTCTAATACGACCTAAGGTTGATTCCCAAATGAAATACATACTAAGTGTTTGATATCACTGGTTTTGTAATTTTTTTCTCTATCGAGTGACGTAAAAATCCAATATGGCATCCATTAAAATAAGAAAGTTGATGTCAATATCTCGATAGCTCTTTGTTCCTAAAATATTTGAATCCTGATTTGAACTTTTTAAAAATGTCGATTTTCACTTTTTTTGAATTATCTACGAAACGATTAATTTCTTCCAAAATATTGCATTGGAATATCCATTAGCATCAAAAACTACACAACTTTGCCACTTTAACCGAATCTGTAAGTATAATAATAACAAAGATAGCCATGTTATCCTACTCAATTGAAGACACCCTGTATACAAACCTCTAAACCTATAAATATACTGGTACCATTACAATCAGTAGAAGAAATCTACCTAAAAGACACATTAGAGCTCTTACTCCAAACGCACTTTCCGAGATCCATAACCTTCAAACCTAACTGTCCATTAGGTGGAATTAAATCTATTCCAGTATGGAAGGCAAGCAGGGAGAACTAGGCACTAATACATACGATCATAGATCAGACCAAAATTAAATGGACGGTTAAAAAGGATCTCAACCATTTTTATCTACTGGGATTAGACGGCATTTTTTCCAGCAGTTCTACAGAAAAGAATTGAAGTGATGCACAATAATCCAAGACTAATAAAGGAGCCCTCCGCCAAAAGAGCTAAGGACTTGCTAAAGTGTAGTATGAATGCTATTGTTGTGTAAACAACGTCATGTCGACGTCAATTCGGTCGAAACACCCAAAATAATAACGGGACACCCTGTATATGAGAATATTTAAATGTATCAAGTGCAAATCAGGGGTATAATTTACGAGGAAGCGCGAAGTTGGTTTGGTGTATTTGAATTTGATATCTCAGTGCCTATTTTTCTTTTAAAATTGCTTGTAATTTCGTGATATTATTTTTGGTTTAAATTTTATCGCTTTTGTAGTTTATTCAATTTAGATAAGATTCTTTGTTAGGTCACATCTGGTCGTTTGCGATAAGGAGTTATATTATCAGGCGAAAATCAATTAACACGCGTGTTTCAAAGAGTTGGGCGTTATTTCGGCGTAAGTCGGGACGCATCCCTGTTGGAGATGGACTTATCAAGTTTAATCGTCATTGGTGGTTAATTTGAACATTCCTGAAGTAAGAGTTCTTTGATAGCAAGTGCGGTTCCCTTAAATACTGGAATTAACGTAAACCACGCGACTGTAATTGCAAGTTCCGCGACGGTTAAAGAGCGTGTAAATTTACGTACGCTAAATCTCGGGCAATTAGCTCTAGTGAAGTAGTTTTTGGAGCATTTTTTTTAAACGGCTTGTCTGTATTCAGAAAAAGTTAATTCGAATGTGAGTAAACAAAGCAGTGAAATCTTCCTTTCATTAAAAGTGAAAAGTTTCTACCGTCCGAGCAGTCACCGAAAATTTGTTCATCTTACTCATTATTTGGATTATTTAAAAAACTGTAAACAATTCAAGATTTTTCAAATTAATGACCGCCTGAGTGCGGAGTATTATGTCCGAACAATGTTTGTAAGCTTCTCTTTCTTGCATGGATTTTGTTTTAATTTGCATTTCATTGTGTTTTGGAACCAAGATTTATTTCATTTGTTAATAATCAGGTGTAGGTATTAGGGAAAATCACTAGCAGGTTTAATGTGTTTCCGCAGTTTATTGACTTCATGAGCAATGTAGTAGGAGAACGATTTCTTAAACAATGCTGTTCTACATAATTATGTAATCATATAGTTGAAAAATCTGTTTTCCGGGGACATCTGTTCTTAGCCAAGTTAATTGTTTAGCCGTAAAAGTTTCGGGTAAAATGCATATGGTGGAAGATCTTACCAAAAGCAGACCCTATAGGGCACGACAAATAGGGTGATTCATTAAGTAATGTAATTAGGGTTAATCAACGAGGTGAACCCATCAATAAAATTGTGTACCTACATCAGTTAAATGTACCATTAACCGATAGTCATGTTAGTAAATAATGACGGGGAAATTGTAAGGATTTAATGTATAAAGCGGCCATCAGTTACATTTTACTACCCTTTTGTGTACGGTCTTTGTGAAGCCATATTATCGCGGTGGGATCAAGATAGTCTGATATCAGGATGTGACATATTGAATCCGGACTAGCTAACACATGCTTTATTACACATATCTGCATAAGCAATATCGGGAAGGTTGGTTATTTTACAACTCGTCGCGTCTTAAGTTTCTTTATTGAGTTTACGGGAATTCAATTTGGCGTTTAATAAAATGGCGTGCGATTATTCCTAGAAATTTATTTCCTGTAGGAATCATAAGCAGGAAACATGAAGAATGTCTATAGGGCTTCCCGTTGCGATTTCCTGACGTACCTGATCCCCGTGAAAAAGCAGACATGCAAAAATGATATAAATCACATGCATGTAGCAGATTCTTACGGTAATAAGGCAAATCTTGCGAAATCCTGTGCCCAATCGTAGACAGATAAAGCGTAGGTATTCGCATTTTGCTTCATCCCCATACGCCGCAATACCTCGGCAAGGTTCTTTCATATCATTCAATCAAGCAATGTAGCAGGAAATATGGGGTTTGTCTCAGTCTTACGAAATTAGGTTTCACGGCGAAGAAGGAAATTGGCTAAAGCACTATATTTCTCAAAGCCGCGCTCATAATGAAACCGTAGGACGCATGGTATTTGACTTTCAAATACTCGACTTCTTATACTGAACTTCGCACGGCGATTCCACGCTCTCATTTTAGAATGGTACCATTTTTTTTCGCGATAAACGCATCGCACACGGGCGTGTAACGTTTACGAGTTTGATCTCCCTTACACCCAAATTGCAAGACGGCTTAGGGGAGATTAAATGAGAAAATTGAACAATAAGGTAAAGGGTGCCCACCATATTCAATTTTTGTAATAGCTAATCGATATTGAAATCGAGCTAAGTGATGATGCCAACGATATTTTAATGGACGTAGCCAATTAGAGTCGGTAAGGGTAAGCTTGTCTTATCATACCGGTGAAATCGCTGAAATCGATATTGTTTTAATGTCGGTAATTAGGGTAGCATTTCTAAATTGACAGGTTTATCATCAACATTCGAACCGTCAAGATATCGAGATTCCATTAGGAACTCAGGCTTTTATGCAAACTTACAATCAACTGTCATTTGGTTGTAGTTACTCAATAACTAAAAGCTATTCTTACGTAAATGAAATAGGGGTTTTATTCCAATCGATCACTACTACTGAAAATATAATAAGCTGTTTTCATATTGTAAGTATCACTTGCTTACAAACTGCCCGAGCTTATGTAATTATTATGCATTGTAATGATGTTGGAAGCGTCATTCATTGAATTATTAAAAAAGACGGGTAGACAGCTTTAACAATTACACTCATTATTTACCAGAGTGTTTGCTTGGATAGCAATCGTTAGCGAAGACAGGTAATCATGTTGGTCGCATTCCGATTTTTGAGATTTATTCTGAAACAAATTGTTGTGTAAACAACTTTGCGCAGACGGGACATCCTGTATATGAGGATATTTCAATTTATTAAGTAAATCTGGGCGATTATTTACGAAATAAGTATGGAGTTGATTTGTTTTACATGAATTTGTACTTCGATATTTGTTTATCGTTTTAAAATTTTTCGTAATTGCGTAGTTTTTTCGTTTTTGAATTTTTCAGTTCAGATAAGAAGCTTGATCTAAGACATCTGTTCAAGTTTGCGTACTTCTACCTCTACATAGAACTGCATCATTTGAGAAAATCCATTATTGTTCTGCAACTAAAGCATAAATAATATGCTATCATTACTACTTAAAAAAGATAACACTAACGCATCAATTCAAAAATGACTTGAAACTTTATCTAACACATTCAACTCTTTTTCTTAATTTGACAATGTTAATGTTTATATAATGCCAAACTTATGACCATAAATTATTATTATTAGACCATTCTTAAAGAATGAGTTTTTTATGGTGTAAGTGGGGTTTCGTTAAGTACTGGAGACAACGATAAAACGAGGCTGCTGGTTTCGCGACGGTTGAAGAGCGTGTATATCTTTTTACGCTAAATTCTGGGGCAGTATTCTTTTGTTTACTTGAAGGTGCAGTTGGTAGATTTATCATATAAGACTCGTTTCACACTTATATGGTTCTATTCGGTATCGAACACACGCCGTATACACCCTTTCAGACTTGATGGAAGCGATCGAAAACGAATTGAATACGTACCGAACTAAATTGAACCGTATAAGTGTGAAACGAGCCTTATTCAGCAAGTCAGTTTAATTTCTCATCTAATTCTGTATTATAAAGCACAGTGAGCTTCAAAAGCTGTCAACTTTTGTGTGTGAATTAAGTGCGCCTAGTATGGCAAACCTTGTACGACCAGATTATTTCGATTATTAAGAAAAACGCTAAGTAATTTAAGACCCACCGCGTGCGTGCGGGGTAATAAGTCTAAGCAAGCTTTCTTTCTTTCAGGGATTTTGTGGTATTGTTATGGAATAAATTTTTGTCAATTTCCTTCAAATTGTGTGTTTATGCAAATCCATTGTGCGACCCGGATAGAGTGTTCATCTCAGATTTTTCTTTTCGTGTCCAAGGATTGGCTTGTTGAATACGATGACAAAACTTAATGGAACCTGTGCGAACGGTATAAACTTATAATTTACACAACAAGAGAACCTCAACAGAAGGCCTCACGTTGTAATAAAACTGCTTCATTTACTTCAACTTGACTAACTTTTTCCAAATACTGACAACACGCGGTGAAACTTTTCATATCTTTGTTCAGTTAACTTTCTTCCGTACAGAAGTATTATAAGAAAGACGAACTGTGTCTTCAATCAATCAAATAGGGTGAAGCACCCAACTAAAGTTGCGTAAAAAAACGTACGCTTGTATTATTTAACGAAATGCAATTTCTATAATAAAATAAATCTCCTTCCGATTTTTACATATACAGCGCCAATCATAATAGCCGGCCTTAATAACTAACAACGACGAAAGAACCCCTCGCGTGTCCCCCCTGACGTCCAACTAATACGCAATTTGTTGAACGCTTGCATATCTTCTAACTGCGATAAAAACACGTGCATTAATTAAATCTCGTCTCTTATCGCAAACGACCAGATGTGCCTCATATTTTACAATTAAATGAACAGATGGCAATGAACAATACGCAATTACAAATAATTCTAAAAGGAACAATATCCAAAATTATAAAAAAAAGGATCAATCTACAGACATTAAGATGTCACGGGGGAATATATGATATTTTTTAATAGCAACCACTATTTTTTTTTATTACATACTTATTTTTCAAGTGCTCACCATTTATATAAAAAAAGTATACTATTTAATAGTATGTAATGAAAACTGGTATTTGCGATTAAAGATATATGCCCCCCTCCCTTGTTGACCATTCAGAAGCACGTCACTGACCACAAATGTAAAGTACGTAGATTAGTACCAAAATGTTTACAATAATTGTGGACATCATAAAAAACCTATTTGCAAAAATTGTAGTTTTGAAGATCAAGATCGGACCAACTACCAAAGTACTCCGGGCCAACTATTGAAATATGATCTCGCATCCTGGGCCAACTGCTGAAATGTGATCTCGCACCCCGCACCTGGGGTGTTAAAATAAAAACCATTGAGAGAGTTCTTCCAGGAAGAAAAGGGCTATCCAGGTGCTACACGAGTAGCCTGAACCTCTTCAAGTAGATCGACTGTTTTAAAGCTAAGATAACGAACATGTCAGCTAGGAAGGATCATTTTATTTGGAGGACAATCCTTGCCTTCTTGCTTCTCAAGAATTTGTAGGAACAGAATTATCTTCCTTTTTTCTTTTGCGTAGTAGACATGCGCATTTGTAGTTACCGCATTGTTATTAATTTTGGGAACTAGTTTTCGACATTTAAATTATTTTGTTATGCAAAACTACGAGAGGATTGACTTTCTACCATTTATTACTTTTTGTACAAACTTCACGTTTTCTCCATGGTTGTTTATTCACTCGACTTTTAGAAAAGATAATAATTGAATGAAATTCGCAGATGTGTTCTTTTGTTAAATTTTATAACCTTTTAAAAATGTTGTTAGGCGTTATCTTACAGATCTGTCATAATGTTAATGTGTACAATAATAGAACAATTGTTGTTTACGTGCGCGTTAATTTCGGAAATGTGCGCGTTTTACCATATGGAGATGAAAAGGGTCAAATTTAGGTCGAAACTAAAAAACCGTTAATCCCGTTGTAAAAGTATACTTCAAACCGCACCTACGTCAAACAAATGGACACTAGATACGTACCTAGCAGGAATCCCATGGATAAATAGTAAGGTGAGCCCAAAAGAATGATTTGGAGACACTATTTTCTACACTAACACTGGTTTTATGAAGTACTCGTAATACAATCAATACCTATTGTTGCATAAAAAACGAATTCTGTTGTTGACCAATCGATAAAAGGTATTACACCATGTACATATTACGTATACGTGGCGAGCATGGTTGGATTAGGTCATAAGTATAATTTAAATCTTAGCGAAATTATTCGAAAAGGTTTCTCATGTGCCGATATTGAATTGAAAAAGCTTAACTAACGCTCCCAACTTCGCGATGATATCCGCTTTCGAATTGTCCTTTGGGGGTTACCGTTCTTATCTTACTATATCCGTAGGCTTATAAGAGAAAGATTCGCAGTGGGAAACAGCATTTATTTTCTTAAAGCCACTATTTTTGAACCTGCATACCTTTCGCAAATTTAAATTTTCTTCGAGTCACATCGCATTTTGCATTTGCATAAGGTAAATTTTTTTGCTTTATTTTTAAGTGGACGATGTTTCAGGCAAGGTTGCTCTACCAAACAACCCACTATACATCTACAAAATATCCATGCCCGAACCAGGATTCAAAACACGGACACCCAGTACCGCTGTCGAGTTTTTACTCCACTGCGCCACACGGCCGGGCAATATAATGAAATGTGCAGATTAATTTCTTAGCGAAGTTATATTAGTAAGCAACGGTTTGCATTCATACTGAGCGACTCATTTCTTTGTAAATTTTCTGAAAGAATGGAATAAAGTTTGCCTTCTAATAACCGCGTTGTGTAAATATTTTGTAGTAGCTTTTGACATTATTTGTCATTTAGGTTACTTGCCTTGAACGCCATGGCACATATCACTTAAAATATGAACATATTGTGTGCTTTCTTTACAGACGCCTCATTCTCATTTACTAATGTGTATTTTCTTCCAGCGGATTATTTAATAGATTAAAACCGTTTCGTTAGTAAATAAATATTTTTTTTTCATTTGCCTTCATCCGTAAGGCGAAGACGTTCTCGAAAATCAAGCCTTTCCAACCTAATAAGGAACCAGAAAAAGGGGAGGGAATTTCAAGGGGACTGTAACAGTTTATGCAAATATTCTTAAAGAAATAAATACAATTAAAAGCACTCAAAGTGTCTAGAGGGTCTTTCAGGATATTTTAAAAATTCGAAAACTCTAAAATACGTTTTTGTTTTACTTTTGCAAATTCAACAGCCATACGTATTTCCAGTGCTTCCTTACGGCGTGTACGGATTAATTAAAAATCAGTGGGATGAACTCAATAACAAGAAAGTATTCATAAACTTTTTATTATAAATCGAACTTTTATAACATGAAACTACGACTAACCTAAATTATTACACTCCCTTTTAGAAATAGTTCTACAGTCACAGCGTCAATATGGGGAATGTATTATGTAAATCATTCTATATCAGTTCCCACTGTACAAAACGCCGAAAACTGCACACATCAATCGACACGTAGGCCGCGGTGAAAAAGCTCATTATCTAACCTTCTGTGATAATCTTTTAAAATAATCTTTAATCTGCAAATTCTATTCGTTTCAGGTTCTTTGTTTCACATTTGATACTTAAATTAATATAATCCAGTTAAATTGTATTTTTACCAGGAAAGTTGTGGGGTAGTTTTGATTTCTTTGATTCTATATGTTTTTTGGGGTGCTGAATCCGAATCTGAGGTTTGCTAACAACATTTCATGACGCAACATTGAAAAAAATACAACAGAAGTTGAAAAAGATATTTTTTGGCAGTGTTGTGCTTACAACTTGAAAACTATGAACTTTTCGAAAATAACCTTCCTATTCAAAATTAAAGTACATAAAATTTCCTACAGACCCCACTATTTAGTTTTTTTCCTCGATAAACCGTTCGGGCTCAAGCGCCAGTTGAAAATTGGCGTATTTCGACTATCTCCACAAAACATAGTTTTTTCGCAATAAAACCCTAAATTAATATTAAGCGTTGTCAATAAGTGAATTCCTTGCATTTACCGACTATTATTTGAATTTCATATGTAAGGATGGTTTTTTCTCATTTTTATAACATTCAAGGTGTTTATTGTAGTCCAGAATTGTATGAAAAGTTAATTTCTAACGAACAACACTATATCATATTATTATATTATTTATAATATATAATACTTATACTGTGCCATCTAAAACTATTCCCACTCTCTTCCGAACCAGATAAAGAAATCACAAAACCCTACCTTAGCATGTTTGGATAATTATTGTTGAATTTGGGAAATTGGCTCATCTGTGAAGGAGTGGGAGAGTTTTATACCAGACGGAACAGTTATAAAATCTTTTCAGGAGACCGGTAGACAATGAAAAGTGGGGATTTATATTTGCACAGAATAATAATAAAATAATAATAAAAGATGAGTATTTGCGGATACAGCTGAAATACCCCAATTTTCAACTGGCGCTCGAGCCCGAACGGTTCATCGAGGAAAAAAAACTAAATAGTGGGGTCTGTAGGAAATTTTATGTACTTTCATTTTGAATAGGAAGGTTATTTTCGAATAGTTGATAGTTTTCAAGTTGTAAGCACAAAACTGCCAAAAATATATCTTTTTCAACTTCTTTTGTGTTTTTTTCAATGTTGCGTCAAGAAATTTTGTTGGCAAACCTCCGATTCGGATTCAGCACCCCAAAAAACATATGGAATCAAAGAAATCAAAACTACCCCACAACTTTCCCGCTAGATGCCCGTTTTAGGACAAATGGCCTGTATTAATAATAATGTGCGGAATTCAGAGATTTCAGAACGTGAAGGCCTCAATTTAAAATAATATTTTGATGAATTTGAAGCAATTACGTGGGTGCGATCTGCTTTATTTACACAGCGTGCGTACGAATAATAATTGATTGCAAAATTGGGCGACTTCGGACTTTTAAACCTTCAACCTCCATTGTTCCGTCACTAAATCTACGGTAGGTCAGTAAAATGAGATAACTTCAGCATGCGATATGGTATAGCTCGTAAAGATGAGCAATCTTTGCCGGCGTGTTCCTCCCGAGCTTATAGCGCTGCTCAATTGGGGCAAGTGGACACGACAATGGACTAACGAGGAATTTCTATTCGAACGCGAGCTAATGCAAGCCCCATAGTGTTTATATACCTTGCACGAAATACAAATTACGTTCATTCAGCTATCCCCTACAGAAACTAATTGCATTCCCAGTTGTTGCACATAAATCTTAATTAAATTATAGCGCAGCGAAAACGGCAATCGCAAAGTGTTTTGATAAATTAGAAAATTTAGCGAAGATCGCGTACCGCAATACGGTCTCATCTCTTCGAATGGAAGTCCAGAATATATACATTTTTTACATGAACACGTTTACAAGAAGGGGTCTCGAAATGATTTCATCTCGAAAACGGCGAAAATGGCAGGCCCCGCTAAAGATTCAAGATGGGATTCGGTATAGGATTCATTGCACGTTACTGGAATGAATTTAAATTACCTACTGAATGTGAAAACCTATAATGGCGTATTAAAACTGATAATGTTGCCGTAGAGGCAAAGTGCTAATATAAATTATGATTTTATTACTCGAAGCTGAAGCGTTAGGATATAATATAATACGAGATTAAGCTCGCGACTCGTTGGCACAGTTTAAATGTCAGGTGTTTAACTTTTTTCTCCGTTCCGCACTTCAAGCCATCTACTTTTTATCTTGTTTCAAGAGGGAAAGTGCTCTATTTATGCGAGGAATTTATTTTTCATGAATGTCAAGTACACCGGCGCGGAATATTGGGCTGTGAAGCGTCACTTAAGTAGATAAATGGTCTAGTAAATTTTGAATACATATGCTAATGTCGACATCTGTTGGTGATTATGATGTAACACATGATACGCTACTAATTGTATACCGCTGGTAACATATAAATGTTAATATGCCAGAATTTCGTTTTGAAAATGAATTTTCGCGGCAGCTATACTTGCTTAGATTGCTGTTAACGCAATCTATCGCATATTTTCTGTTATTTTTTAAAACAAGAAAAGTCGCATAGTTATAAACTATCAATGTACAGTAGCCATTACCGTTTCGTACCGGCTCCTCATTGGGAAACTGTCCAAGTATGGATTCTCTCTGTTACTGTATCTTGCATGTTGCGGAGTTTCGGACGTTAATTAAATTTTCCATTTCCATTAGTAATAATCTTGAGAGTATTTTGCGAAATCTGTGCTATAAGAAATCTGAAACTTTCAAATTAGAACAATAGAGTAGAACCATTTCTACAAGCTCGACGCTTAAACTTGACAATCGTACTACATACACTTTAATAAATAAAAGGGCAGGATTTTCGAACCGAACTAACAATATTATGACACTCTATCCAATCAATAACTACATCATACACAGACTGTTTCACGCAAACCGTTACCTGAAAAGCACTTACGACTTCCATTAATAAGTTAAATCTGAAAATTTGCACACCAATGTAGTTTTTCATGATCTATCTAAAGCAAATATTATCATTTATTTATTTATTTATTTATTTATTTATTTATTTATTTATTTATTTATTTATTTATTTATTTATTTATTTATTTAATTATTTATTATCCGTCTCGTGTTGAGGGCCCAACAGGCTTGGACCCAATTACAGAATGACCCGCATAATGCTTTCTAGAGATGCCTGTGCAGAAGATCACAACTCCGGTATTTACCTTACCAATTAGGAAAACTGCAGGAAAACCTAATACGGAGTAGCGGGAAGAATGCTCGAAACTGGTCTAAGGTAATTTCCAACTCTGGCACAGAATTCGCCTCAATCCTGGTTCGACTACGCGACCTCCGGATTATAGCCCAACGCTCTACCATTGAACCACAAAGTCGTTTCACTTCCTGTTTTACCGGATGTGGATAGCAACTTTCTTATTTTAAATAGAACACCCTATATTTTATTGCATTTTTCAAATCTACATGTAAATCTACGCTGTTTGATACTCCTATTATACCCAGTATCAATGGTTTTCAAGTTATTCAAGATTTTTCAAAATTTTTGAATTTCTTTTCTTTACGACCCTGTACCTATGAATTTAAAAAAATCTCCTAAAATCAACGATGCTGAGTTGATGCTACATGAGAGTGATTTAAATTTTGTCGCCTCTCTACAGGGTGTTTTAAAACTAATGGTCAATTTTAGTTCGAACTTCGCACTAAGGGCTCACGTTACGAAAAATACTGTCATCATAACAACAATAGGGGTATGTTCAAGGTTTAGAGCTCAGGCTCCCCTCAAGCGAGGATATAACCAGTCTCATTATAATAGAGATATATGGCTATAGTACTCATATATCATAAGGCTTTCGAGACCCATCACAAATAAATAAAATATGATAATAAATGCCAGAGGTTTCTCCCCTTTATTTGACTGGTAACCAACCCACGAACATTAAACATTGCGTAATGTTTTATGAAGCCTTGCAAAATTAAATTTATTATATCAAATAGTTAGTACTAAATCGACAGTAAGTAATATAAAACAAATGTTCTACAGCCTGCTTATTTCATGATAAATTTACAAAGAAAATTAAAGGTAAACTTTACATGAGTTTCTTGAAAGACGCACGCACTCAGAACTACCCTAATAATTCTACCGCGTCGACCATAAAATCCTACGTACGAACTCTGTCATTCACGAGAAAAAAGCAATAGCGCATCTACTTCACGACTTTGGGCAATTGAGTGCAATTCCCGCCAAAACATTTTCCAGTGGCGTAACTTTTTTTTCGTATTTACTGAAGTAGACAAAAATTTATAGAAAGAACTCCTTCAATTTTAAAACTGACAGAAGCAAAAACACTACAAAAAAATACAATTCTGTAGCTTAAATGCTCTCTTTTCACCCTTCTTTTTCTTCTTCTCTTTGTAATTGTGTCAATTCAGGCTCTTTTCCTGGTCCTCAGCTTCCCCTCTCTGTTTGATAACTCTCCTTTTTTAATCTGTTTAGCTTTTTTCAATAATCCATTTCTCTCCCTTTCTTCCTTCGTCACCCCGTTCGCTCTGATTCCTATTTCGCGCCAGTATTACGTAGCGAATTCGCTTTATCTATATCCTTGCTTTTTACCACCCTGCATTTGGTGTTCTTCAGTTCATGCCCAATATCCACTTGTGTACCTTCTTGGTATCCCCCCCCCCTAGTCCTCCTATTCCACCTATCCACATATGTACATCTCCGTTCCATACATAAGTGCTCCACTTGACATCAAATAGGCATTTTGCTATTATTGGATTTCTTTCTCTCTTTCCCCATATTTGTGCGTTTTCCCATTATTTCTTGGGTTATGGTATCTCAGATATTTATTAATTCGCCTACTTCTTACACTTTTTCTTTTTTCCACTTCAACATTTATCCTCATTCCTCCGTTTCCAGACAGAACGCGTCGCCCGTCCCCACTTACGCCAAACAAACGCGCACATAGTAACATCTTCATCTGCGTTATCTCTTCTGATAGCGACCAGAACACGTGTGTTAATGAAATTTCGCCTGATACAAATTTCTTATCGCAAAACAACCAGATAAAATCTTTTATAAAGTACACAAACTTGACCAGATGTTTTAACAAACAATTTCACGTTTTACAATCAAACACACAAATATATAAACTTTAAAGTAAATACGCAATTAAAAACTATTATTAAAAAACACAAATGTACGAAAAATAAACCAACTTTTATTATTCGTAAATAATCCCCTCTGGTGGAACATATGGTAGCTGATACGCATCACACACAGCGGAAATCAGTAAAAATCTACACGGGGTTTTCCCTCACGCAGTGCGAAAAAACATTCTCAACGTCAAACAAGGCTTTATAAATATAGTCGTTCTCCTAAGAAAGAGCGAAAAGGTCTTAAGGATGCGCTGCCCTACACCCCTACACCTCCGCAGGACATGATCTTTCTTTTGATCCCCTTTAATTGGTTTTTTGTTCTCTTGATATGCATTTCTCTTCCTCTTCTTCTTCCGCCTCATCATCCCTTCTTTATCTCTCTTATATTTTTATTGTAGTACCTTGATATGTGCTGCTCTCAGATCTACTGATTATATTTCTTATCACCTCTAAAAAGTTTCAAAATTTGGTTTTACGCATGCGCAGTACCAACTTTCTTATTTATGGAGGCATTCAAATGAAATTTCATACATATACACTTTAAATAAAAGCAAAACTAACATCAGGTTTAAAATTTGGTTTTGCACATGTTATAGCCATACTCAGGAGCTCGTTTGCTATATTTGTTTAATTTATTTAAAGTGTCTCTCTTGGGGTGGAACTGGTTTTATGCTTCATGGTACTCAACGAAAGGAATTAATTTCTACCAACCATAGTCCTCCTCCTCGACCTTTTATCGTAATTAAATATATTTCCCTTTATACCTCAAGAGCGGATTGTCGAAAGAGGGTACTTACAAAAGCGATTGGAACGTACGAATGAAATGTACCCATTGACGAGTCAAAACTTGCAGTGCGAATATCTCGAGAATGGAATGTTGGAGAAGAGTACTCACAAAGGGATATTGTAAATGTACATTCAATGAACCCCAAGGTCCTAAAACTCGTTTTGATTCGGAAGGGAAGACAAACAAATCGCTGAAGGAGGAATGTAACTTTTTCAGAATTCAATGTAGTGGTTTTCTGTGGTATTTTGAATCGGGATTTTCCGAGAACCGCAATGATATAATTAATGTATAATTGAACCAAGGTTTGATACGTCGAAGACGGTAAAACGAATTTTGATGCATTGAGGTAATTTTATTTATTTTCTTTATACATAAAATTCTTCTGTACGTGTCACTGTAACTAATAGGCTGGGCGGATTTTGATTAAGCCCCGTCGGATTTTAAGATAAAAAAAATTTGTTTTTCGTTGATGTCGCACTCTGCTATTTCGCGTACCGTGGCAGAATGTGTTTACATGTTTACATTCTGTACCCTGGGTTTCCGTTATCTTATCTTATCTTACCTATAACGGGGAAAGAATTGCTACTGGAGTGTTTTAATTATATTTGGACTAAGGGGGATATGGTGGAAGAATTGAAGAAAATCGTTGTCGTGCCTATCCTTAAAGCAAATAAAGACGCAGGTCGTGTGTCTTCATACAGACCGATCTCGCTTTTGTCGTGCATTACCAAAACGTACGAACGAATGATTAAAAATCGGATGGAATGGTGGCTGGAACAAAGCCAGATTCTGCCGGATAAATTGTACGGGTTTTGCTTTGGCAGAGGAACGGTTGACGCACTCGCTGAACTGGTAACAGACATTCAAATATGTTTTAGTAAAAATGATTACCTGGGCGCAATATTTATGGATATTAAAGATGCCTACAATCAGGTTAACTTAGACCTCCTTGAAAGCAAAATGACCAAAATGGGTGTCCCAGATCAGGTTGCGAGGAATATTTGTGACCTATTTAGGAATCGAGTAATATTCGTAAGAAGTAATAAGAACTCTTTAATTGGTCCCAGAATGACATCGATCGGGCTCCCTCAGGGATTTACTCTTAGTCCCCTTTTGTTCAATATGTATTCTGTGGATCTCTACAGAATGTGGAGTCCTAATATCAACGCATGCCAATATGCGGACGATCTTTGCATTTATACCACAGCTAAATCAACAAAACTCGTATTGCAGCAATTGAAAGCTAAATTCAGGATCATAAAAAGGTGGCTGTTTGATAATGGTTTCGATCTATCGGTGGATAAGCTCCAAACTATATTTTTTTCACGGCATCGAGATTTGCCCACAGGCTCGCTAAGATGGATGGGGGTTGAACTTAAAATAACTTCAGAAATCTCTTACCTTGGTATGATTCTCGATTCGAAATTAAGGTGGAAACCGCATATAGAGAAGTTGATAGGTAGATGTGAAAGGGGCATTAATCTGATTAGGATGATTTCCAGAGTTAATTGGGGTGCCGACATGCACTCTAACTTAAAGATCTACAAAACGTATGTTAGAAGTCTGCTTGACTATGGATGTATCTTGTATGGCTGTGCCTCGAACTCAAATTTAAAACGTCTGGACGCGGTATCTAATAAGGCACTACGTCTTTGCATGGGGGCAATGTGCTCTTCTCCAGGAGACGTAGTACAGGTGGAAGCACGGGAACCTCCACTGTCCATCAGAAGAAACTTCCTGGCTTCTAAATTCGTGTTGAAGTGCAAATCTCAGAATTCTAAGATTTTACCAAAATTATCGGAGTTGGCTGTGCAAGATTTGGTAAACCTGTATTGGCGGTTAAAAAATGCTCCCCCTTTTGCAACAGCATCTAGAAATCTGTCTGACATCGCTATCCTCCGTGAAAGCGCTATCAGTAAAGACATTAATTACACCGACTATATTTCGGAGATTCAAGTCATCTTCCCACCATATCAAGGTATTTCGTCTTTGGATAATCTTCTACACCAGTCAATTATTAGAACACACCAACACGCTCTCTTTATTTACACGGACGGTTCAAAGGGTGAGAATGGCTGCGGTTGTGCTTACCTTATACAACCCTCAGGACAACAGAACGTATTTAAAGTTGAATGGGAACGCATCTATTTTCACGGCGGAGGCAACAGCCATTGCCTATGCGTTAAGAGAAATTCATGTGGTAGTCACGAAAAAGCTTGTTGTGATGAGCGACTCCCTTAGTGTATTAAAAGCCTTAGACAACAAAACTAATTTTTACAGTACCAACCCGTATATCCTAGATATACTCACGAATGTGGCCCGCCTCCGTAAAGAAGGTATTGAAATTTATTTTTATTGGATTAAAGCACACATTGGGATAAGCCACAACGAAACAGTGGACAAATTGGCGAAAGGAGCTGTGGAGTCGGGAATCATTTTAAACATCCCGCAGTCCAAACAGGATGAAACGGCATTCATGAAGCAGCAAATTCTTCGAACGCAATGGGAAGCCGAGTGGAGAGAGCGATGCCTTAGAAGACCCACGCAGTATACCTACCCGTATAATGCCCTCAATAACAATCAATCCGTGTTACTATAATTACAAATCCAATAGATTTTATCAATCAAGCATAGTCAGGCTAAAAACAGCGCACGGTAGATTTCCAGCACATTTGCACAGAATAAATTTGATTCCCTCGGCACAGTGCACGTTTTGTAATTATGAGGTAGCAGGTTTGAATCATTTAGTTCTCGCCTGTCCGCAGAATACAAATTACACGAATATCATGATGGAAGGCGTACTCAAGCTGGGGTTGACACACCCTCTCGATGTACCAACAATTCTAAGTACCAACGATAAGGGAGTTTATGACATTTTAGTCCGTTTTGTAGCTGCAAGTAAACTACCGTTGTAATTGTAACCCGTATTATGTCATCCTTATGTGCTACCAAGTACCAACCTTCCGTGGCCTACCTATGTTTTGTGTGAAGTCGCTTTGATCGGCCCCAAAGCGTGAAACGTATAAATCCTTGTTTAGTCCTCTGGTTTCTCTAATGTAGGCTAAAATGGGCAAGATCCCCAAAGCCTTAATAAAAAAAAAAAAAAAAAAGAAAAAAAAAAGGTTAAAATGCTCATGTCACCAACAACCCATTTTTCCTTTTGTATTTAAGAGAGTTTTTCGTTGTTTTCTCCACGCTACGTATTCCAAAGGAAGTTTGTTTTCGACATATCATAAGCCATAAACAATACATACACCAAAATGTGACATAAGACTCAAAGCATTTTAGAAGCTCCATTTTCAATGTTGTTGTTTTTTATTTCCGGAGATCAATAACTGAGGATCCATATCTATTGTATTAGAAGTCTTTATAATGTATATAACATGATATTTAAAACCCCAGGAGGCATTTTATATCGATATTCATCGCGCAGGTATATGGTAACAGTTTGCTATATTTATTTATGATTTGTTTTTAAATTTATCCGAATTTCTCGTTTTGCTTTCATGTACCGAACTAAAAAGCACACGCTCAATTAAAGCGCCGCAAAAACTAAATGCACCCTATATTTGTTCTAACAATATACGTTCCTTGAAAAAAATTATTGATTTTTAATCAAACGGTCGCAGATTCGAACTTTTTTCTCGCAAGTATTTGCATTTAATTCATCCGAAGTTCCAAACAAATTTCGGATAAGTAAATTCATCCCCATCCTGCTACAAGCAAAAGCTATGCTATTCCCTATTTCGAAACTGATCGAGCGAGTCCGCAATAAGATTGAAACCCGAAACGGCACGTGAAGATACCCGCACAGAACCGAAATACTTCAAATTTATGAACTGTGTCGTTGGTCACGGAAAAACCTTTATCTTTCCAAATTCCTTCCATGTTACTGGATCAATACTATTATGGTGGATGCGAGCGTGGAAATTATCGATAAGATGAAAAATATACGAAAAACGGTTTCTATAAATATTTTTACACAATTTCTATATAAATTCTGACAGCAGCAATAATAAATCAACTTTTTATCATTTTATGTAATAAATTATTATATTTTGTCCCGTATCCCTACCGAATATATTACGTGATTTGCGAAACGCGGCATTGCAATAGGTGCATACCTTTCATTTGGCGCATTTTCATTAATTTGTAATAAAGTCATAATGCCATGCTAATTAAAAAATTATAGACAGAAGCTTGTTACAAAATTAATTATATATCGCATCTTATTTTTTATGTTAATTTTCGATTTGTCATCGTGTTTGTGGGTTTCCTGCATAAATTAACACCAAATATCCACGGCAGGTGAAAGTTCTTCTTCGGTAATAGAACAGTTTTCTTCACGTTCAGTCCATCTCAGCAGGGGTGGCTTAGTCCATCTAGTTTATGATAATGCGCACCCCGCCAATTTACACAATTGGTTTTGTGATTTTTAACGAAGTAAAAATTTCTTCAATTTCATTATTTTTCACTATATATTTTCTGATCCAGAATTTCGTGTCTACGGATTTCGGATATCATGTTTAAATGTAAAGGGCGGCGTCCAAAGTCATTGGTCCATTAATTTAAATTAGACATATGTCACAGGACGCACAATTAATGTGAGGTGCAAAAGCGCGCATTTAACAAGAAACTATTAAGAGGGTGGGAAGGGAGGAGAAGGTGTAAAGAGTGATTGCAAACGAATTTCCATTCATCACGGGAAAAGTAACACAAGTGATTGAAATATCGTTTCAGCTAGCCCATTTCGTATATTGGATTATATTTGCATCAACAATCGATGAAGAATTAAGAATTTGAGTTTTTTATATTAATGAATGAATAAAGTCGGCACATGCTCAGCTCAAATGGAGATCATCTCAATTCATTAATTGCAGTGGAATATGTGCATCTACCGCATGGAAAGAATAAGGTTTTCGAGGTTGCAAATGCAGATGAATATTTAAATACTATACTACTTTTCTCGTATGAATTATAAAATTATCTAATTATTTATGAATATTTATGACTATACAAATCATATTTGAATGTAAAATGCATATCAATTCACAATTTCAGGTACATATCAAATAAAATAGTCTAGTCCTAACATGTATGAAGTATGAATGACGGAGGGTTCTTTTAAATAAATCGGATTGAAAGTCATTAGATGAGAAATTATCTTTTTCTAGTTTTGGTACTTTTGGTAATTTGCTTTTCAAAAAAAAGAATATGCGCTTTCTGCAAGTCGTTTGCATAAACGAATTATCCTTTGATATTATTTTCCTCTATTACTACTATTCTACGCACCAAAATTAATAAGAAAAAGTGTTTTCCCGAGAAATGTTGGTGCAGTCGATTTTTGGTAAAAAGGAAGGTTATAACACTGCCTTTTTTTGAGGCCCGAAAAAAAATTGTCTTATATCGACCCGGAAGAACATTTTTCTTATAGAATGTGGCCTGTAGAATCCATAATTTCGAACAGTTCCAAGATTGGGCTACTAGTTCAAAAGTTACAGCCCTTTGAATTTTCTTTCGAAATTGGTTTCTAGTCTATAACTTTTGATTGAGAAGTCTGATCGAAAAAGAACGAATTGATTTGGATTCTACGCACCCAAATTAATAAGAAAAAGTGTTTTCCCGAGAAATTTTGGTGTAGTCGATTTTTGGTAAAAAGAGAAGGTTATATACACTGCCTTTTTTTGAGCTCCGAAGGAAAAATTGTCTCAGGTCGACCCGGAAAAAAATGTTCCTATAGAATGTGGCCTGTAGAATCCATAATTTCAAACAGTTCCAAGATTGGGCTACTAGTTCAAAAGTTACAGCCCTTTAAATTTTCTTTCGAAATTGGTTTCTAGTCTATAACTTTTGATTGAGAAGTCTAATCGAAAAAGTACGAATTGTTTTGGATTCTACGCACCAAAATTAATAAGAAAAGTGTTTTCCCGAGAAATTTTGGTGTAGTCGATTTTTGGTAAAAAAGGAAGGTTATACACTGCCTTTTTTTGAGACCCGAAAAAAAATTGTCTCAGATCGACCCGGAAAAAAATTTTCTTATAGAATGTGGCCTGTAGAATCCATAATTTCAAACAGTTCCAAGATTGGGCTACTAGTTCAAAAGTTACAGCCCTATGAATTTTTTTTCGAAATTGGTTTCTAGTCTATAACTTTTGATTGAGAAGTCTGATCGAAAAAGTACGAATTGATTTGGATTTTACGCACCCAAATTAATAAGAAAAAGTGTTTTCCCGAGAAATTTTGGTGTAGTCGATTTTTGGTAAAAAAGGAAGGTTATACACTGCCTTTTTTTGAGCCACGAAAAAAAAATTGTCTCAGATCGACCCGGAAAAAAATTTTCTTATAGAATGTGGCCTGTAGAATCCATAATTTCAAACAGTTCCAAGATTGGGCTACTAGTTTAAAAGTTACAGCCCTTTGAATTTTCTTTCGAAATTGGTTTCTAGTCTATAACTTTTGATTGAGAAGTCTGATCGAAAAAGTGCGAATTGTTTTGGATTCTACGCACCAAAATTAATAAGAAAAAGTGTTTTCCCGAGAAATTTTGGTGTAGTCGATTTTTGGTAAAAAAAGGAAGGTTATACTCTGTCCTTTTTTGAGGCCCGAAAAAAAAATTGTCTCAGATCGACCAGGAAAAAAATTTTGCAAGTACAAAGTTTTATCTTTCCATTGATATGCATAGTAAAGATATAGTTCGTATCATCAAAAAAAAGAAATCGGAGGTAAATAGTGTAACTTCCGACCAAGTTTATTGTTTATCTCAATATCGCTCGTCTTATTTAATACTCAAATCCTTAAAGTCTAAGGATTTTTTTAGTGACTGCCGAAAGTCTTGAAAAAGTTTCCAGAGTTGCTGCCATTTTATAATTGCAAGTTGCAATTACTATTTGTGATGCCAGAAATGAGTGTAAAGGTAAATTTTTGAGGCCACTTTTATTAACATTTTGTATAGTTCTGGTAGTTATTGAGCTATTAGTTTAAGAGATATGAATTTTTGAATTAACCCTTGCATTTTCAAATTATTAGAGAAAAGTTTTTTTTTCTAATATCACACTATATTTTACATAAAATACATTACAATAATATTTAAGGCACTATTGTGGCAAGGAAAATAATTCTTCAAGTTCTGATGAATTTTCCACGGTACCCAGAACGCTTGCAGAATTTCCTCTCTGTATTTCTAACGCTATGCGTTGTACGAAAAATGCACCTGCTCGTTGGTCGCCTGATTTTTCAACTGAAAGTTTACCCAATTCTTTACTAAAAGATTTTGCGGCGGGTTAAAAAACAGAGAATGGTATGTTTCTATTTAAAAAACCAAGAAGTGGCGCACACATCCGGCATTTACGGATGCGGGACCATCTTGAAATTATTGCACTCGTATTTTATTTATTTATACAGGGTGGTGACTTGCGTAACGCATCATAGGGATTTCAATGTAAAATTCATAACATGCGATTATTGGCTCCCCAAATTATTTTAGAGCAAAAATGTATTAAAGTTTTTTGTAGAAAACATTTTTTTACGCCAATCAACCGTATTAGTTTTCAACTTTTTTCATACAAAGACGGAAAATTGGAAAAATAAAACCCGCGTCTTTTTCAATAATCTGCGATGCCATGGAATTTTCTAAAACAAAAAGATATCCAGTTATCAATTAGCAGCAGTTCGAAATGGATTTTATGATCGACTTGGGTACTGTCCTGCAGTTAATGGTGGCTTATTCGAACAGTTATTGTAATTTGTTATATTAGGAAACCGTTTTTAGTAATTTGGTCTTTCTTTATGTTGAATTCGATGTTCTAAATATAATACTTTTTGATAGAATTTGATTTGTTTTATAGCGGACATTCCATGGCATGACGGATATTGGCGTAGTTTTTGTATTATAAAATTCCATGGCATCACAGATTATTGAAAAAGATGGGGGTTTTATTTTCCAACTTTCCATCTTTATTATGCAAAACATTGAAAACTAATACGGTTAATTGACGTAAAAATTTTTTTTCTACAAAAAACCTTAATACATTTTTGCTCTAAAATAATTTGTGGAGCCAATAATTGCATGTTATGAATTTTACATTGAAATCCCTATGATGCGTTACGCAAGTCACCACCCTGTATAGTTCAGAAACATGTATTGCTAAAAATAATAAAACTATAAAGGCTCACTACAAGAAAGCCACAAAAGTGATTCCTGACCGTGGCTTAGTTCGGGTCCGGGTCCGGCTTTTGTCCACAAAATCTCAACCCGGGTTCCGGTCCGGTTTGTACGAACCAAGTTCGGGTCCGGGTCCGGCTTTTACCCACCAAGTCCGAGCCCGAGTCCGCGTTTTACCCACACCCCAGTGGAAGCGGAACCATTCATATCTACTAGGTCTCATTGGGTTGTTAATGTAGGAGATTAACTTTGGGGTGATTCGATTATTCAAATTATTGATGGTACCGAAACAGTAAATGCGGAAACTGATAAATTGATGAACATGAAACAACTTTCGACTACGCTCCCAGCGATAATGACTAAAAACTTGCATGCCTATTTGTCTTATCACCGCTGGGGTTCCTCCTACCTTCGTTAAGCACATAGTGACAAGGGATGAAAAGGGTGAGAATCCCTGACATTTCGTCAATAAACGTTAAACACTACATTAATCAGATCTTACACTACAACACAACCGCCTGAAACAAATTGATAAATTTACGTCATTACCACAGCTCTCATTAAAATGACACGATTTTTACCCCATAATAAGAAAAAAATTAATGTCGTCAAAGGAAAATTCTTTTTTTAATTTATTTAGGTTATGCAAATTAACCCGTAAGCATTAAAGTTACGAAACATTATTACGGAAAGTAATTAGATTTAAAGCCGGCAACTCGTTTCGGTCCACTGTTAAAACAAAAAACTTCCCTCTTGAAAAGCTCGGTTTTTAGGAAATTTTTAATTAATAAATTCGTTAGACGGACCACTCGTCAGCGAGTTAAAGATAAATTGTTTCTCGTCCTGCAATTGCCTAAACACACATTTGCGCGCTTTAAATTATGCAAAATAATGCGAAACTTGCTATAATTCATTGGACAAATAGCCTAGCGTTACCCCTATGTCAATGTTTACGCTTAAATCAGACCCCTCGACTACCAAACAAATACATCCGCGTGTGTAAACGAAAATGCAGTGCAAATTTCGTGCTAAATTTGTGTTGTTGCAACGGCCACGTAAAAGTGAATACATCTCGCTTAATAGTTGTAATCGGGACAAATCGAATTATTCAAAAATTTTGTAACAATTTTGGTAATCACTTTAAACGCATAATATTCATACGGATATTGTCTTATGGTGAAGAGCTACGGTGGGGAGGTTGCTTTAAATGTGCGAATATTCTCAGAGGGTATCACATTGATCTGTGTTAGCAACAATGAAGTCTGCTTTGGTAAGTTAAGCTGATGGAACTCCACTCTGCTAATTTGATTTTCTTGAAGGTATTATTTTACTTGGTTAACGCAGCGTTTGCTGGTGCGCTTACCGGGAGCTATCTTCCCGTTGGTGGTGGACCGGGTGGGTACTACGGATCGGGCAGCAGTTACCATCAATATGGCTCTGGTGGACATGGAGGGTTAGGTGGACATGGAGGGTTTGGTGGACATGGAGGATTAGGTGGACATGGAGGGTTAGGTGGACACGGCGGTGGTGCTTTCCGATATGGACAAGGCCAAGGTGGTTATTATCCAAGTCATGGTGGTTTCGGCATTGGTCCGGGAGGTGCAGGCGGCGGCAGCCATTTTTCGGTAGGACAACCTGGTTTCGGTGGTCAGGGTGCGAGCAGCGGTCATGGAGAAGTAAGTTATTTCCCTAAAATCTCATATGACGCCAACGCTTACGAGCATGGCAGTGGAGATGCTTTGCCCGGTGCTGCTGATAGTCAAGTACACTTTTACGGCGCACCAAGTGCAGGCCACACGCGCCTCCAAATCCGTTTGGGTGCAGCCCCGATAAAAACCCGCGTACTGTTCGTCAAGTCGCCCGACGCAAGTTCGTCCATCATACCCGAAATTGTTGCCCCTCAAGGCGCGTCCGAAGACAAAACCACGGTCTATGTGCTATCCAAAAAACAAGAAGCTCACGGATCAATTACCATTCCATCCGGCATTGCAGGAGGTAACACTGTGCAAAGCAAACCCGAAGTCTACTATCTCAAATACGACAACCAACACGACGCCGAGCGGGCTGTTGCTGAAACTCTTGGAGGTCACGGTGGTGGCGAACATGTTGTTTCTCAAGACAAAAATACGTTTGTGAAAACTTTAGAAGATGGACATCACGGTGGACACGGTTTCTCAAGGGGTCACGGTTTGGTTCATGGAGGACACGGTGGGCTCGGATCTGGATCAACGGGAATTTCGTACACCACTTCCGGAGGAAGTAAATACGGTACTCCAGGAGCTAGTGGACCTTACTGATCTTAATTTATTTCTATAAGAACTATCACTTTTATTTTACTTATTTAATAAATATTTAAGCCTACCAACAACGTGTGGCGTCCTTTCAGCATTGTATTTTTTCTTATGTGGTAAATTCCATTGAACATTAATGCACTTATGATAGTAGAGAACAGATTGAGTGAGATATTCTCAAACCTTTAACACTGATCCGTTTTTACCTCACAGTAGCATCATGTAATTAATGCAGTACTCTTGAAGAATACTTTAGCGTTTTCTTCGCATTCTTGAGTTTCTTCATTAAATTTGACAACTCGGAATAAAACAACATCGTTCATCTCCAGTAGTATTTTTCAGTTTTTGTATCTATTTTCAGTTTTTTTCTGATCTAAAACAAGGAAATAGCAGGCCGAACTGATGATTCGAAGGTGTTTTATCCGGAGTTTCATCTTATACCACACTTCATGAGGATTTATACCATCTCCTGACGACTTTACAGTCCTATTC
This sequence comes from Photinus pyralis, assembly GCF_008802855.1. Lineage (NCBI taxonomy): Eukaryota > Metazoa > Arthropoda > Insecta > Coleoptera > Lampyridae > Photinus > Photinus pyralis. The sequence goes on from NW_022170663.1 coordinate 26,067,186, forward strand.
AAAATGTAGATCGCTGTTGTAACTAACTCAGCTCATAATCGCGTCCAGAAACTGAACTTTTTATTTTATTTATTTCATTTTACCTTTTATTTTTGAGTGGGCGGGGTTCCTGTCAACGCTGAATTTGGTTCAGTAGCTAAAACTTTATTATCTATAGAGACTAGTGCGACCTGTGACTGCTGCATTACTTTCAGCATTATCCCTAGTACTACTGCGTTTTGGATGACCATCTGTGATCCATTTTCTACAGCTTCTCACCTAGTGTCCATTTTTGGCAGTAAGTACATGTATCTTCTTTATTAAGTTTCGATACAAAATTAGAATTATCGATTCGTCACAACATCCAACTAGATTTAAAATTCTCAAAACTCCTAGGTAACATATGTAAAATTAGTTGTTTCATTTGAATTACTGACTTCCCAAACGTCAAGATTTTGATACGTCAGTATTGAGGTTTTCCAGCGTTTCGGAACCCAGCAGGACCCTGAGATCTTTAGTTATTTAAAATTTAAAACTTTATAGGATGATGGGGGTTTGTTACAAGACTTAATTTGTGTACTTTTGATCTAGGTAGCCAAGTGTAATTTGGTTGGTGTATAATGAAATCATGCCAATGCATACAGCAATAATTTTTGGCGCCCAACGTGGGGAACAGCACTTATTCTTTATGCTCCTGACTGAAGGGATACAGCAGTATATTTGATAAAAGTAAAGCGTTTTTGTTTACTTATCTGAAAAAAATGTTCTCAGGTACCTAGTGATCTGAGCGCCTAAATGCGGTCGTCAGTATATCTTTTATGTATGGAAGGCACTCGAGAAGTGCTCTACTAAACGTGTTTCTGTTGAGTTAAAAAAGTCGCCCTAGATAGAGGTAGTGAAAATATCAAAATTGAATAATTCCTGTCGCGCTCGGTGAAGTGGTGTGTCACTCAAAAAACGAGAGGAGGATTATAATCCGGTCACGGACAGATGCGATGCACTAACATAGACGAATACGGGCAGATATTGATTGACGTAATCCAAATTGTTGTCGATACTCGAAACGACCTATAAAACTAAAGTGCCTATTCTGTACACTATGAGCTATACGCGCATCCAATAAAATAGGAGCGTTATTATAAGCTTTCCCATTCCAACTACAGTCTACGACCCGTACCGTTAATTAGAAAAGCAAAATTATAATAAATTACAAATATTGGTACAAACGTACAAAACTCTTGCTGCATTTAAATTAACTGCAAAAGATACGTGTCTTCCTAATTATGATGTTACATAAAGATAGGTCCCAGTTGCATGAAACTTAAGATTAGGTAATTAGGTCGGAGGTAAACGCTCCTTCCATATTAGGAAAATTTTCGAGTTTTTGCTTAAACCTATTCTTTCTATGTAAATTTCTAATCGATAGAATAGTTTAATTTGCATTTGTTTTATAAGAAGTTTCAGTCAATGACTCGGGTTAAAGGTTATCTGAATAAGTTAAAGTTACGTATGCAATTAAACATAGTCTTCCATAAATTTACGTGTACACTATCTGATGAAATATTCTTGTGTAAAATGGACAAGCAAAAATTGAATAAACACGAAAGACCTGTAAGAGTTTTATTTGTGCACGTAAGTCATGTAAGTAAAATTGTGAACTTTATTTCAACAGATCATCGCTTCTTGGTCGGTGAATGATATGGTCCTACCAGTAATATAGCATATTTTTATGTTCAAAATCTACCTCGTACCAAATTATTACGAAATGCAAGGTTTTGGATGTAGTTGACATAAGTGTATTTCAGAAACCTTCAAATTGTATATACACAAACATAACTTAAAAACATGTTTTAAACTGCATATTTCATGTATCACTAATATTATGAAAAAGCAAATGGTTTCTTTACACAATTTCACTCGCAGTAACTATTTCCTCCTATTTTGTTAGGATTACTGGTTATACGACAACTTATGCATTCCTTCGAAGTATGAGCTTTATCTTTCTTCTATAGCGAGCGAGGGAAACATATACCTAGCAATATACGCTAAATTCCATATTGTTAAAATCAAATCCAGTTCTACTCCTTTACAAACCTCATTTCCAGTTCTACTCCTTTACAAACCGCATTTAAACCTCTCTCTTTTTTAAATCCGTGAGCACATTTTCTAACTCTTTCTTATTCCTAACCCTATTTACTTTCTAACAATGAAATAAACATTCAAAATACCCTTAATTTTCATTATTACAAATACATGTTACCATTATTAATCTCAGAACTTCTTACAAGCAAGAATTTTATTACATGAACAGAAATTAAATTCAAAATAAATGACTTAAAAGAAAATTACACCCTTGTCAATAGGTCGTTATATAAATACCTGTACATCATCATGAAATATTTCCAATAAATAAGCTATATAAATTGGCCCCCTTTAGTAAATTCTCCAAATATCTACACTTTATTAAATTGAAAAAGAGAATTTTTTATTTCTCTTCATAAACTTTAACAAACGACCTCACCAAAGAACAATTTATATTACAGTGATTGTACAATGGAACAAACTGCGTACACTCGAAATCAGGAGGCTGTATATGTCTGCGTATGTCTGAAATTAATTCACAAATCAATGACTAAGGGCCACAGACTCCTGATTTCAAGTGTATAACAATTAGACGGTAAACGGTTGCCGTCTTAAAATCTGCTAAAAATTGTAGACTCCGGGAAAATTTTAGAATATAACAAAGTGTTGGGGGTTGTTATCGTGTTGTCTTTCTTTCTTTACTGAGTGAAACTTCTTAACTAGCACAGAATTTAGTGAATAGAGTCGTAACCACACAATTAATTTTACTGATTCTTTACAGAAAGGGGAAAGTTTTTGTTTCCACACCGTATACTTTAAATTCCGGTTAATGCGAAAGTCTTCCTTCACGATTACGATGCGTTTATTTTTAATCTGTCGCTTGGAAATTGTTCGC